>NC_138038.1:40605920-40962073 GCF_964106645.2 Podarcis pityusensis | reverse complement strand
TAACGGATCACATGACACAGTGCAGGCACACCATTTGAATCGCAATGCTTTCGGGGGGGGAGGATTTCTCCAATATTTGGGGGGGGGTCCCCTTCAGCCCCTAGGAGTTGGATCCTATGCCTGTAATCCCATTCATGCTTATTGGGGAAGCAAAATGCATTGAATAAAAAAAGAAAAGGAGGGATTTGCTTCCCAAGTACTTTTTTAAAGGCATTCAGCAGGGTAAGGAAAGATTGGAGTGAGCTGAGCTGGTTTGCAAAGAGACCCAGAGCAAATGGAGCATCATATCCCAACAAAATAAACGGAGCCTGGGTGAGACAGACCCTGCGTTCCCCAGGGGCAATCTGCTCTGTCATTTGCAAATGGCTTGGAGTTGCATTAAATCAGCAATTTAGAAAACTCAGCGTGCAGAAAGCAGCAGGGGGGGGATACTGCAGATTTTGCTCATCTGCTGTTTCTCTGTCTGTTCCTGGAGCTCACTACTGGCAGTTCCAAGGGAGAGAGAGGGAGAGAGAGAGAGAAGGAAAGACCATCCCAGTCCTACCCTCCTATCTCTCTTCCTCTCTTACGCTGTGATTCAAGGGCTGGTAAAAAGCCCTTGTGTTTTGGAGCACACTGGTATACTCAATGGTTGTTCTACAGGTTGAATTAAGAACACATTCCCATGAATACTTCATGGTTCAGAAATGGAAGGGAGGTGTGGTGGACAAAGCAGCAGAACAAGAGGTAGGCATGGACATTGTGTTTAAGAGAGAGGCAAAAGGGGTTAACAGAAGAATTTAACAGCTTTTTATTTCTGGGTTTCCCATATCCAAACCCACCAATTCATCCACAGCACGACAATGAATCCCTTTGAATTCACCATTTACATAAATCTAATCAAAATCTCTAAGGAGACTGCTCTAGTTTCATTAGTTTGAATAAAATGTTCCTTTCCTATGGGTTGCAACATTCAAGGTACATGGATTCTCAAATCAAAACTGAAACACAGTTGTTTCTCTTCCGCCAGTGTTGCAGTCAATCTTTGTCTCATTGCAGAGTCCTCCCAAAAAACTACCAGCATGTTCTTGCCTTCATCTTTGCCATGCAAGAGATCAACAAGAATGCCAAATTCTTATCCAACATCACACTGGGATCAACATTTTATGAGAATGCTTTTAATCCTTTGCTAACGTGTTGGAAAATTCTTGCTCTTCTTTCCATGGGACAACGAATTATCCCCAATTACCACTGTAATGGGGAAGATAAATTAATTGCTGTCGTTGGAGGGCTCACCTCCCAAAACTCCATTCAGATGGCCAATATATTAAACACCTACAAGATTCCACAGGTTTGTGTGTAGATACATAGATACAACCACAAGGGCAGACATAGACAGAAAACCCCAAAAGAGCATCCATGTTAGCTTTCAATCCTAATACAGTATGTTTTCTACACTTGTTTCCTACATTAGACTTGGTATGGGTACATGATTATGTTAAAGCCTCCTAGCTATGTGTTGCCTACACTGCCGTCTCAAGTAGCATTGGGATTTGAGGGTGGGGCTGGATTAACCCATAATATTAATAATCGAAGCTCTGGTTCTTCCAAACCTGGCCATGCCACAAATCATGTAATCATAGGAGCATCCTAGCCTGAGACTTAAAAAGCCAGTGGTGTATACTTACAAAAGTAAGACCAGGTGGATAACTACCACAATACAGAAGTATTCTTTCTAGGAACAAATAGATGGTCTTTGGATTCTTAAAAATATAAATCCTTTCCCTTTAGCTCAGCTATGGCTCCTTGGATCCAGGGCTGAGTGACCAAAGGCGCTTCCCTTCCCTCTTCCAAATGGTCCCCAATGAAGAAGCTCAGTATGGTGGCATTGTCTGGCTACTCAGGAAGTTTGGGTGGAACTGGATTGGCCTCCTTGTTTCAGATGATGACAGTGGAGAAACCTTCCTTCGTACTCTCAGACCAAGGCTTTCCCAAAATAATCTTTGCATTTCTTGGACACTGGTGATCCCACTGGTGACAGTATTTTTACCTAATGAGCTACTTCAAGAAAAATTGAGACCAATCATGTATGTTCTCACACGGCAGCAAATGAATGTGATTCTTGTCTACGGAAACAGTCAGTCTCTAGAGGGTTTGAGACTGATTTTAGTCTCCCTTGAGTTTTTTTCTATGTATCCAGTGGAGAGGGTGTGGATTACAACAGCTCAATGGGATTTCACTGCAGTGCTGGTTGGAGGCAATTTTCCTTCAAAATCCTTCAATGGCACTTTGTCATTTACACTCCATTCAAATCCAGTTCCAGGGTTTCAGGACTTTCTACAGACCATAAATCCATGGAAGCCAAATCGTTATTTCATCCAGCAGTTCTGGGCCATTGCATTCCGCTGTTCATTTCCAGAAAACAATCGAATTGTGACAACTCAGGAACCCTGCACTGGGGAGGAGAAGCTGGAGAAACTCACTGGACCCGTGTTTGAAATGGAAATGTCCAGCCAGAGCTACACCATCTACAATGCCGTCCATGCAGTAGCACATGCTCTCCATAGCATGTATTCCTCAAGAGCCAAACAGAAAGTACTGGGTGAGAGACGGACGCAGCCGAAAGTTAAGCCCTGGCAGGTACTGTCAGCTAATCTCCCCAATGTTAGAAGCACAAGAGTTATTATTACTGATTCATATGGTGCACAGCTGAGCCCTGGCATGGAGGAGAGGCCTTGGGGATTTTCCCTGGTGAGTTCTATCATTGGGAGGGACTTTATCTCTGTTAAAGGCCACATGCATTGCATGCTGCACATTCAAAGCTCTTTAATCCATCCCAGGATTCTCCTACTTGGGGATGCGCAAGGGGCAGGAGTGTCCTCTGTTATAAGAACTGGGTTGAAACCTCAAATGTGTGCCATATAGCACTGTGGCAATTTAGAGTAGACAGTTCTGGGCTACAGAGACCAATGATTGGACTCAGCACATGGCAGTTTCACATGTTAATGGGGGATTATTTTTTTAAGTACCCGGTATATATGTTAAAATGTACTAAGAATCCAAAGGTCCACCTGCCAAATGGAAAAGAGAGAGTGTATTAGCCTACAAGGTCTGTGTCTCCCCCCCCCCCCGTAATCTAGCTCCACTCCTTCCTGAAGAACATCTACTTCAACAACAGTGCTGGGAAAGAAATCTCTTTGGATGAGAAGGGGCAGCAGGCAGGTGGCTATGATCTCCTCAACTTGGTCACATATCCCAATGAGTCCTTCCAGAGAGTCCGAGTGGGGAGGGTGGACCCTCAGGCCCCCCCAGGAAAAGAGTTCACAGTGGATGGAAGTGCCATTGCATGGAATCCCAAGTTCAAACAGGTGGGTGTGACCTTTTTTTTTTTAATCCTCTTCCATCATCATCATCATCATCATCATCTTTTATGACAAGATCAAGAGATCCAGGAAAACAGTGATGGCTACAAAGGAGAGAAGCTCTGGTACTCACTGATGAAATACTGTTTTTGTTACTTTATTCAAATTGGTTGCTCCAGAGCTAGTTTGAAGCTAATTTGGAGCTCAGGTTAAAGAAAAAGGTAACTTGTGGTTGCCAGCGTGCATAGCCATTATGATTAGTAACCAGTAGCGGCAGCTATGGTCTAAACCACTGAGCCTAGGGCTTGCCGATCAGAAGGTCGGCAGTTCGAATCCCCATCACGTGGTGAGCTCCCGTTGCTCGATCCCTGCTCCTGCCAACCCAACAGGTCGAAAGCATGTCAAAGTGCAAGTAGGTAAATAGGTACCACTCCAGTGGTAAGGTAAGCAAGCTCTAGTACTCACTGATGAAGTCCTATTTTTATTAGTTTGTTCAAATTCGTTGATCCAGAGCTGGTTTGAAACTAATTTGGAGCACAGGTTAAAAAAACAAGGTATTTCTGAGTAAGGAATTGGCAAGTGTTTAAAGCTCTTGAAAAGGAGCTGTTGTGCTCCAAAATGCATTGTTGGCAACAATCTTTGTTTTAGACTCGGTCCCACCATGTGGAGCCCAGATTGGGGGGGGGGGGGGAATCATATACCACCTGCAGTTTGTAGTCACTAATGTTGATGGATGGAGTGCCAGTGATATCCTGTCCCAGGATGTTGGTCTCCATCAGGCTGATGGTGGGGCCAAAATCCATGCAGGCTTGGCCATAATTTTGGGGATGAAAGCATCCAAAATGCTAAGGAAAGGGCTAATGCTCAGAAGGCTATTGAACACTGTGCTGTCATATGCCTGAGGCAATTGATTGATGGGTGGATGGATTGATTGTATATACCACTCTGTGCCTGGAAGCCTCAGAGAGGTTCACAGATTAAAAGCAACCTATAAAACCACAAACTACTTAATCAATATCTAAAAAACTGAATAACCCGCCCTCCAAAAAACCTACAAAGATGTATTAATACAAGATGTGAGATGTATTAGCAACATAAGTAACACCTACCCGCATTGTATATTTTAATCTGCAAGTTCAAGTACACCAAGTAAAAATTAATTATTATTGAAACTTTAAAAGAGAGTGTCTTGCATAGTTTTTGTGGAAGGAAAAGGCGAACTTATTAATGGGTTAAACGACCAGGGCTATCTTCCGCATAACTCTGTAAATGGGAACTAGAGTTTAATCCCCATAAAATGGTTGGTGAAAACTTCCTTGGAGAGCACTGTCAAGGTTGTGTCATCTGCAGAGAACATCCAAAATATGTATAGCAACCTTATTAAATAGCTTTCATCACCAACAACCAGAACCTGCCTCTTCTTTGTCTCACTCATAATGGTTCTTCATTCCCTACTCCTGCACACCTAAGAAGGAGAAGCATCTGCTGCCGGCTCCTTATTTCAGCTCTCCTCTCCCTCCAGGAGGGAATCAGCATTGGATTATGAGGAATCAATCTATCAAGAAGGAGAAGGTTGGCACTAGCTTCTCTTTGCCATTCAGACATGTGCTGGGCTGGCCAAATGGTTAAGTGACAGCAGAAAGTATCTCTATCAGGAGGCCTGATGCTTGCCCAGGGAGCAAATGCTTGACAGCCATTCTCTAATTTCAGTCCTGTGACCATTCTGCTGCAAAGCGGACGTAGACGACAATAAAATTTCTGGAGAGAAGCAAGCTTATTCCATTCAAAATCCCTTGTTTGTCATTACCGTTAGATGCTGCCCATTTCCACCTGTGTTGAGAGCTGCCACCCTGGACAGAGTATGTTTCCCCAGCAGGGAAAACAAATCTGTTGCTATGACTGTGTTCAGTGCCCTAAAGGGAGGATTTCAGTCCAGAAGGGTAAGTGAAGGAACCCGAGTCAACTGGAATTCCCATCTTCCTCTCCAGCATAGACATTCATGTCTTAGTCTTATTATGCCAGCTTATTTTTTGTCATGGATGCCAAGCACATGTGTTTATGTTACTGATACTTATTCTTCTTTAATCTCCCCTCCCCTTTGGACAGCCATTCTAGAGTATATTGTGTGAAATTACGTCCACATGGGAGTAACCACCATTGAAATCAATATGACATCCAACTGGCTAGAAATGGATTGCACTCCGTAGATTTCCTTTTCTCTCCATTGAACCTGCAGCCAACAAATTTGCATTTTCTGTTATTTACCAGTAGTGAATTATCTCCTCTATTTTATCCACACAGTTCCAATCCTTAGGAACAGTTATTTCTTGTCAAATATAGATTTGACAAGCTCCATTACGGAAAGTGTAAAAAAGAAACACTTGGGCTACAAACCTTGAAATGCAAAGAGGTGGGGTTGGATGCAGAGAAAGACATGTTAAAGGGGGAAAGACTGAAATCAATCAGTATACTCTAACAAAGACAAATAAATATGAATAGATTGATTAGTACAGCTGAGATGCTGAGATGCTCAGAGAGGAACCATCAGTAATATGTTCTGTGTACAGCATAATAAACAGTACCAATAATATTAATAAGTATCACTTCCAGAAATGCTAAAAGCATGCTTCTCACTTTCAGATGCAGATCAGTGTGAGAAATGCCCCGATGATCACTACCCAAATGCCTTTCAGGACCAATGTGTTCCAAAAAAAATAAGCTACCTATTCTATGAGGAGCCCTTGGGGGCAATTCTGGCCTCCTTGGCTCTCCTGCTTTCCCTAGTCACACTTGTTGTGATGGGGACCTTCGGTCTGCACTGGAACACTCCCATTGTCAAAGCCAACAACTGGGGCATCACCTGCACCTTGCTCTCTTCTCTGCTTCTCTGCTTTCTCTGCTCCTTCTTATTCATTGGCAGGCCTACAAAGGTGACCTGTGTCTTGAGGCAAACCGTCTTTGGCATCGTCTTCTCCATTGCCATTGCTTGTGTGTTAGCCAAAACCCTCACTGTGGTTTTGGCATTCATGGTGACCAAGCCTGGGAACAGCCTGAGGAAATGGCTTGGGAAGAGGCTGGCAGGATCCCTTATCACCTTCTGTTCTCTCATTCAAGCTGGCATCTGTCTTGGGTGGCTGGCATCCTCTCCCCCATTCCCAGAGTTTGACCTGCACTCCCAGGATGAGCAAATCCTAGTGCAGTGCAATGAAGGCTCCGACATCATGTTCCACCTTATTCTCGGCTACATGGGTCTTTTGGCCATTGTGAGCTTCTCTGTGGCTTTCTTTGCCAGGAAGTTGCCTGATACTTTCAATGAAGCCAAGTTGATTACCTTCAGCATGCTGGTCTTCTGCAGTGTTTGGCTGTCCTTTGTCCCCACTTATCTGAGCACCAAAGGGAAATACATGGTGGCTGTGGAGATCTTCTCCATCTTGGCCTCTACTGCTGGTTTACTGGGTTGCATCTTCCTCCCTAAAATCTTCATCATTTTATTTAGGCCTCACATGAACAGTAAAGAGAGGTTAGTAAGGAAGTAGGTGTGGCGTAGTCAGGGGAAGGGAGGGCAGGAGGGAGGGAGGGGGAAGCAGTGTCTCATTCCCTTGATCGTCTCCTGACTGTATAGAGTCCAAGAAACCTCTAATGCAACATTTGAACATGAGAATTGATTCAAGCCCAAATCCAGGGCAGGTCTTCCTCAGGTTAGGTTGCGGCTAATGTCTTCAATGTCCCTTCATTTTTAAATGAAAATACTTATTTTCATTTTGTTTATATATTTGTACAATAAATTCGTGTTACCCTAATCACAACATCCAACTGTTGTATGTGGGTTCTGTGATTGTACTAAGATTTCAAATTTACAGTACAATTGTGCTTACCTGTCAAAAACAGGTTATATTTGGGGAGTGAACAGTGAAAAATAGAATACCAGAAATTTTGTCTGAAATATATTGAAGACTGATATGGATTTATGTGCTCAACAAGGTCCTGAAATCCAGGCACTTTGTTGCTGTGGAGTGTGAAGGCCAGTGTTCCATTTAGGGATTTGAGTTTTATCACCCAACACTGGATCAAAAGAAACATAAGTCAGCTAAAAGAAAAAAAACACAGAAATATTGGGAAGTTGATTATTATTGTGATGGGACGATGAGCTGCTTGTGTGTAAAATCCAAGTCCCTCAGAGTTTGGTCAAGTTTGCAAACCTCTGTCTGTAACGGAGCCCCTTAAACATGGCTCCGTCAGTCGCTGGCAGATTCCGACAGTGGTTGCTTTCGGAATCGCTTCCAACATAAAAGCTCCTTAACGGAAACACGTCTTCTGGACTCTCTGCGTGACAGTTTCCGGCGAGGAGTGGGTGTCCCTACAGGAGGTCCTGAAACCTCCCCACTGTTTTCGCTGGAAGTGTCTCTGAGCCATCCCTCCAGCTCACTTTCCCTCAGCTCACCTCCTCTCCCCCTACTGGTTCCCTCTTCAGCTGCTGAGTCTCTCCCAACCTGTGTGAGCCCTTTCACCTCCCTTCCTTCCGATGGCAGTTCCCTGACATCCACCTCCCCTCCAGGGCCCCCTTCACCCCCTCCCGCCCCCTCCTCTACGGGCGGTTAGGAGGCAAAACCCCGGAATGAACTTCCTTCATCTTCCGATGTCTCGAACACTTCTCTCCACCTGTTGCGGTTCCTGGTCTCGAAGTACTCCTCCTCCTCAGAGTCCATCTCCCCTTCCCCTTCCGAGTCCGGGAATCCTTCCAACTCCTCCTCATCGGTGGTCCCAAAGTATTCCCTCCGGAACCTCTCCACAGGCTGAGGTTTCCTTGGGAACCTTTGATGGAACGTTTCTATCAATACCTCGTCATTGATATCTTCTGCCATTACCCAAGTGTTTTCTGACTCCGGTTCTCCTTCCCACGCTACCAAATACTCCACCTGATCCCCCTTCCACCTGGCGTCGAGGATTTCTGCCACATGGCTGCTGCCTTCCCTTTCTTCTATGACCGGTCCCCGAGTGGCCATCCCTTCTCGTCCCCCCTCATACGGTGACAGTAACGACCTGTGAAATACTGGGTGCAGTTTCATGTGGTTGGGTAACCGGAGCCTGAAAGCCACTGGGTTGACCTGTTGAATGACCTCAAAGGGACCCAATCTCCTGGGTCTTAATTTCTTACAACCTCCTTTGAACGGCAACCCTTGGGTTGACAGCCACACCCTATCTCCCACCCTTATGGTTTCACCTTCCCTTCGGTTCTTGTCTGCCTGCCTCTTGTATTCTTCCTTCGCCCTTTCTAAGTTGAGTTGGAGCTGACGATGGATTGCTTCCATTTCTTCTACAAAATGCTCGGCTGCCGGGACGCTCCATCTCTCCCCTTCTCCCCCTGGGAAAGCCCTGGGATGACACCCATAATTAGCCAAGAAGGGGCTCATCCCTGTGGACACATTCTCGGCATTGTTGTAGGCAAATTCCGCCAGCGCCAACTTTTCTACCCAGTCATTCTCTCTGTCATTGACATAACACCTCAGGTATTGCTGGAGGACACCGTTTGCTCTTTCCGCCTGCCCGTTGGTTTCAGGGTGCCGGGCAGTCGAAAAGTTGACCTCCACCTGCAGTAAGCTCATGAGCTTCCTCCAGAACCTGGAAGTAAATTGTTTTCCTGGGTCTGAGACCACCCTCAATGGCACCCCGTGCAACCTAAAAATGTGTTCTACAAATAACTTCGCTGTCTCTTCCGCCGTGACTGCATGCGAGCAGGCTACAAAGTGGCACATCTTTGTTAGTAGGTCTACCACCACCATGATGGCTGTTTTCCCCTTGGACTTCGGCAGATCAGTCATAAAATCTATCGACACTGCCTCCCAAGGTCATTCTGGGGTTGGTAAGGGTTCTAATAGCCCCGCCGGCGCCCGCCTCTCCCCTTTGGCTCGCTGGCATTGCTCGCACCCTCTTACATACTCCCGTACATCTTCCCTCACCTTAGGCCACCAAAATTCCCTGGTGACCAACCACATGGTTTTGTGTTGTCCAAAATGCCCCGCCGTGGGGCTGTCGTGCAACTGCTTGAGTACCCTCCCCCTTAAGTCTCCTTCAGGGATATACAGTGCCCCTTTGTAATACAAAGCTCCATTTCTTTCCTCGAAACCCCCTGGTTCCTCTCCCTCACCCCTAAGACCTCTGAGCTTATTCTGGGCGTATTCATCATTCTCTGTTTCCTCTATCAGTTCTCTTTGCCCCACCAATGCCGCCCCACACACCCAGCGGTCCTCTGGGATGACATGTCTCTCTTCGGGTGCCCCCTCCCCTTCCAAATATTCAGGTTTGCGTGAGAGAGCGTCCGCCCTAACATTTTCTGGACCTGGCACATAACAAATTTCAAAGTGGAATTTGGAGAACTCCTGGGCCCATCTCACTTGCCGTTGGTTGAGCACTCGTGCCGTTCTCCAATACTCTAAGTTCTTGTGGTCCGTGCACACTTGCACCTTATGTTGTGCCCCAATTAATAAATGCCTCCATCTCCTGAACGCTTCATGAATGGCTAGTAGTTCTCGGTCATACACCGTGTAGTTCCTCTCAGATTTGTTCAGCTTTCGCGAAAAAAAGGCACACGGTCTCCACTCCGACTCCTCCTTGCCAGGCTGCAGAAGCACCGCCCCCACAGCCCGGTCTGATGCGTCCGTTTCCACTCGCATCGGTTTTTGTAAATCCACATGCAGGAGCTGTTCTTCCGAAGCGAACGCCCTTTTCAGCTCCTCAAAAGCTCGCTCCGCCTCCGCCGTCCAAACGAATTTCCTCTTACTGCTGAGACAGTCCGTAATGGGCGCCGTCAAGTGGGCAAAATTTCTGATGAACTTCCGATAGAAGTTTCCAAATCCAAGGAATCTTTGCACATCCTTCCTTGTTTTCGGTGTTTTCCATTCCAGTACCGCTTGGACCTTGCCAGGATCCATGGCCAATCCCTTGTCCGACAAGCGGTACCCCAGGAATTCCACCTCCTTGGCATGAAACTGACACTTCTCTAGCTTCACCCACAGCTGATTGGCTTGCAGTCTGCCCAACACTTCCCTGACGTCTTTTACATGCTGCTCCTCATTCTCTGAATATACTAACACGTCATCTAAGAAGGCCACACAATTCTTGTAAAGCAAAGGCCCCAGGACGTGGTTCATAAACGATTGAAAGCACGCGGAGCCTGCTTGTAAGCCGAAGGGCATAACTAAATATTCAAATGCCCCCAAAGGGGTGAACATGGTGGTTTTCCATTCATCCCCCTTCCTTATTCGTATCAGGTTGTACGCCCCCCTCAGGTCCAGTTTAGTAAAAATCTTTCCCTTCCTGACCCTTGTCAAAATGTCATCAATTCTGGGCATCGGGAAAGTCACTGGTTCTGACACTGCATTTAAGGCCCTGAAGTCCACTACAAGTCTAGGTTTGTCCGTGTTTTTTTTATCCACAAAAAACACTGGGCTGCCCCCCACCGCCCTGGACTCTCTGATGAACCCTCTCTTCAGGTTCTTGTCAATGAACTCCCTTAGCTCCTGCATCTCTCTGTCTGACATGGCGTACAGCTTGCCTACAGGGAGCTGTGCCCCAGGGAGTAAATTGATTTGACAGTCAAAGGGTCTATGTGGGGGTAGTTTGTTTGCCTCCCTCTCGCTGAAGACGTTGCTCAGGTCGGCGTATTGTTGGGGAACCTTCCCCTTCTCCGTTACTTCCGTCCCTGCTAGAGTGGCTCTGGCCCCTCCTTGAGCCTCCCGCTCTTTGCAGTGTTCTAGACAATGTGCTGACCCAAAGGAGACCACTCTCTGATGCCAGCCCACTAGCGGATCATGTAACGCTAGCCAGCTCATCCCCAAAATAATGGGAGCTCCTCCCAAGGTAGCCACATTAAACGCTATTAGCTCAGTGTGTCTTGCTACCCTCATTATCATTGGGACGGTCTGCTGGCTGACTTCTCCTCCCAGCAGCTCCCTTCCATCGATCGTGGTCACCTGCAAAGGGTTACTTAAAGGGATAGTCTGTATCTGGTGCTCAGCAGCAAACTCCTTACTCATGAAATTGCAGGAGCTGCCTGAGTCCAATAGCGCCTTTATCTTTAGTGGGTGTCCGTTAGGCAGCTCTAGTAACACCTCTATCACTAGGGCGGGTTTAGGAGGTTCCGGCGTGGGCACTTTCACTGCTCTTTGGCCTGGCTGCTGTGCCCTGACGGTGGCAGCCAGGCGTTGGCTTTTACTTGCTCCGGTACCTTTTCCTCCCTCTCCCCAACAGCTCCCGCCATTCCTTGCCATTCCTTTCTTTGGGGGCAGACTCTGGCAAAATGACCTGGCTGTTGGCAGAGATAACATTTCTTGGCGCCCTTCCCCTCCTTCTTCCGCTCTTCACTGGGCTTTGAAACTGCGCACGCACGCGCTGTTCCAATTTCCATCGGCTCTCCCGGCGGAAACGGTGGCTCTGGAATCTCTGGAATGCGAAGCTCCCTCCAACGTTCCCCCTTCCCTTCCTGCCTCTCCAAGGCTCTCGCCTCTTGGCGCGCTCCTATGGCCAGCGCTGATTTGGTCAGCTGGTCCATAGACTCCGCCCTGGGCGCCCGGGAAAGTTCGTCTTTCACAGCCGAAGAAAGCCCTTCTTCAAAGAGCATTTGAATGGGTTCCGCCGATAGATCCCACCCCAATTTATGGATCAACATGGTAAACTCAGTCCAGTACTCACGAACAGATCGGCTCCCCTGTTTGCACGCCATTAACTGTCTGCGTACCACTCCCTGCTCAATATCGCTGGAAAACATCAGATCCATGGCACGAAAAAACTTCCTCGTGTCCTTCAGGATGTCATTATTCGTTGCCATCAGGGGCCTCACCCAGTCTTTCGCCCCCTTTTCGAGATGCCCAATCACAAAAGCCACCCGCGATTCCTCGTCGGGAAAGTCATCAAACTGCAGATTAAGGGCATATTGCATCTCTGTCCTAAAGGCATGATAGTCCTTGGGCTCCCCCCCAAACTTCTGTACCAATCCTGGCAACTTTCTGGCGAGCGGGGTGGTTTTCCCCTTCTCTGCATCTTGAGCCCTCCTCTCCTCGAGCCTCGCCGTCTGCAGCGCTAGCTGGACCTCCAACGCCCGGTACCTTTCTTCCAGGCTTGGACCCGCTCCAGCTCCTGCTTCTCCGGTTCCGGCTGGGTTGCTCATGATGCCTTCTCCTGCACAAGCTGCTCACGGAGACTGTCGGAATGCTGTGATGGGACGATGAGCTGCTTGTGTGTAAAATCCAAGTCCCTCAGAGTTTGGTCAAGTTTGCAAACCTCTGTCTGTAACGGAGCCCCTTAAACATGGCTCCGTCAGTCGCTGGCAGATTCCGACAGTGGTTGCTTTCGGAATCGCTTCCAACATAAAAGCTCCTTAACGGAAACACGTCTTCTGGACTCTCTGCGTGACAGTTTCCGGCGAGGAGTGGGTGTCCCTACAGGAGGTCCTGAAACCTCCCCACTGTTTTCGCTGGAAGTGTCTCTGAGCCATCCCTCCAGCTCACTTTCCCTCAGCTCACCTCCTCTCCCCCTACTGGTTCCCTCTTCAGCTGCTGAGTCTCTCCCAACCTGTGTGAGCCCTTTCACCTCCCTTCCTTCCGATGGCAGTTCCCTGACAATTATATATGTAAAAAGTCCAGCCCTCTTAAACTTCTGCATCCAATCATTGCATAACTCAATTATTTATTAAAGCCATCCCTCATATTCATGTTATTTATTTGCATTCACAATCAGAAAGGTAGAAACCTTACTAAAATGTTATAATTTTAGAAGAACTACCCTAAATGCAGTCAAAAAAGAGAGATGGAAAACAATTACTCTTTGGCTGGAGTAAAGCTCAGCTTGGGAGGGACCACAGGTATGAAATTTACGGCACGTAATGCCTTAAGAGAGAATATTATGAAAATGATATACAGGTGGTACATAACCCCAGTCAAGCTTGTGAAAATCTATCACTTGCCCGGTAACAAATGTTGGAAATGTAAAGAAATTGAAGGTACATTTTTTCACCTTTGGTGGACGTGCCCAAAGATTAAGGCTTTCTGGGAAATGATATATAATGAATTAAAAAAGGTATTTAAGTATACCTTCCCTAAGAAACCAGAGGCCTTTCTCCTGGGCATAGTGGGCCAAATGGTGTTAAAAAAGGATAGAACTTTCTTTATGTATGCAACAACAGCAGCAAGAATACTCATCGCAAAGTATTGGAAGACACAAGAACTTCCCACGCTGGAGGAATGGCAGATGAAACTTATGGACTATATGGAATTGGCGGAAATGACTGGCAGAATCCATGACCAGGGAGAAGAGTCGATGGAGGAAGACTGGAAGAAATTCAAAGACTATCTTCAGAAACACTGCAAAATTAAGGAATGTTAGAGTGATGTTGGACTGAAAATAAGTGGTTTCCAGCTGCATAGGTTAAAGTTAAGGATAGATTAAGATTAAAGATTAAGATTAAAGAAGTTTAAAGAAATGGAAATTTGATTTTAAAAGGGAAAACTTTAAAGTTACAGGATATTAAGATCAAGGATTAGGTTTAAAAGAGTTGAAGTTATATATTTTAACATTTTATTAAATTAAAGATTGGGATTAAAAAAGTGGAAAAGAAACTGCTGGATAAATAAATGTGGATTGGAATACAAAAGAGGGAGGTATGAGGAAGTCCAGAAAATAAGTAACTTAAAATTGGTAATGGAAAAGAGAGTTCGTTATTAATTGTTTTGTGTTTATATTGTTAAGTTTTGTATTGTTTTTTGTGTGTGTTGTTTTTCTTTTTTGTTTGTTTAAAAACTTAATAAAAAATTATTAAAAAATAATAATAAAGCTCAGCTTGGGAGAAGGTGGGAAAGGGAGAGTTTTGACACTCTTGCATTTAAAGGAATGATGGGCTGTTTACGGGACCCTACTCAGTTGCCCAAGTAGACTCTCTGAATATTACAAGTTGTGATAGGGACACACGTTTTTTGTTGGTATCCTTCTGTATTGAGAGATAATGGAAGACTGCACCGCATAGTCAGCTCCAGAATATGGAGACTCACACCTGTGGAAACTTGTAAGTATTCAAGATGTTGGCCAACTGGATGGTGTTCTGAAAGGTCAGATCAGCAATGATGCCCATGAGCTTCTTCTCCCTGGCACAGTTGTAATTGAGGGGATTCCCTTCTCCTGTGACGAGTAGATGAAAAATAGACCAAACCACTCTTTCTGGATTAAAAGCATTCTCCTGTATGTTTGAGTCCAGAGTAATGTTGGGGAGCAAGTTGTCATTTCTGTTGATTTCATGAATGGCAAATACAAAGGCTGATAGTGTTTAGAGAATATCCTGCAATGAAATATTAATGTAATTTAGATCCCCATAATCTTCCGTAAGAGAAGTATGTGCATTTAACTTTCATGAAAACACAGCTGCCAATCCAATCCACCAGGTATTACTCAGAAAGGACAGAGAAATTTTTACCTATCCTTTAACTATAAAGGTTCCAAACTGAAGTTTGGGTTTGATTACTCATCAGAGCTCTTTAGCCCAAAGTGGGTTTCGAACCCTTGACCCTGACTGAGAATAAGAGCCTGATGCTCTACTGGCTGAGCTATCCTGCTGACTACTTGATCAAGACCTATTGGGAAGAAGTGACCAGCTAGATCACACTCATGACCTTGGGAGCTATTCTACTATCCGTTAACCATTTTTCTGGGTTATCTAGATCAGGGATGGGGACCCAAAGGCACAGTGAGGCCCTTGTAACCTCGGATCCGGCCTTTGACGCCCAGGCCACCCACCAGCCCTGCTTTGCACCTTCCTTGAGTGTTGTTGCCTAGCAATAACATTGCCTTGAAGGCTGATAATGCCTCTCATTTGCTTGCCTAGATGGAGGATAGATTAGGGTGTATTTGTGGAAACTAGACTGCTGCACATGGGTAAAATTCACATTTGTTGCTCCGCCCACTTCTGTTTTTGGCCCCGCCCACCTCCGACTGGCACATGGCCCTCCGGAGACTGCCTGGAAGGGATTCTCGCCCCCCGGGCTGTAAGCAGTTTCCCACCCCTGGTCTAGATGATCAAATAAAACCCAAAGAATTCGTGAGGAATCTTGTTGGACTCTGCCCATCTGTGAAGATGCTCAGAAATGAAAGAACAAGGTATCACCTATGGTGACAGTTCTGGGGATGCATTGATTCTTTTCCTCATTTGGATATTGATCTTCTGGGCACTTCTCACATTGGTCCGCATCTGAAATTAATGTTTTAACGTTCCAAATATTATCTAATACGCAAATATTTTTCAGCTTTATCTGAGATATTTTACTCTTCATTGTGCCACTCATAACATGCCATTGACCTTCAATGGTCAAACGTTGTTCAGCATCACTGAAGAATCATGTGATAAAACTGAATATAAGGTAGCTGAACTGAGCTCCTTCAATATTTCCATTAGGGATAAGATAAACTCATATTTGCAATCTGTGTTTTAAATCATCTCATTCCAATACAACGGATTCCCAAAGAAATCTGCCATTCCAGAATGAAGCAAGATTTACTGACATTGACAAGGTTCAATATGCCTCTCTGCATGTCTGCTGTGATCACAGTGAAACAGCATCAAGGGCATAAAGGTATTTATAGTGAAATACTCTAGGTGTTGCTCCTATATTACTTTGGTTACAGACCCTTCTCATTATGGTTGTTGGATTTCATGGGGATCCTGAGCAGAGTATCCTCAGTGGGGGGCCCTCAAGGCCAGAGAGGACCCTGCCACTTAAATAATGTGCCATGGGGCAAGTAGCAGCACCACTTCTTGGCGACATGCGTAATATAGCCTACAATCCTTTTGCGGCCTACACCAATCCAAGATGAATATCTATCCTGGAGCAGGAGTGTGGAAGCTTTGGTCCTCCAGATGTCATTAGACTAAAACTCATTTTAGCCCCCAGCCAAGGATGATGTCACTGTAGTTGAGCAACATCTCTAGTGGTCCATGGGTTCCCCTCCCCAATTATAGAGGAAAGAATGTGGAAATTAGTGTAGGCTGAAATGCAGAGCATTTGCCATTCCCTGCCCCCCCTCCCCACACGAAACATAGCTTCATTATTCACATCCTTACCAATATGAACAGAAATCCTTCCTTCAGGACACTGAGCGCAGCCGTAGCAACATACTTGTTGCCCCTGCTGGACGATTCTGCTGTATCCAGGGTGGCAGCTTTCAACACATTTGGCACGAGGTGTCTTCTAATGGTAACCACAAGTTATAATGGTTATGGTGGAAATAACCTGGTTTTCTCCACATCCCTTCTTTATAGAATGCAGTGTCTGAAGGAGTGTGGGATGCCATCCCAGTTATTTTCATGAGGATTAGTGTGGGTTGATTACTCCATCCTCATGAAAATAATTGGGATAGCATCCCACACTCCTTCAAGTAGCCAACAGTTACAGTGTTACTATCAGGTGGGCCGAAGCTCAGAATGAGCTCAGACTTGCAAGAGAGATTATGTATGAATGAATGAATGAAGCTTCCTTTGGCTATGTCTGAAGCAAGAGGAAGACACACAAGTGGTAGGTTCTCTGTGTGCAGAAAGCATTATACTGTCAATTCCTATACCATTGGCGGTACAGTGGTGCTTCAGGTTACATACGCTTCAGGTTACAGACTCCGCTAACCCAGAAATAGTACTTCGGGTTAAGAACTTTGCTTCAGGATGAGAACAGAAATTGTGCTCCGGTGGCGCGGCAGCAGCAGGAGGCCCCCTTAGCTAAAGTGGTGCTTCAGGTTAAGAACAGTTTCAAGTTAAGAACGGACCTCCAGAATGAATTAAGTACTTAACCCGAGGTACCACTGTATATCAATGTAAGAATTTTACAGTCGGATAATATTAGGCCCATGCACTCTAGTCAAATGTTATTTCAATTCTCAGATGATTTCAGGTCTCATTTGGTACAAGCAACACACAGTGGGAAAGGAAAGAAGATGCAATTTCACTCCCATTCCACAGATATGGAGGGAATAGGGGTCTTGTTTGATACCAGTGGTAGTAAGCTCTGCTGCTATATTATTCAGTACTAGTAATAGCACAGGAAAGGGTAAAGAACTGGGTGCATTTGCAGCATTTCTGTTTATAGTCAATCCATATCATTTATGTAGCTATTTATTCTTTAGCAATAAAAATGATGCTTTACCTGATTAAACTTGTGATTCCACACAATGTTTCTTTCATTGATTATGAACCTTTTGCCTCCAGGATGCTTTTGGTCCATCCTTCCAACAAGGAGTCTGCGGAAGGATTTATTGTGGAACATGACCCAGTTGACAATATCATATCCAGCTGCTACATCCCCATTCTCATCAAAAAATATTTCTTCCCCAGCACTATTGTTAAAGCGGACATTTCTCAGAAATGGGCGAAGCTAGAGGAGAGGAGAAAAAAGTTTAGAAAACAGATCCCAGAGTCTGCAGTAGGGATGGAACATTCATCAGTAACAGGGCACCTGGTTTGCATTCAGAAGACCGAGGGATCAGCAAATCTGTCAATTGTGGTTTCTATTTCTTTCTCTTTTTTAATCTGAAATTTCCCCCAAAGTCCTCATGAGTACCCACCAGCATTTTAGTGCAAATCTCCCAATAATCACAATTTTGCATGCAATTTTGCCAACTGGACACATTTTTGCAAAATAAAAATGTTCCTAATCTAATGCAACTTGTATTTTCACTAATATATACATATATTCACATATAGATATGCACACATTACTCTCGTATATACATTTTTGTACATTTTACTTAGCTGGAAAACTGAATTGCACCATGTTTAGAAGTGCAAATGTCGAAGTATGGCAGTGTTTTGGTTTGCACAGAGCTTAAAGAAAGTATGAATTAGGTCGGCTCACCTTTAAATACGAATTGAATTGAATTTATCCTCCATCCCTAAAAACAATCCCTGGCATCTTCAGGGGGCATCTGAAACCTTGAAGAGCCACTGTTGGCTGGAATGGACAGTATTCACTCATTCTAGATGGACCAATGGTATGACTCAGTAGGACAGCTTACTATATTCCTTGAATTTGCCACATAGTGTCCTTTTGGATTACAGTACCTACTTGCCACTATATTAACATCATTGAATGTGAAATTGCAATAATTTGTAGTTTGAAAAATGTCACACTTTTAGAAATCTACAAAGAGGGACAGATGGACACTATCGAACGTATGAATGATTGCACCAGGAAACTCTCCTCAGGTGACTTCCAGGTGTGACTACCTTGAGAAGATGATGCACCAGAGTTCCTGGTTTATGATATTTCACATGAGAAATTACTCTATAAGGGTGGGCATTGAAAATGGCCACTTTCATACATGAAGACCTTCTCATGTGAATATCCAGTTGGACTACAATTTGTATGGCGAGGTTAAGTAATGACTGTTTCTAAACTGCAGTAAGTTAAAGCTGTTTTCAAACTGAAACAATCCCATGTAAAATCATAGGATCATAGAATCTTAGAGTTGGAAGGGACCCAAGAGTCATCTAGTCCAACTCTGGTCCTACAATGCAGGAGTCTCAGCTAAAGCATCCATGACAGAAGGCCACCCAACCTCTGCTTAAAAAGTTGCAATAAAGGAGAGTCCACAACCCCGTAAGGGAGACTGTTCCACCGTCAAATAGCTCTTAGTGTCAGGAAATTTTTCCGTATGTTTAGTCAGAATCTCCTTTTTTGTAACTTGAAGCCATTGGTTTGAGTCCTACCTTCCAGAGCAGGAGAAAACCAGTTTGCTCCATCTTCCATGTGACAGCTCTTTAGATATTTGAAGATGGCTATCATATCTCCTCCCATTTTCCTCTTTTCCAGGCTAAACATACCTAGTTCTTTCAACCTTTCCTCATACGGTTTGATTCAAATAGTAAAAGAAGAAAAGAAGAAGGGTGCATTGAAAAGAGGAGGACATATGAGGAGCCCATCATTAGTTTTGAATTTGATACACTGGGGCAGTGTCAATACTGCACAAGCAAACATATCACGTTTGAGATAAGTGACGATCATGGTATAACATCCTGTCAAAATGGAAAGGTCGCTGCTCCTTTAGAGTATTGAAGAATTTTACAAAATCTCCAAATTATTAAAAATCCTTTTTCATACCATTTCCTGTTGAATATTCCTCAATGTATCAGTGAACTTAGTTTTGTTTTTGGATGCAGTAACAAAAAAATGCTGATTGAAAACTACTGCAAAATGATGTTACAGGCCTTTGGTTATGGCACAAATTATTAGAAAGTCGCTGAATCCAACCTCATTTCATACTACGTCATTGCATTTTCAAAGCATGAACTCAGTTTTGCTCCATTGATGTATTTACTGATTCATTCATTTTTGTTCAATTCCTCATATCAAAGTGAAGAAGATTCTTTTAAAAAACTATTTAAAGATATGTTTTTCAGGCGTCAGAAATCTAGTATATACAAAGCATAAAGGAGCTATACGTTTTGTGGATTGAAATTGAAATACTTCCCCAATTGCCTTCATCACTGAGGGAGTGGAGAGGCTCATACGCAGCTATTGGGTGGCATCTGAGTCCTAAAGCTCACACATAGTTCATTGCATTTGATTGGTAATAAACACAAGCCATATGTTACCTGCCATGGTTGAACATTCAGAAGATCTCCTATAGCTTTGTGTCTAGTTTTTGATGAGTACATTGCATGGAGAGCATGTGCTACAACGTGGACAGAGTTGTAGATACTGTAGCTCTGGCCAGACATTTCCATTTCAAACACAGCTCCAGGGAGGCCCCCCAACTTTTCCTTTCCAGTGCACTTTGTCATAGATACATAATACTTTGGGAGTGAGCAGGCAAACGCACTGCACCAGAATTCCTGGATGAAATAAACTGAAGACTCATATGGATTTATGTTCTCAATAAAATCATGAAACCCTGGGACTACATTTTTGTGGAGTGCAAAGGACAAAGTACCATTGAAGGATTTTGCTGGAAATTTATTCCAAGTTAAAATAGCTGTGAAATCCCACTGGGATGTTATGAGCCAAACCTTCTCCATTGGTCGCAGATGAACAAATTCACTGTAATCTAAGACTATTTGTAAACCAGCCATAGAGTGAGCATCTCCGTAAACAACTATGACACTGATGTTATTTAACTGGAGCACAAAACTTATCCTTTCATAGTATTTTTTACGGTTTTCGGGTGTGTGACTTATCACTGTTGGAACTGATTGTATTACAGCAACACAAATACCACTCTGAGTGAGCTTTGGTCTCATAGTCTGAATAAATGTTTCTCCACTGTCATCATCTGAGGTGAGAAGGCCAATCCAGTTCCATTCAAAATAATTCAGTAGCTGGACAATCCCATCATATTGGGGGTTTTCATTTGGAGCCATCCGGAAGAAAGAAGGGAACTGGGTTTTATCACTCATCACAGGGTCAAAGGAGCCATAAGTTAGCTAATAACAATAAGAATATAGGTATGGTTAAAACTGCAGAACTATATGCTGTCTTTGAACAAACAAAAAGTACAGCTTGAATTTGCACAATTTTATATCCCAGCAAATATCATTGGTGCAATCTAGGTTCACACACAAAGTAGATTATGAGCAGGAAGCTGGAGAAACACAATAACTCAAGCCTAGGAAAAAATGGACTAGGGATAGCTAAGGTTCTCTTCTTTCAAGAAACCAATAGGAATTATGAGATGTGTTCTACAGGACCCTGCTGAGAGGATCCATTAGAGTTCTTGACCCTTTAATATCTGAGACGACCACAAGAGGGGTGTTGGAAGAGAACATGCACAGGTCAATTGCATCTATACTACAACTCTGCATAAAAAATTGAAGACATACCTGTGGAATTTTGTAGGTATTTAAAATGCTGGCTATCTGTATTGAGCTTTGGGAGGTGAGCCCACCAATAATAGCCATTAACTTCTTCTCCCTGCCACATTTGTAATTGTGGGGATCTCTATGTCCTGTGAAGAGAAGATCCAGAGTGGCCCAATAGGTAAACATGGAATGAAATGCGTTGTCATAGATATCTGATACCAGTGTGGTGTTTGGTAAGAGGCGATTATTCTTGTTGACCTCTTGAATGGCAAAAACAAAGGCAAGGACATGCTGGTAGTTTTTTGGCATTAACCTGGAATGAGATTTCCACAGGTCATTAAATTTAAACTACTTACAGATACAAAAGAGAGAGGTGGCGTCTCCCTGCCTGATTTGAAATTGTATTATGAAGCTTCTTGCCTTTGTTGGTTAAGGGACTGGATTTTGTTGGAGAACACAGATCTATTAGATCTGGAAGGATTTGGTAACAGATTCGGATGGCAAGCATATTTATGGTATGATAAGGTAAAAGTTCATAAAGGATTTGGGAACCACGTATTTCCAAAGTCATTGTATGAGGTGTGGGATAGATATAAGAATTTATCAGAGGATAAGACACCATGGTTGCTATCGCCTCTCAAGGCAATAAGTGTGGGGGGAAAAATATGAGTAAAAAATGGGCCACCTATGAGCAATTAGTGAAGGAGATGGATAAGCAACGGAAATTAAAACCATACGAGGAGATTAAAGGTTTTGTGAATGACTGGTTGCATTATCGTCAAATTAATGAAATGTTTAAAGATAGTAAAAAGAAAAATGGATTTGGATATATAAAATTGAGATTTGAATTAGAATTATGAAATAATAAAGTTAAAATATTATCTAAAATGTATAAATTATTATTGGACTGGCTTTTGAAAGATGAAGAAGTTAAATCAGTTATTGGGCAAAAGATATTGGTCAAAATATACAGTTAGAAGATTGGGAAAAATTATGGAAAGTGGGAATAAATATTGCTAAGCAAAACATTATTGCTGATCTGATTTAAATAACTCAAGAGATTTACCAAGTGATCCTAATTTACCTTCTCCCTGCCTTACTCTACAGACCTGAGATTACTCAGTGTGTTTCGCCTGCTCCAGCAGAGTAAATAAGCTAGAAGCCTGCAGAATTAGTGTATGTCCCTCCATATAGATGCAAGATTAGACCTCCCATCATCTTTGATTGCTGTGGGGGTTTTTTTGTAGATGGTTGCTGAATGTGGGGAGAGATGCTACCAGTGTGTCTGATGTGATATGAAATCTCAACTGTGATCTTTTAAAGGCCCATTCAGACATGTAAATCATCAACTTACTTACCATGACATTGGGTTGGACTCTGGCTTAGCCTTATAGTTGAACAGAAACATTTCAGCAAGTCGCACAGAAACAAATTCCCCAATGACAATATTATCTCTGGAGTTAGAAAAACTGTTTTGAACTTCTTCTTGTGCACTGTAAGTAGAGTTCAAACTCTGGCTGCACGCAGGAGGCAAGAGGAGGAGAAGCAGAAGGAGCAGTAGCAAAACAATTCTGAATGCCAGCAAATGTCTTCCCCACTCCCAGCTGTGTACCTGCATTTTCCCCTACACATCGCTGTTGCAATCAACAACTGTCTTTATAGGAATTGCAGGAACCCATCCACAAAGGACTAAGAACCCTATACCAATATACAGATGACACAGACCTTTGCTAGGAACTTCCTAGATCTGTGGAGGATTTTTCATCATCAAACCAATGAATAAACAAATTCCAACCTGGACTTTGGGTCTAAGGGATGAAGTCACAAAGTTCTATTTAACATCACACTGCCTGCGTCAGATTAATTCCTCTTCTCTCTGTAGTATGCATTGATCTGGCAAGAATCTTTATACAATGTGTAATGTATAGCAAAGTGTAAGCTACTGTGCTGAATCTTATGTTTATCTTCTTAATTCTGACTAGCCACAAAGTGTTAATGAGAAGCAGAGTTCAGTTATAGTGATTTTGATTATTATAGGGCTCATAATCACCTTTCCCAAGGGTGTAAGTCCCTACACAACTAGAGAAAACATATTTCTGGGATCTGAACATACTAGTTAGGACCTGCTTTCCACTGAGGGAGTGACAGGTCTTAGTTAACTCCAATGCAACCATGATGCATGCTGGGTAAGGGGCCTAACTTTCTGACTAGATCACGAGTGGCCTATGCGTTGTGGGAAGAAAAATGCCAAAAAAAGGAAAGGCCCATAGAAAACTAGTCTAGGACCTTACAAAGTAATCCTAACCCAAGTTAGGCAGCAGTGGGGTGTAACAGAGTAATTTATTGTGCTGGTCCCGGGGGTAAGGTACCTTGGGTGTAGCAGAGTCCACACGAAGAGGGGCAAGGTCCGAGGCAGAGAGCCGGGCGGGGAACAGGAACGCTGGAACAGGAGGCTGTGCAGGGAACAGGAACACCGGATGGTCGGGAACAGGAGGCCGAGCAGGGAACAGGAGTACTGGATAGTCAGGAACAGGAAGCCGAGCAGGGAACAGGAGTACCGGATAGTCAGGAACAGGAGGCCGAGCAGGGATCAGGAACACAGGAAGGTCCGAAGCCAACAACGACGTTGCTCCCGCAACCTGGGGCCGGGCTGACTGGGCTTTTATCCTCTTCTAAGGCCAGGGGCGATCCCGGCCCCCAGGAGCCCCGCCTCCTCTGGCCTTAAGGCGAGCACTCCTCCTGGGGGCAACCAGTTCCCTTCGCCTCTCTGCTCTAAGCCTCTGCAGATCAGGAGAGGCCGAAGGGTTACTGGGCCCTGGAGGAGGCTCACCTGTGGCCACTGAGTCGTCAAGCCTCTCTGGGGCCAGAAGGGCTTCACCTGGGGCCAGCTCCTGATGCACTGCCACAGGTGCAGGCTCTTCAGCATCTAGGCCTTGCCCCAGTTCAGCCGGCCCTGGAGGCGGGGACTCCTGTGCAGGCTGGGATTCCTCTGTTTCATCCTCCGAATCGGAATCCCAGGCCATCACACCATCCCCCCTCCCAGGCCCCCCCCTCAACCGAGGGTCCGGACCCGGCTTGCCGGGGTACGTCGCGTGGAACTCTCGGAGGCAGGCAGGTGCGTGGACATTGGCCGCTGGTTCCCAGGAACGGTCCTCCGGTCCGTACCCCTTCCAGTCAATGAGATACTGCAGCTTTCCCCTGCGGTATCGGGAGTCCAGGATGCGTTCCACCTCGTACTCAGGCTCTCCCCGAACCAACACTGGCTGCGGTCGGGGACGGTTCGGGTGGAACTCGTCGGGTGGGGCCACCGGACTCAAAAGGGACCTGTGGAAGACCGGGTGAACCTTCAGGGTTGCGGGTAACCGGAGACGGAATGCCACAGGAGAGATTTGGTCTACGATAGGGAACGGGCCGGTGAAGCGGGCGTCCAACTTCCGCGAAGGTCGAGAGGGGTGGAGGTGGCGAGTGGAGAGCCAAACCAGGTCACCGACGTGAAGTTCCGGCCCCACCTGGCGGTGGCGGTCGGCCTGGGCTTTGTACACTTCCTTGGCCTGGTGCAGTTGCTCCACCAAAAGCTGTTGCTGGGACTGGAGCTCTTGAAGCCACTCCGTCACCGCCGGGACCGCGGATGCCGGCAGCACCTCTGGAAACAGCCGTGGATGATAACCATAACTGGCCTGGAACGGGGTCTGCTGGGTGGACGCATTCACCGCGTTGTTATAGGCGAACTCCGCCAATGCCAGGTGGTCGACCCAGTCATCCTGCTGGTAGCTGCAGTAACACCGGAGGTACTGCTCCAGCACCGCGTTCGCCCGTTCCGTCTGGCCATCGGTCTGTGGGTGGTAGGCTGACGAGAGGCAGACCTCTGTCCCGAGGGTCTGGTGTAATGCTCGCCAGAACCGGGATGTGAACTGAACGCCCCGGTCGGACACCACGCGCTCAGGTAGTCCATGCAGGCGGAAGACATGCTGAAGGTACAGCTGAGCAGTTTCCTTGGCTGTGGGTACAGATGGACAGGGAGCGCAGTGCACCATCTTGGTGAAATGGTCGGAGAAAACCAGAAGGCAGGTACAGCCACGAGACGAGGGTAAGTCCACTACAAAGTCCAACGAAACTGTGTGCCAAGGGCGCGGTGGAACTGGCAATGGCTGAAGTAGGCCGGGGGGTCGCCCGGTAGGTCCCTTGGCGCGCCGGCAGACATCACAACCAGCAACGTAGCGAGCCACGTCAGCCTTCAGGCGGGGCCACCAAAACTCACGACTGACCAGATGGGTGGTCCGATACCGTCCAAAGTGCCCTGCTGCTGGGGCATCATGGGCCATCCGGAGAACCTCCAGCCGCAGTGGCCCTGGCGGGATGTACAGACGACCGTGGTGCAGCAGGAGGCCCTGATGCAGGACCAGCCCCGGATACTGTGGGCTGGACCCTTCAGCCAGCTCCCGGAGTCGTTCCTGGGCCCAAGCGTCGACCCGCTGCTGTTCCCGCACCCGAACCTGCAGTGGCTGCGCCTCCTGGGTGGCCAGGAATGCAGCCGGAGGTAGGATCGTGGTGGGTTCTGCTTGCTGTACCGTGTCTGTGTTGTCTTCAGGTTTCCGGGACAGGGCATCCGCCTTCTGATTCTGAGAGCTAGGGATGTAGCGGATCCGGAACTGGAACCGGGAAAAGAACAACGCCCACCGGATCTGTCTTTGGTTCAGCTTGCGGGTGGTCTGGAGGTACTCCAGGTTCCAGTGGTCGGTTCTCACCTCCACCGGATGTCGTGCCCCCTCAAGATGGTGGCGCCAGACCTCAAAGGCTACCTTGATGGCCAGTAGTTCCCGCTCCCACACAGTATAGTTACGCTCCGCTGGTAGGAGCTGGCGAGAATAGAAGGCACAGGGTAAGAGTGGCGCTTCAGGACCAATCTGTTGAGACAAGACGGCACCGAGAGCCGTACTGGAAGCGTCGGTCTCCACCACAAAGGGTCGAGAGGGGTCAGGATGTTGTAAGATTGGTGCCCTCTGGAAACAGGCCTTCAACCCCTGAAACGCCTCCTCTGCCTCCTTGTCCCAGGAAAACGGCGTCTTTGGGCGCAGTAGCCGGGTCAACGGGGTGGTGCGATGAGCATAATCAGCGATGAAGGTCCGGTAGTAATTGGCGAACCCCAGGAAACGCTGCAGGTCCTTGCGGTTCCGGGGTGCCGCCCATTCTTGAACCGCTGTCACCTTCCCCGGGTCCATTTGCACCCCATCTGGAGAGAGCCGGTGACCAAGGAAGTCCACAGTCCGCTGATGGAACTCGCACTTGCTGAGCTTTGCGTACAAACGGTGCTCACGCAAGCGCTGCAGCATGGTCCGGACATGTCCCTCATGGCAAGCCGGGTCACGGGAGTAAATCAGTATGTCATCCAAATACACCACCACGTACTTGTCTAACAAGTCCTGAAACACGTGGTTGATGTAGCGTTGGAACACAGCAGGCGCGTTGCACAAACCGAAAGGCATAACCAAATATTCGAACTGCCCGTACCGGGTCCCAAACGCTGTCTTCCACTCATCCCCGGCTCGGATCCGAATCAAGTTGTAGGCCCCCCGGAGGTCCAGCTTGGTGAACACCTGTGCCCCTTGCACCCGCTCCAGCAGCTCCGAGATAAGGGGCAAGGGGTATCGGTCTGGGACGGTAATTTTGTTCAGGGCTCGGTAATCATGGCAAGGGCGGAGTTCCCCACATTTCTTCTTAACGAAAAGCACTGGTGCCGCGGTAGGCGAGGTGGAAGGCCTAATGAACCCACGCTCCAGGTTCTTGCGCAAGAAGTCCTGCAAAGCCTCGCGCTCTGGCTCTGTTAGGGAATATAAGCGACTCACTGGTAAAGGCGCTCCGGGTTGGAGGTCTATGCCGCAGTCAAAAGGCCGATGCGGCGGCAGCTGGTCTGCCCCCCGTTCCTCGAACACGTCCTGGTAGTCCTGGTACACGGCTGGGAGCGTGGGTGCTGCCTCCTCTGAGGGCGCGGCCGCCAGCGTTCCGGATTGAGCATGGGAACATGGGTCTGGGAAGTGCACGGTCCGTTTGACCCAGTCAATCTGAACGTTGTGGGCTTCCAGCCAGTCCATCCCGAGCACCAGGGGGAAGCGGGGCATAGAGGCAATGTCCAAAGTTCGCAACTCCCGGTGCTGCTGGAGACACAGGACCAGGGGCTGGGTCTCCTGAGTAACGGCACCTGAACGCAGAAGTCGTCCGTCAATCGCTTCCACCTGGACCGGTACTGGCTTGTTCCGAAGTGGCACCTGATGATGGGCGGCAAAAGCAGCGTCCATATAGGAGCGGGTTGCCCCTGAATCTACCAAAGCATGGGTGAGGATCCAGGGCCCACCTGGAGGGTATAAACGTACCGAAACCATAAGATGTTGCAAGTCCATTGGTGCGGGCCCATTCTGTACGGTTTGGGACCCCCGGTAGCTAGGGCCATCAGCTACTGGGGTTGGCGGTTTCCCTGCAGCTGGCGTTTCTCAGGGCAGGACAGAGCGAAGTGTCCACTTCCGCCACAGTAAAGACAGAGATTTCCCTCCCGACGCCGCGCCTTCTCTGCGGGGGAAAGGCGTGGCCGCACTGCCCCGAGCTGCATAGGCTCCTCCGTTAAATCAGTTGTGACCGTGGGGCTGCCGGAAAAAGCTGGTGCCGTGAACTGGAAGTGTCGGCGACCCCGGGCCTGACGACGATCCTCCAACCGGTCGTCTATTTGTAAACTCCGTTGAATGAGAGTGTCCAGCGTGGTGGGGCGTTCCATTGTGGCCAACTGGTCCAGTACCTCGTCCGAAAGCCCTTCGAGATACTGGTCCCGCAGTGCCGAGTCATTCCAGGTCAAGTCCTGTGCCAACAGCCGAAACTCCGTGGTATATGTGGCCACCGTGGACTTGCCCTGTTTCAAACGCCGAATCGCCCGGTTGGCTTGACTCTCTTTCTGGGGGTTGCCGAACGCGGCCTCCAAACGATTGCAAAACCCCGTATAGTCTGCCAGCAAGGGGGAGTCTTGCCTGAGTAGCGGCAACGCCCACTTGGCCGCCTGGTCCTTTAACAAACTAATCAAAAAGTGCACCTTGGTGCGGTCGTCAGGAAAGTTCCGGGCTCGCCCCTGAATATACAGCTTGGCCTGGGCCAGGAACATGGGAAAGCTGGCCGGGGCTCCATCAAATTTCTCAGGCAAAGCCACTGGGTACTTGCCAGGAGCCGGGGCGTCGGCCCCAGGAGCCGGTAGGGCTTCCAAGCGTTGCTGAAGTGCCACAACCGCGTCGCTGAGCTGCTGCACGGTGTGAGTCAAGGCCTGGTTCTCCTGGGCCAAAGCCACCAGTGCAGCCGCCTGTTCAGCCATGGCCTCTGGCTCTTCCCGAACGCACCCCTACGAAGGGGAAGTGCGGGTGTGGCGGGAGCAAACTGTGCTGGTCCCGGGGGTAAGGTACCTTGGGTGTAGCAGAGTCCACACGAAGAGGGGCAAGGTCCGAGGCAGAGAGCCAGGCGGGGAACAGGAACGCTGGAACAGGAGGCTGTGCAGGGAACAGGAACACCGGATGGTCGGGAACAGGAGGCCGAGCAGGGAACAGGAGTACCGGATAGTCAGGAACAGGAAGCCGAGCAGGGAACAGGAGTACCGGATAGTCAGGAACAGGAGGCCGAGCAGGGATCAGGAACACAGGAAGGTCCGAAGCCAACAACGACGTTGCTCCCGCAACCTGGGGCCGGGCTGACTGGGCTTTTATCCTCTTCTAAGGCCAGGGGCGATCCCGGCCCCCAGGAGCCCCGCCTCCCCGCCTCCTCTGGCCTTAAGGCGAGCACTCCTCCTGGGGGCAACCAGTTCCCTTCGCCTCTCTGCTCTAAGCCTCTGCAGATCAGGAGAGGCCGAAGGGTTACTGGGCCCTGGAGGAGGCTCACCTGTGGCCACTGAGTCGTCAAGCCTCTCTGGGGCCAGAAGGGCTTCACCTGGGGCCAGCTCCTGATGCACTGCCACAGGTGCAGGCTCTTCAGCATCTAGGCCTTGCCCCAGTTCAGCCGGCCCTGGAGGCGGGGACTCCTGTGCAGGCTGGGATTCCTCTGTTTCATCCTCCGAATCGGAATCCCAGGCCATCACATTTATGCTTCTTCTTTCACCTCAATATTCAGTCCAGTCACTTCCCCATTCAAACAGAAGAACTACTCCTTAACAAACAGAAGAACTACTCATAAATCATGAATGCAGATGTAAAGCTATAAAGGTCTCTAGAGCAGGCATAGGCAAACTCGGCCCTGGCTATGATCCCTGGCTAACAGGAACAGTGGTCAGGGATGATGGGAATTGTAGTCCCAAAACATCTGGAGGGCCGAGTTTGCCTATGCCGGCTCCAGAGTATTGAAGGTGTAACATAAATAAGGACTCCATGTTGATACTGGTCTTCTGCTTTCATTGCACATCAACTAAGCCACCAACAAGCTTGGGTGAAAGAAAAGGAGCCAGTTTAAGAAGCCTTCTCAATGTTAGGAGCGTCCTACTCTCATGTAGGACCCTGCCCGAGACACATGCCCGACTGGCA
Source organism: Podarcis pityusensis (assembly GCF_964106645.2). Taxonomy (NCBI): domain Eukaryota; kingdom Metazoa; phylum Chordata; class Lepidosauria; order Squamata; family Lacertidae; genus Podarcis; species Podarcis pityusensis. The sequence goes on along the minus strand of NC_138038.1, from coordinate 40,932,374 downwards.
TGTTCTCTCCCTCCTAATTGGTTCTTTGGGAGCTTCGAAAGCTTTCTTCATCCCAAACATCACAGCGACTGATATCAAAAGGCATTAGCATGCTTAGGGATCCGCAAAGTATTCGCAGTTTGCGTAACAAAACTCAGTAGCACAGCATTTTGGCTAATCTACCTTTATTTACATATAATACACTCGGAGCATTCTGACTTAGCTCCTTCCTCTTTCTCATCAGACAGCAAAGAGAGAAAGAACAAAGGACAATAGTCCCACATCACGGAACACAGTAACACAAACATCCTGTCTCCATCACTTCCCACACTGTGGAATGAAAACATACACTGTCATGACAACAATCCCATGACTGCAGACATGGAGCAGGAATCTCAACATCTAACATGATTAGCCAGTATCTCCTTACCTTGGGACATCATGTTTCCCAATTCACTCCTTCTCAGCAGGAGGTGAAGTTCCCGCCTCAAGCACTGTTTGTCTTCCTTACTAAGTGCTCTCTGGTATTTAGGTCAGGCCTTAGGAAAAGTATGTATAACTTAGGAGAAAAAATGAAGCCCAACAAACTAGCACTAGAAATCAAGATGGAGAAGACCTCCACGGCCACCATGTATTTCCCTTTGGTGCTCAGGTAGGTGGGCACAAAGGACACCCAAACACTGCAAAACACCAACATGCTGAAGGTGATGAGCTTGGCTTCGTTGAAGGTATCAGGCAGCTTCCTTGCTAGGAAGGCCACAGTGAAGCTGGTGATGGCTAGGAGACCCATGTAACCCAGAACAATATAGAACATGACATCGGAGCCTTCGCTGCATTTCACTATTATCTGACCAAGCTGAGAACGTGTGTCCAGTTCTGGGAAAGGAGGAAAGGTGCTCAGCCACACTACACTAATGACCGTTTGAATGAGAGAACAGAGAATGACGACTGAAACAGCCAGCTTTTTCCCAACCCATTTCCTCATCTTGTTCCCTGGCTTTGTGGCCATGAAGGCCAGAACCACAATGATTGTTTTGGCCAACACACAAGATACAGCCATGGAAAAGACGATGCCAAACGTTGTTTGCCTCACAAGGCAGGTCACCTTCCCGGGCATGCCGATAAATAAGAAGGAGCAGAGAAAACAAAGCAACAGGGAGATGAGGAGGGTGCAAGTGATGCTCCAGTTGTTGGATTTGACAATGGGAGTATTGCAGTGCAGAATGAAGGCCGCCATGACTGCAATTGTGAAAACAGAAAGGCAAAGAGTCAGGGAAACCAGAACTCTTCCCAAGGGCTCTTCATAGGATAGGTAGCTGATGCTTTTGGGAATACATTTGTCCTGGCTGTTCTTTGGATACTGATCTTCTGGGCAGTCCTCACATTGGTCTGCATCTGAAAGTAATGGAATCCAGTTTGTTGAGTCTTCAGCATGTGCAACAGTTGTTCTCTCAGGGCTTTATATGTCAATGAGGATTGGCAAAAATCAATTCAATATTTGTATTTGTCTTTAACATTTCTTAATTTTTTCTTGTTTTTGCACAACACAGAACTAATAATAATAAATGTTATTAAAAGATTTTTAACTTGTAAATTTTATTAACTTACTTGTACCAAACCCCATCTGCAGTTTATATGGTTGAAAGAAAATACAAGTTCCATACTTCAATTGTCTTCTCTTTTCACAGCAAAGTGCAGAGGCTAGCTCATTGGCTGGTTATGAGATCATTTACATCAGGCATAGGCAAACTCCGGCCCTCCAGATGTTTGGGACTACAATTCCCATCATCCCCAGCTAATAGGACCAGTGGTCAGGGATGATGGGAATTGTAGTCGCAAACATCTGGAGGGCCGGAGTTTGCCTATGCCTGATTTACATTCTGCTCTGCTAACAAACTTAATGGACATGTACCAGAATGATTCAAATGAGTCTTTCTTTTTCTACCCATGGCAACTCTTAAGCTTTGTGCTAATTTATGAAGCAAAGCTTCAAAATCCAAAAACGTTTCTTTTCTTTTTTGCCACATAGTTCTAGTTTTCTTCACTTACCCATCTGGATTGAAATACTCCCACTTGGGCACGGAACACAGTCATAGCAACAGATTTGCTCCCCCTGCTTGGGAAACATGCTTTGTCCAGGATAGCAGTGCTCCACACATGAGGAACTGGGCAGGGTCTAATAGGCACCAGAAGAAAAGGCATTCAGAATGGAAATGGAACTTCTTTTTTAACACTAGTCTAAGTCTTACTATCATCTTTTTGGCACTTCTCAGGAGTCATTGGGTGCATTGTGGGGTGTATGCCAAGGTCTTAGTGTAGGGGTTGTCAGCCCATGTACTGCCTTTCCTCCAAAGCAACCTAGTTTCAACACACACCAACTTCTCTACCCTTATCCAATATCCAAGGAAGCAAGAGGCATTATGATAGAGCAAGGACACAAGGCAGGGCCAGTAGAAGGTGTGGCTGGGAGGTGGTGGCCTGGGAAGAGTCCTCCTGCTTCAGAGGTGGGGAGGAGGTCCGGATATGTTAATAAATTTACCTCTGCCATCTTGTGAGTCTCCAGGCTATTCTCACAAAATGGATATCAGCGAATGTAAAGAAGGAGAAGGTGGAGATCATTCTCACCTGATGAAACTTGTGATTCCACACAACAGCGCTGCCATTCATGGTGAGCTCCTTCCCCGAAGGACTCAGGGGGTCCACCCATCCAACTTGGGTTCTCTGGAAAGACTCGTTGGGGAAAGTTACCAAGCTGATGAGATCAAATCCAGCTGCCAAGCCCCCATTCACATCAAAATAGATTTCTTCCCCAGCACTATTGTTAAAGTGGACGTTTCTCAGAAAAGGGTGAAGCTAGAATGGGAGAGAAATATTGAGCAGACAATGGGAAATGGGTTAATGTTTTTTTCTCTCAAATGAGCCCAACTTGTGTCAAACAACTGCATTCCTCAAGTATGTGTTTCTGAAGCATCTGAAAGTGGTGTTGTTCTTTTCTAAGAAAAGAAGAGGAGCCCTGCAGTATCAGACCAAAGGCATGTCTAGTCCAGTTCGCAGGGAGAATTAAAGCTCAGGCCTGAGGGTGCTAGTGGGGACAGAGAAACAACTTACTATCAGCATAGGCATCATTTGCAATCATCATTCTCTCACATGATTTATAATGCTCAGAGGTGTGTCTGACACACAGGCCCAAACCCACCCTTTTGGGCTCCAACATCTTCAGCTCTGGTGTCAGCTGAACCAGGAGTTGTGGGAATAGCAAAGCCAATAGGAAGACCCTTTCAAAACCTCTTTCCCACAATATCATTACCACCAAACATGAATCTGCAATGGTCTGCCCTTGCCAGATATTCAAATCTTCTCCATCAAAAGATATTTAGAAGATGAATAGAATAAGTAGTCCAAGAACGGCATATAGCCAATACTTCTTGTTGTTGTTTAGTCGTTTAGTCGTGTCCGACTCTTCGTGACCTCATGGACCAGAGCACACCAGGCACTCCTGTCTTCCACTGCCTCCCGCAGTTTGGTCTAACTCATGTTGGTAGCTTCGAGAACACTGTCCAACAATCTCGTCCTCTGTCATCTCCTCCTTGTGCCCTCAATCTTTCCCAACATCAGGGTCTTTTCCAGGGAGTCTTCTCTTCTCATGAGGTGACCAAAGTATTGGAGCTAATACTAGAAGCTTCCAATTGGTCTCTGCAGCTCAGCAGCAGATCTCTGGACTTCAGGGAAGAAATATGTGCCAGGTCATGCTCCCAAAGACCCCTGCTTTCACTGGAGAATACAGTAACAGGCTGGGATCCAAAGCATGTGAAGCATGTTATCCAGGGGTGACAAACCTAGGGACCCACCTCGTTTTGGGGCCAAAATAATTTTGGGTGTGGGAGCCAAAATTGCGGGGCAGTGGAAGCCAGCTCCTCCTCCTCCTTCTCCTGCCCTGGATGGGAAGGAGGTGGAAAGCAGCCCCTGACCAATGGTGGCAGCAGAAGAATGAAGAAGAAGAGGAGGCCAAGCCCCAGAGAGGAGATGCAAGCCAACCATTGAAGCCGCACTGTCACTGTTGGAAAACGTGCCCCCTCGGGAGAGGCTGGCCCCTCTCCCCGGCTCCCGGGGCTTGTTTGCTGGTGATCTACCCTGGCTGGCTTCCCCGCAGTCCAGGAAGATCTTGATAGGCGACATCTCCCTGCGTGGAAGATGCACACCCCCTTCCCCTTGCATACCAGCAGGAGAAAGAAGAAAGTCAGAAAGTCTGTTTCATCTACGATTTATTTCTGACTGTACAACTGTACAAAACATGTCCGTTCACTCAGACTTCTCTCTGAGCAACTGCAAAAGACTTCCTTCACAAAAACAACAGGAAGGTCTCATATTACACAAAGAACAAATCCCTGTGAATTCACTGGAGCTTCCGGTCTCACGGTCAGCTCCACCATGTGATGTAAACATTGAGCTGCTAGTTTGCAGCTGCGTAGTACTTATATCCCAACAGTCACCACCTGGCTCCTCCCAACCTGACTTCATGACGTGATGACGTGATGTCACACATGCATCATCCACACTCCACACCTGTCTCCCTCACCAACTGGCACATCTGGTGTGATTTGTGTCTGAGCTGTAGGTCTTCCTCTGCTCAGTGGCAGTACTAACATGGGTAAGCACCAGGAAACGTTGTGGATGCCGTATGAAATATGAAACAATAATAACAGAAAACTGTGTTTCTGTGTTACTTTATTATGTCTTCTGATTTAATTGAAGAAGCTGTAGCTACCTGCCAGGCCCCAACTTCAAGGATTCCCCTTGCTTTATGCTTGGCTCTTGAGGAATACATGGCATGAAGAGCATGGGCTACAGCATACACAGCATTGTAGATACTGTAGCTGTGGCCAGACATTCGCATTTCAAACACAGCTCTGGGGAGACTCTCCAGCCTCTCCTCCCCAGTGCAGTTCCCCCTGTTTGGATAATACAGGCTATATCTTGGGAATGAACAGAAAAAAGCAGTGCACCAGAACTCCTTAAGAAAATAAAATGTAGACTGAAGAGGATTGATGGTCTCAAGAAAGTCCTGAAATCCTGGCACCTCCATGGTATGGAGGGTGAATGACAGTGAGCCGTTGAATGATTTTTTAATTATTTTCTCCCCAGTCTGAACAGCCATAAAATCCCACTGAGCTGTAGTGATCCACACCCTTTCTAGAGGGTTCGTTAAAAAGATTTCATTGGAATATAAAATCAACCGCAAACCTTCCAGAGACTGATTGTCTCCATAGACCAAAATCACATTGATTCCTGGCAATACGAGAGTTTTCAGGACTGGTATCAATCTTTGTTGGATTATCTCATCTGGCAATAGCTGCGTCACTGGTGGGATCACTACTGTCCAAGCTGGGCAAAGATTGTTCTGCAAAAGCTTTGGTCTCAAGTATCGAAGGAAAGTTTCTCCACTGTCATCATTGGAAACAAGGAGGCCAATCCAGTTCCATCCAAAATACATGAGTAGCTGAACAATGCCATCATACTGAGACTCTTCATTTGGGGCCAAACGGTACATAGAAGAGAAGTGAGTTTTCTCACTCAGCACTGGATCAAAGGAGCTGTAGCTGAGCTAATGGGAAAGAGAGAACACTTTTAGAGTTCCAGCAGCCAAGATCTTAATAATGAGAAACTAGAAGATCTTAGAGGGCAAATAGTACTTGCGGGAAAATTCAATAAGAATGGCGCAAGTCCCGCAGCACAAAGACTCCTTTGGAATTGAATGGCCAGTGGATTATGCATATGGTGAAAAATGAGAATAGAGGGTGCCCTTCACAATGCAAAACTTTTTGGTTAACGTAAACTGTGCATCACCTTCAATGATAGTAGTCTGCGATAAACATTAAAATTAATTTGTTGTTCTCTTGTAAGTATTGCTTAAACACCAGCTTCTGGGTTAGAGTGAACTATTTATCATGCTATCTGATTTATGTTGTTCATCATCCTCCTACATGCTGGCAATAGTTCTTCCCAATCAAATGTTAAGCCACAATATTTTACTCCAGCAGGAGCATCAAGACAATTTGAAAGGCTAACACCACACAGAAATCATTGCAACAGTCAAATCTTGGGGTTACTAGTACATGAGTCTCTGCAGTCAGGCTACCGGTGACCAGGAACATCTGTAGCTAAGAAACCAGCCACAGCTGGGAAAAGACACTCATAAAGATGGATCCAGATGGATCCAGGAATGCCATCAGGCTAGAACCCTGTTTTTTCAGGAGGAGAGGAACCCCAACCAGGCAGGCAAATGACCAGCCTCTCAGGCACAGCCACCCACAGTCTGTCCACATTCCCAGGATTCAAACTCAGTTTCTTAACTCTCACCCAATCCATGACTGCATCCAGACAACCTTCCAGACCATACTCTGCCTCTTCTGACTCAGATGTTATAGAGAAACAGAGCTACTTATCGTCTGCATATTTATAATGCTTTGACCCAACACTCTTAATGACTGCTTCCAATGGCTTCATGTAGATTAAGACAGCAATGCAGCCAGCACAGATCAAAATAGACTTGGCAAAACTTGCTTTCAGACTGGTGGAGGAAGCATACAGGAGAGGATGGGTTGCTCTTTATATCCCTCCTCCTTGCTGTATCTGCCTACTTCTACACATACCTGTGGAATCTTGTAGGTATTTAAGATGTTGGACGTCTGAATGGAGTTTTGGGATGTGAGACATCCAATGACAGCCAGCACTTTCTTTCTCCTGACACAGTTGTAATTGGGGTAGTGCACTTTTCCTAGGAATAGTAGATCCTGAGTAGCCCCTGAAGTTCTCACGGCACTGAAATAATTATCAAGAACCTTTGCTGTCAGCGAGGTGTTGGGTAACAATTCAGGATTTTTGTTGACCTCATTCATGGCAAAAACAAACGCAAGGACATGTTGGTAGTTTTTAGGAATCATGCTGTCAATGTAGATGACAATCTTTTATTCTCACAACAGAGAGGCAGCCTGGGTTATGATTCCTACGTCTAAGTAAATTGGATATTTTCTCACAAAGTAGCATATTGTTCTCACTAATGGTACAAAGGCTATATTTTAAGACATGATGAGTAGAAAGATGGAAATAGCAGCACCAGGAATTCCCAGTGCTGAGCAATGGCTAAGGGGGAAGCCCTAACTAAATCCCTGCCCTTCCGTGAAGTCCAATCAGGCTGCCATTGTGTTCCTGCTTACCTATAACTAAAGAAAAGGGAAAGGGAAACTAATCCCCACAGAACAAAGAGGTACTTATTTTCAGTAAATAGGACTTGGCTGTCAGTGTTCCTGTGTATAACAGCACCTCTTTTCCTATCCTATGGGATAGTTGTTAAGATACAACACAATGTTGAGCTTTACGCAGGCAGCATATGCATATGCAGAAAATGATCCCTGGATCACTCTGTCATTCACCCTCAGGCAGCAAAATGTATTGGGCCAGCAAAGCCCATAGGAATGATTTTCTAGCTGCTGCCGACAAATCATGTTCATGAAAAGATACTAGCAGAAACTTCAGGAATTTCTAGTGCTGAACAATGGCTCAAGAGAAAGTCATCATTTAATCTCTGCCCTTCTGTGAAGTCCACTCAGGCTGCAATTATATTCCTGCTTACTTACAACTAAACAACTTATTTTCATTAAATAGGTCTTGGCTATCAGGGATCCCAGATACAATGCATTTTTTGCTTAACACAGACAGCATGGAATTTAAAGACAATTACAATGACTAAGGCACCCAGTTAAGGCTGTGACAGCAGCAGCATTTTCTATATATGTGGAAAATGATGATTGGATCACCTTACCCTTTACCCTCAGGCAGCAAAATGTATTGGGCCAGCACTGCCCAGAGGAACGATTTTCTAGCTGCTGCCCATATATCAGCTTAAAAAATTCATATTCATCAAAGGAGACTAGCAGAGACATCACTGAGAATGGACCCCTTAAGAGGAGAAGGGGGCAATGAAGGAAAAGTCAGTCCAAGCAGCTGATTGTAACTAGCAATCTTTGTGGTGTAGCAGAGGGTTTTCATGTGATCAATGACAGCATAAATATATAAAAATGGTATTACTTACTACCCCAGAGGAAGAGAATGTGAATGTTTTCTAAAGTCACTTAAAGGAAAATTAACATGGCCAATGGATACAAATTCAGCAATTATGATCTCATCTGCAGAACCTTCTGAGCTCAGATGGTGGCTTCTAGAATATTGCAGATAGAGCAGCAGCAGCAAGATCAACTGAAGCACAGATAAATCCTGCTCCAAGCCACAGCCCCACACTTGCATGATGTCCTTCTCCACTCACTGTCACCACCAGCAGCAATTTTCGTCTTCTGACACAAGTTATACAAAGCTTCACTCTAGAAGTTATTCACTAGTGCACCAATTCCAACATGGGCTTTTGGGTGGAAGGACCTACAATCAAAGTCTGGGCTGACAAAGTTGTTCTTGCCTGTTGCCATGATACTCCCTGACTGAATTATACGCACATCATGGTTACGCTGTTTTTGATATTTGTGTAAAAAGTGATAAGAAATGAGCCACTAGTTTAATGCAGCTTCCCAAAGTGACCTTGCTAATTACTGTCATTTCAGTAATTACAGGGCAATGCATCTTTTCCACCAAAGTACACAAGTATGAGCACAGACAAAGAAAAATGATTTGTTTCCATGCCAGAGCTAGAATTGGTGTGGTTCCTTTGCTTCATCCAAGCACATTCCTTCTTATAGGGTCCCAATGCTTCATCGTCTAACCACAGCCACCCACCAACCAGACCCCTCTGGTCACTTCATAACAGCATTATAATATCGGCCATTTTAACTTCAATTCCTTTCCTAATGATCCCTAGCACGGAATTTGCCTTTTCTATGGCTGCTTCACACTGACTCAATATCTTCATCGAGCAATCCATTATGACTCCAAGGTCACATACCTGGTCTGTCACCTCCAATTCTTATCCCATGAGCATATATATGGAATTTATATTTTTTTTGCCCCAGTTTGCATCATGATACAATCAAGGGAAGTCATAGTATAGTGATACCTCGGGCTAAGAACTTAATTCATTCTAGAGGTCCGCTCTTAACCAGAAACTGTTCTTAACCTGAGGTAGCTCTTTAGCTAATGGGGCCTCCCGCTGCCGCCACCGAGCGATTTCTGTTCTCAGAAATCTGTGTTCTTAACCTGTGGTACTATTTCTGGGTTAGCGGAGTCTGTAACCTGATGCGTCTGTAACCGGAGGTACCACGGTACCACTCTACTGTGCCTTGGTCAGACCACAACTGGCAAGGTGACTCAAACCCATGCCACTGGAGTGGGGAATGTCCTTAAGTCCAAAGACTCTGCAAATTATCACGGTTAACATCTGAATGAGGCCAAAAGAGAATACGGACAATAGAAACAGATTTAGTAAATGTATTTTAATCCTCTCTTTCCTAATTAACAGACATCGCTTCATATAAACACATCATGAGCCTGCCTCATGTAGTGGACAGGGAATCATAGACTTAGAATCCTAGAGGTTTAGAGTTGGAAGGGATTCCATGTGTCATCTAGTTCAACCTGCTGCAAGGCAGGAATCTCAAATAAAGGAGCCATGACAGATGTGAAGTCCAATGCCATCAGAGGCAGCCCAATGGGAGGTGGTGGGACATCATATGGTCATTCATTTCAGTGCTACCTGCAGAATGTTCTTGTTGACTGGGCATAGTCTATGAGATCTGTGAGTCTCCTGTTCACTCATCCCTAGCAACATCTCAATCCACCATCTGCAGTGACCATATGATGTTCCACCACCTCCCATTGGGCTGCCTCTGATGGCATTGGACATCACACCTGTATGTTAGGTCTGGAGTCATTAAATGAAAAATAAGTAGTGTACATGGAATAGATCACTCTTCTTCAATCTTGTGTCTCCAGAGGTTGTTGAACTACGCCTTTGACAATATTTCTTGGAGTTTCATGAAGAAAAATTTACAGGGAATGGGGGTAGGCCAAGGTTTTGAAAACGGTATAGGTGCAATTTATTCAGGACAAAAAGCTAAACTGATTGTGAATAACGTAGTTACAGAAGAGTTTAAGATTGAGAAAGGAACACGACAGGGGTGCCCAATCTCTCCATTGCTCTTTATATCGGTCCTGGAGGTTTTGCTAAATATGATTAGAAAGGACCAATTGGTTAAAGGCATACAAGTCGGAGCTAAACAGTACAAATTGAAAGCATTTGTGGATGATTTGGTATTGACATTACAGGAGCCAGAATCTAGTACTAAAAGAGTATTGGAATTGAAAAATCTAACACCGATTGAGAGAGAGAGGTTTCAGAAAGAGACAGGATTAACATTGGCTAAGAAAGTGAAATACCTTGGGGTTAATATGACTGCTAAGAATGTGAACCTTTTTAAAGATAATTATGAAAAATGTTGGATGGAAGTGAAAAAAGATCTAGAAATATGGTCAAATTTGAAGCTTTCATTGCTAGGCCGAATCGCAGCGATAAAAATGAATGTATTGCCAAGAATGTTGTTCTTGTTTCAATCACTGCAAATTTTGGATAAAATGGACTGTTTCAAGAAGTGGCAGAGAGATATTTCTAGATTTGTCTGGCAGGGCAAGAAGCCCAGAATAAAATTCAAAATATTAACTGATGCAAAAGAAAGAGGTGGATTTGCCCTGCCAGACCTCAAACCTTACTATGAATCAGCCGCATTTTGCTGGCTGAAAGAATGGCTGCTTCCCAAGAACACAGACATTTTGGATTTAGAAGGTTTTAATAAAGTATTTGGGTGGCATGCATATCTGTGGTATGATAAGGTCAAAGCACATAAAGCATTTAAAAACCATATTGTCAGGAAAGCTTTGTTTAATGTTTGGATAAGATACAAGGATCTGCTTGAAAACAAAACTCCTAGGTGGTTGTCACCATTGGAAGCTAAGGCTCTGAAAAAGCTCAATATGGAGGCCAATTGGCCGAAATATTGGAAGATATTGGAACAAGAAGGAGACAGATTAAAGCTGCAGAGCTTTGAAAAACTAAAAAACAAAGTACGGGATTGGCTTCATTATTATCAAATAATGGAGGTTTATAATTTGGATAAGAAAATTGGGTTTCAGGTGGAGAAATCAAAATTGGAAACAGAATTGTTAGATCCAAAAACTAAGAATTTGTCGAGAATGTATAACTTGCTGTTGAAATGGAATACTCAGGATGAAACGGTGAAATCAGTTATGATTAAATGGGCTCAAGATGTTGGACATAACATCATGATGGCTGACTGGGAACAGTTATGGACCACAGGTATTAAGTTTACGGCATGTAATGCCTTAAGAGAGAATATAATGAAAATGATATACAGGTGGTACATAACACCAGCCAAGCTTGCAAAAATCTATCATTTGCCCGATAATAAATGTTGGAAATGTAAAGAGACTGAAGGTACATTCTTTTACCTTTGGTGGACGTGCCCAAGGATTAAGGCTTTCTGGGAGATGATCTATAATGAAATGAAAAAGGTACTTAAATATACCTTCCAGAAGAAACCAGAGGCCTTTCTCCTGGGCATGGTCGGCCAATTGGTGCCAAAGAAGGATAGAACTTTTTTTATGTATGCAACAACAGCAGCAAGAATACTCATCGCAAAATACTGGAAGACACAAGATTTACCCACTCGGGAAGAATGGCAGATGAAAGTAATGGACTATATGGAACTGGCGAGATGACTGGCAGAATCCGAGACCAAGGTGAAGAGTTGGTGGAAGAAGATTGGAAAAAAATTAAAATTTACTTACAGAAACATTGTAAGATCCAGGAATGCTAGAAGGATGTTGGAATGAAGCAATGTGGTTTTAGCAGAAATGATATAAAAGATTAGGTAAAATATGATTTTTTAAGTGGTGAAACGAGAATGTAAAATTATAGTACACTAAGATAAATTATCAGGATAAAAACCAAGTGGAAAGGATTTGCTGAAATATTTAATTGAACTAGAATACAAAAAAGGGAGGTGTGAGGAGGTCAGGGAAACAAGTAAATGAAAGATAAGACATGGAAAGATGGAAATTGTTTATACTTTCTTGTATTTTGTATTTTCTGCTCTCCTTTTTTTTCTCTTTTTTGTAACATCTTTGAAACTCTAATAAATATTATTAAAAAAAAAAAGAGGTTGTTGAACTACAACTACTTTCATTCTCAGCAAGCATGGGCAATGGCCAGAGATGATGGGAGCTGAAGTCCAATATTATCAACAGACCCAATGCAAAAGATGCTTTGGCTTCTATGGGGAGAGGCAAGAACCACATGTGTGAGGGTATCTGATGGAAACAGAAGGAGGGAAGGGTTGCCTGGCATGCTCTTATTCTTATTCTTATTCTTATTCTTCTATATCGCCCTTCATCTGAGAATCACAGGGCAGTTGACAATATAAACAATGAAGGCGTGCATAACCATCTAGCTTACAATGAGGGGATATAGCTCAGTAGCAGAGCTCAGCTTTCCATGCATAAGGACACAATGTAATTACTAACATCTCCAGTTAAAAGAGCCCCAGTTGAAGGAGAGAAAAACACTTTGAAGGGCAAGAGAGAATTTTTGCTACTCAAGGTAGACTGTAGTTAGATAGAAGAGCTAATGGTTTGAATCAAAGGAAGGGATATGTACATCCACAATCCTCTTTCTATGCCCTGCACAAGTTTCACATTATATCAATTCAGAAACTTATACCAACTGTCCAAGGCACTGCTTCACAAGGGAGCAGATCTTGGGCTATAGTGGGATGGCACTGACATAGCACTTGAGGACTTTAGCGAAACAGATCCCCCACCCTGTAATTTTTCTAATTATTGATCAGCATCACTACTACTAAATATCCCATGGGAAATCAGGTGCCAGGCACAATAACAGCCACAGAAACAGCCCTTTCCAATTATGAGGACCCTGTGTCTATATAGGCACCTGTCCTATCAACTTGCATGAATCCAGGTAGGGAGGTGGATTTGGGGCTGGTGCATAGCTCCATGCAGCCAAGTTTCCCTATAACTTTAGCCAAGACTGAAATGCTGTTGATAACGAAATGCAAACATGATGACCTCCAGCTGCAGTTCAGCACAAAAATGGTTAGCCCTCCACCTGCTTTTCCTGCTGTTGGAGCTGCATTGTTCTTCTAGCAAGTATTTGAACTCCTCCACAAGCAGATTGAGACAAACAATTCAAACCAATTCACTCGGTCCTCCAGCAGACATGATCATTGGTGAATTTATATCCGTTACGCAAGGAAACTTCAGAATGCATGATTTTACGGAAAAACCCGAAATCTCTTCGTTTACTGCTAAGTAAGTAAGTAAGTATTTATTTATTTATTTATTTATTTATTTATTTATTGGAGAATTGTCTGCTGGGCCCACTGATCATTCTTGATGAAATAAACGACTGCATCAGCTTCTCCTGTAATCCTTCTAGGCTACATTCAGGCTTATGTCCCACCAATTATGTCCCCGTCCCCCCACATAACGGATCACATGACACAGTGCATGTGCAAGGGAGAGAGAGGGAGAGAGTGTCCAAGGGAGAGAGAGGGAGAGAGAGAGAGAAGGAAAGACCATCCCAGTCCTACCCTCCCATCTCTCTTCCTCTCTTACGCTGTGATTCAAGGGCTGGTAAAAAGCCCTTGTGTTTTGGAGCACACTGGTATACTCAATGGTTGTTCTACAGGTTGAATTAAGAACACATTCCCATGAATACTTCATGGTTCAGAAATGGAAGGGAGGTGTGGTGGACAAAGCAGCAGAACAAGAGGTAGCCATGGACATTGCGTATAAGAAAGAGGCAAAAGGGGTTAACAGAAGAACTTAACAGCTTTTTATTTCTGGGTTTCCCATATCCAAACCCACCAATTCATCCACAGCACGACAATGAATCCCTTTGAATTCACCATTTACATAAATCTAATCAAAATCTATAAGGAGACTGCTCTAGTTTCATTAGTTTGAATAAAATGTTCCTTTCCTATGGGTTGCAACATTCAAGGTACATGGATTCTCAAATCAAAACTGAAACAGAGTTGTTTCTCTTCCGCCAGTGTTGCAGTCATTCTTTGTCTCATTGCAGTATGATCCCGAAAAACTACCAGCATGTTCTTGCCTTCATCTTTGCCATGCAAGAGATCAACAAGAATGCCAAATTCTTATCCAACATCACACTGGGATCAACATTTTATGAGAATGCTTTTAATCCTTTGCTAACGTGTTGGAAAATTCTTGCTCTTCTTTCCATGGGACAACGAATTATCCCCAATTACCACTGTAATGGGGAAGATAAATTAATTGCTGTCATTGGAGGGCTCACCTCCCAAAACTCCATTCAGATGGCCAATATATTAAACACCTACAAGATTCCACAGGTATGTGTGTAGATACATAGATACAACCACAAGGGCAGACATATACAGAAAACCCCAAAAGAGCATCCATGTTAGCTTTCAATCCTAATACATTATGTTTTCTACACTTGTTTCCTACATTAGACTTGGTATGGGTACATGATTATGTTAAAGCCTCCTAGCTATGTGTTGCCTACACTGCCGTCTCAAGTAGCATTGGGATTGGGGGGGGGGGAGAAACCCATAATATTAATAATCCAAGCTCTGGTTCTTCCAAACCTGGCCATGCCACAAATCATGTAATCTTAGGGGCATCCTAGCCTGAGACTTAAAAAGCCAGTGGTGTATACTTACAAAAGTAAGACCAGGTGGATAACTACCACAATACAGAAGTATTCTTTCTAGGAACAAATAGATGGTCTTTGGATTCTTAAAAATATAAATCCTTTCCCTTTAGCTCAGCTATGGCTCCTTGGATCCAGGGCTGAGTGACCAAAGGCGCTTCCCTTCCCTCTTCCAAATGGTCCCCAATGAAGAAGCTCAGTATGGTGGCATTGTCTGGCTACTCAGGAAGTTTGGGTGGAACTGGATTGACCTCCTTGTTTCAGATGATGACAGTGGAGAAACCTTCCTTCGTACTCTCAGACCAAGGCTTTCCCAAAATAATCTTTGCATTTCTTGGACACTGGTGATCCCACTAGTGACAGTATATTTACCTATTGAGCTTCTTCAAAAATATTTGAATCCAATAATGTTTGCTCTCACACAGCAGCAAATGAATGTGATTCTTGTCTATGGAGACAGTCAGTCTCTAGAAGGTTTGAGACTGATTTTAGTCTCCTGTGAGGTTTTGTCTATGTACCCAGTGGAGAGGGTGTGGATTACAACAGCTCAATGGGATTTCACTGCAGTGCTGGTTGGAGACAAATTTCCTTCAAAATCCTTCAATGGCACTTTGTCATTTACACTCCATTCAAATCCAGTTCCTGGGTTTCAGGACTTTCTACAGACCATAAATCCATGGCAGCCAAATCGTTATTTCATCCAGCAGTTCTGGGCCAGTGCATTCCGCTGTTCATTTCCAGAAAACAATCGAATTGTGACAACTCAGGAACCCTGCACTGGGGAGGAGAAGCTGGAGAAACTCACTGGACCCGTGTTTGAAATGGAAATTTCCAGCCAGAGCTACACCATCTACAATGCCGTCCATGCAGTAGCACATGCTCTCCATAGCATGTATTCCTCAAGAGCCAAACAGAAAGTACTGGGTGAGAGACGGACGCAGCCGAAAGTTAAGCCCTGGCAGGTACTGTCAACTAATCTCCTCAATGTTAGAAGCACAAGAGTTATTATTACTGATTCATATGGTGCACAGCTGAGCCCTGGCATGGAGGAGAGGCCTTGGGGATTTTCCCTGGTGAGTTCTATCATTGGGAGGGACTTTATCTCAGTTAAAGGCCACATGCATTGCATGCTGCACATTCAAAGCTCTTTAATCCATCCCAGGATTCTCCTACTTGGGGATGCGCAAGGGGCAGGAGTGTCCTCTGTTATAAGAACTGGGTTGAAACCTCAAATGTGTGCCATATAGCACTGTGGCAATTTAGAGTAGACAGTTCTGGGCTACAGAGACCAATGATTGGACTCAGCACATGGCAGTTTCACACGTTAATGGGCGAAATTTTTTTTAAGTACCCGGTATATATGTTAAAATGTACTAAGAATCCAAAGGTCCACCTGCCAAATGGAAAAGAGAGAGCGTATTAGCCTACAAGGTCTGTGTCTCCCCCCCCCCCCGTAATCTAGCTCCACTCCTTCCTGAAGACCATCCACTTCAACAACAGCGCTGGGGAAGAAATCTCTTTTGATGAGAAGGGGCAGCAGGCAGGTGGCTATGATCTCCTCAACTTGGTCACATATCCCAATGAGACCTTCCAGAGAGTCCGAGTGGGGAGGGTGGACCCTCAGGCCCCCCCAGGAAAAGAGTTCACAGTGGATGGAAGTGCCATCGCGTGGAATCCCAAGTTCAAACAGGTGGGTGTGACCTTATTTTTTTTATCCTCTTCCATCATCATCATCATCCTCATCATCTTTTATGAGAAGATCAAGAGATCCAGGAAAACAGTGATGGCTACAAAGGAGAGAAGCTCTGGTACTCACTGATAAAATTCTATTTTTGTTACTTTGTTCAAATTTGTTGATTCAAAGCTAGTTTGAAGCTAATTTGGAGCTCAGGGTTCAGAACAAGGTATTTCTGACTGAGGAATCTGTCAGTGTTTAAAGTTCTTGAAAAGGGACTGTGATGCTCCAAAATGCGTTGTTGGCAACAATCTCCGCCAGGCGGAGCCCAAGTAAAAGACAAATCATCTACCACCTGAAGTGTGGTATAGAAAACAGAGATGACTACAAAGGAGAAGGGTGAGGAGGCAAGCTCTGGTACTCTCTGATGAAATACTGTTTTTGTTACTTTATTCAAATTGGTTGCTCCAGAGCTAGTTTGAAGCTAATTTGGAGCTCAGGTTAAAGAAAAAGGTAACTTGTGGTTGCCAGCGTGCATAGCCATTATGATTAGTAACCAGTAGCGGCTGCTGTGGTCTAAACCACTGAGCCTAGGGCTTGCCGATCAGAAGGTCGGCAGTTTGAATCCCCATCACGTGGTGAGCTCCCGTTGCTCGATCCCTGCTCCTGCCAACCCAGCAGTTCGAAAGCATGTCAAAGTGCAAGTAGGTAAATAGGTACCACTCCAGTGGTAAGGTAAGCAAGCTCTAGTACTCACTGATGAAGTCCTATTTTTATTAGTTTGTTCAAATTTGTTGATCCAGAGCTGGTTTGAAACTAATTTGGAGCACAGGTTAAAAAACAAGGTATTTCTGAGTAAGGAATTGGCAAGTGTTTAAAGCTCTTGAAAAGGGGCTGTTGTGCTCCAAAATGCATTGTTGGCAACAATCTTTGTTTTAGACTCGGTCCCACCATGTGGAGCCCAGATAGGGGGGGGAAATCATATACCACCTGAAGTTTGTAGTCACTAATGTTGATGGATGGAGTGCCAGTGATATCCTGTCCCAGGATGTTGGTCTCCATCAGGCTGATGGTGGGGCCAAAATCCATGCAGGCTTGGCCATAATTTTGGGAATGAAAGCATCCAAAATGCTAAGGAAAGGGCTAATGCTCAGAAGGCTATTGAACGCTGTGCTGTCATATGCCTGAGGCAATTGATTGATGGGTGGATGGATTGATTGTATATACCACTCTGTGCCCAGAAGCCTCAGAGAGGTTCACAGAATAAAATCAACCTATAAAACCACAAACTACTTAATCAATATCTAAAAAACTGAATAACCCGCCCTCCATAAAACCTACGAAGATGTATTAATACAAGATGTGAGATGTATTACCAACATAAGTAACACCTACCTGCATTGTATATTTTAATCTGCAAGTTCAAGTACACCAAGTAAAAATTTATTATTATTGAAACTTTAAAAGAGAGTGTCTTGCATAGTTTTTGTGGAAGGAAAAGGCGAACTTATTAATGGGTTAAACGACCAATGCTATCTTCTGCATAACTATGTAAATGGGAACTAGAGTTTAATTCCCATAAAATGGTTGGTGAAAACTTCCTTGGAGAGCACTGTCAAGGTTGTGTCATCTGCAGAGAACATCCAAAATATGTATAGCAACCTTATTAAATAGCTTTCATCACCAACAACCAGAACCTGCCTCTTCTTTGTCTCACTCATAATGGTTCTTCATTCCCTACTCCTGCACACCTAAGAAGGAGAAGCATCTGCTGCCGGCTCCTTATTTCAGCTCTCCTCTCCCTCCAGGAGGGAATCAGCATTGGATTATGAGGAATCAATCTATCAAGAAGGAGAAGGTTGGCACTAGCTTCTCTTTGCCATTCAGACATGTGTTGGGCTGGCCAAATGGTTAAGTGACAGCACAAAGCATCTTTATCAGGAGGCCTGATGCTTGCCCAGGGAGCAAATGCTTGACAGCCATTCTCTAATTTCGTTCCTGTGACCATTCTGCTGCAAAGCGGACGTAGATGACAATAAAACTCCTGGAGAGAAGCAAGCTTATTCCATTCAAAATCCCTTGTTTGTCATTACCACTAGATGCTGCCCATTTCCACCTGTGTTGAGAGCTGCCACCCTGGACAGAGTATGTTTCCCCAGCAGGGAAAACAAATATGTTGCTATGACTGTGTTCAGTGCCCTAAAGGGAGGATTTCAGTCCAGAAGGGTAAGTGAAGGAACCCGAGTCAACTGGAATTCCCATCTTCCTCTCCAGCATAGACATTCATGTCTTAGTCTTATTATGCCAGCTTATTTTTTGTCATGGATGCCAAGCACATGTGTTTATGTTACTGATACTTATTCTTCTTTAATCTCCCCTCCCCTTTGGACAGCCATTCTAGAGTATATTGTGTGAAATTACGTCCACATGGAAGTAACCACCATTGAAATCAATATGACATCCAACTGGGTAGAAATGGATTGCACTCCGTAGATTTCCTTTTCTCTCCATTGAACCTGCAGCCAACAAATTTGCATTTTCTGTTATTTACCAGTAGTGAATTATCTCCTCTATTTTATCCACACAGTTCCAATCCTTAGGAACAGTTATTTCTTGTCAAATATAGATTTGACAAGCTCCATTATGGAAAGTGTAAAAAAGAAACACTTGGGCTACGAGCCTTGAAATGCAAAGAGGTGGGGTTGGATGCAGAGAAAGACATGTTAAAAGGGGAAAGACTGAAATCAATCAGTATACTCTAACAATGACAAATAAATATGAATAGATTGATTAGTACAGCTGAGATGCTGAGATGCTCAGAGAGGAACCATCAGTAATATGTTCTGTGTACAGCATAATAAACAGTACCAATAATATTAATAAGTATCACTTCCAGAAATGCTAAAAGCATGCTTCTCACTTTCAGATGCAGATCAGTGTGAGAAATGCCCCGATGATCACTACCCAAATGCCTTTCAGGACCAATGTGTTCCAAAAAAAATAAGCTACCTATTCTATGAGGAGCCCTTGGGGGCAATTCTGGCCTCCTTGGCTCTCCTGCTTTCCCTAGTCACACTTGTTGTGATGGGGACCTTCGGTCTGCACTGGAACACTCCCATTGTCAAAGCCAACAACTGGGGCATCACCTGCACCTTGCTCTCTTCTCTGCTTCTCTGCTTTCTCTGCTCCTTCTTATTCATTGGCAGGCCTACTAAGGTGACCTGTGTCTTGAGGCAAACCGTCTTTGGCATCGTCTTCTCCATTGCCATTGCTTGTGTGTTAGCCAAAACCCTCACTGTGGTTTTGGCATTCATGGTGACCAAGCCTGGGAACAGCCTGAGGAAATGGCTTGGGAAGAGGCTGGCAGGATCCCTTATCACCTTCTGTTCTCTCATTCAAGCTGGCATCTGCCTTGGGTGGCTGGCATCCTCTCCCCCATTCCCAGAGTTTGACCTGCACTCCCAGGATGAGCAAATCCTAGTGCAGTGCAATGAAGGCTCCGACATCATGTTCCACCTTATTCTCGGCTACATGGGTCTTTTGGCCATTGTGAGCTTCTCTGTGGCTTTCTTTGCCAGGAAGTTGCCTGATACTTTCAATGAAGCCAAGTTGATTACCTTCAGCATGCTGGTCTTCTGCAGTGTTTGGCTGTCCTTTGTCCCCACTTATCTGAGCACCAAAGGGAAATACATGGTGGCTGTGGAGATCTTCTCCATCTTGGCCTCTACTGCTGGTTTACTGGGTTGCATCTTCCTCCCTAAAATCTTCATCATTTTATTTAGGCCTCAGATGAACAGTAAAGAGAGGTTAGTAAGGAAGTAGGTGTGGCGTAGTCAGGGGAAGGGAGGGCAGGAGGGAGGGAGGGGGAAGCAGTGTCTCATTCCCTTGATCGTCTCCTGACTGTATAGAGTCCAAGAAACCTCTAATGCAACATTTGAACATGAGAATTGATTCAAGCCCAAATCCAGGGCAGGTCTTCCTCAGGTCAGGTTGCGGCTATGTCTTCAATGTCCCTTCATTTTTAAATGCAAATACTTATTTTCATTTTGTTTATATATTTGTACAATAAATTCGTGTTACCCTAATCACAACATCCAACTGTTGTATGTGGGTTCTGTGATTGTACTAATATTTCAGATTTACAGTACAATTGTGCTTACCTGTCAAAAACAGGTTATATTTGGGGAGTGAACATTGAAAAATAGAATACCAGAAATTTTGCATGAAATATATTGAAGACTGATATGGATTTATGGACTCAACAAGGTCCTGAAATCCAGGCACTTTGTTGCTGTGGAGTGTGAAGGCCAGTGTTCCATTTAGGGATATGAGTTTTATCACCCAACACTGGATCAAAAGAATCATAAGTCAGCTAAAAGGAGAAAAAAACAGAAATATTGGGAAGTTGATTATTATATATGTAAAAAGTCTAGCCCTCTCAAATTTCTGCATCCAATCATTGCATAACTCAATTATTTATTAAAGCCATCCCTCATATTCATGTTATTTATTTGCATTCACAATCAGAAAGGTAGAAACCTTACTAAAATATTTGTTCTATTTTATGTCTCTTATCATTGTTGTTTCTTTTCTCCAAAACCATAATTATATAGTTCGTCCTTCATCTAATTGAATTGCCAACTAATATTATAGGCCAAATGTTATAATTTTAGAAGAACTACCCTAAATGCAGTCAAAAAAGAGAGGCTGGGGTAAAGCTCAGCTTGGGAGAAGGTGGGAAAGGGAGAGTTTTGGTACTCTTGCATTTAAAGGAATGATGGGCTGTTTACGGGACCCTACTCAGTTGCCCAAGTAGACTCTCTGAATATTACAAGTTGTGATAGGGACACACGTTTTTTGTTGGTATCCTTCTGTATTGAGAGATAATGGAAGACTGCACCACATAGTCAGCTCCAGAATATGGAGACTCACACCTGTGGAAACTTGTAAGTATTCAAGATGTTGGCCAACTGGATGGTGTTCTGAAAGGTCAGATCAGCAATGATGCCCATGAGCTTCTTCTCCCTGGCACAGTTGTAATTGAGGGGATTCCCTTCTCCTGTGACGAGTAGATGAAAAATAGACCAAACCACTCTTTCTGGATTAAAAGCATTCTCCTGTATGTTTGAGCCCAGAGTAATGTTGGGGAGCAAGTTGTCATTTCTGTTGATTTCATGAATGGCAAATACAAAGGCTGATAGTGTTTCGAGAATATCCTGCAATGAAATGTTAATGTAATTTAGATCCCCACAATCTTCTGTAAGAGAAGTATGTGCATTTAATTTTCATGAAAACACAGCTGCCAATCCAGTCCATCAGGTATTACTCAGAAAGGACAGAGAAATTTTTACCTATCCTTTAACTATAAAGGTTCCAAACTGAAGTTTGGGTTTGATTACTCATCAGAGCTCCATCTGACACAACTATCCATCACTCTCACGGCCCCTATTTTTCTCACATATATTAATTTGATAGAGTCTTTATAGGCTAACTATAACTCAGCAGAAAGTATTGCATTGAATCCAGCTGTTAGCTATTCTCTGCAGGGCCTCCAGCTAGTGACAGCACATCTAGAATAAGCTGAGCACAATCACAGTAATTTTGATAATTGCAGTTCAGATAATCACATTTCTTGAAGTTCTCAAGTCCCTGCACAATCAGAGGAAATGGTCTTAAAGGCTCCCAACACAGCCAAAGTCTGCTCTTCATGCAGAAATGAAAGGGTTTAAAAAGCCTTGTGAGAATCAAAGTGCAAAGGTCTCTGAACAGATTACTACTAATATCAAATTCTGGGAGTAACTTTATACAAAGGTTGCTGGGTGACCTGCACCCAAATTAAAATAAAATAAAATAAAATAAATAATAAAATAAAATATAAAATAAAATAAAATAAAATTGTTATTTTATTTGCAAATATGGATATTGGTACCCAAATTAAAATAAAATAAAATAAAATAAAATAAAATAAAATAAAATAAAATAAAATAAAATAAAATAAAATAAAATAAAATAAAATAAAGTTATTTTATTTGCATATATGGATATTGGTAGCTTTGTTTTCCACTGTCCCTCCATGGAACTTAAAGTGGTATTTTCCTCCCAATATGATCCTCATACCAATCCTTTGATGCAGGTTTGACTGAGAAGCAGTGAGCTGAAAAAAGCAACAGCAACCCTGACCTTGTTTACCTGCTGTGTACCATCTATTGAAGCTGGACTGGGAGGGGATGAACCCCCCTTCCCTTCCCTTCCCTTCCCTTCCCTTCCCTTCCCTTCCCCTTATTTCAGCTGAACTTCCCTCAAGATCCACATCTTGCAGGATTGGCTAACCCATGACATGAGGTGAGGTGAGCTATCTGTCAAGACCTAAAGCTCTCTGTCCCTCAAGGCAGTTTGCATTATTTCTGCTACTGCAATGGAAGACCTGGTCCTTTCACTTTAAGAAAATTGCCTCTGTGCCTGGAAGCACTCCATAAAATTATCATTGTTGCAGACTCCAGTCACATTCAAAGTAGCCTTTTCAAATACACAAAATAAGCTTTTATCCCTTCAGGCAGGGGTCCAAATAGACACCTTTCCCAAATTCAAACCTTTCCCCACTTAATCCCCATGGATGGCCAGTGATAAGTACCCATCTTCTGGAACACAGTAAAATAACTTCTACCTTCGCAGTAGACAACCCAGTATTTCCTCTGGATGAAAATGGGGGGGGGGGGTCATATAAAAGGTCCTTTTGTGATCTAATTGTTTGAAAACGTTTAAAGAAAGAATACCAAACTGTAGCCTTTTTTATTTTAAATAGACCATTTTCATAACAACAAATTTTAATAAAGGATACTTTAATAAAATAGATACATTCATTTTTATGGTTGGATGGCTTAATTTATATATATATATATGTATGTATGTGTGTGTATGTATGTATGTATGTACGTATGTATATGTATTGTAGTCATCATGTGAGATGACCACTGAGTTTAAAACACATTAGAAAACCTGAGGAAATAAATTTGCTTCATTCGCTGCCTTTCCCATTTTTGCCTCATGGCATTTTATTTCATTCAAGAAATAAAAAAAATCTGAAGGTTTAAGCGTCATCTTTTTTTTTCTTTCCTATCTGTTCTCTGGTGTTCAGATCAGGTCTCATTAAAATAATATAGCACTTGGGAAGGAAGACACAACCTAATAAACCAGAACTAGAGACTAAGATGGAGAAGATCTCCACAGCCACCATGTATTTCCCTTTGGTGCTCAGGTAGGATGGAACAAAAGACACCCAAACACTGCAGAAGACCAACATGCTGAAGGTAATCAACTTGGCTTCATTGAAAGCATCAGGTAACTTCCTGGCCAAGTAAGCCACAGTGAAGCTGATGATGGCCAAAAGACCCATGTAGCTCAGGACAATGTAAAACATCGTATCTGAGCCTTCGTTGCATCGCACTATTATTTGTCCCATCTGGGAGTGTGTGTCCAACTCAAGGAATGGAGGAGAGGTTACCAGCCATACAACACAGAGGCCAATTTGAATAAGGGAACAGAGAATGATGACTGACATTGCCAGTCTCTTCCCGACCCATTTCCTCATCTTGTTTCCAGGCTTAGTAGCAATGAATGCTAGAACCACAGTGATGGTCTTGCCCAACACACAAGAAACTGCAATGGAAAATATGGTTCCAAAAACTGTTTGCCGGAGAAGGCAGGTCACTTTCTGAGGTTGGCCAATGAAGAGGAAGGAGCACAGAAAGGAAAGAAGCAGAGAGGAGAGCAGGATACATGTGATGCTCCAGTTGTTGGCTTTGACAATGGGTGTGTTGTGGTGCTGAATGAAGCTCCCCATCACCACAACCGTGATAATGGAAAAGAAAAGGGCAAAAGATGCCAAAACTGCCCCCAAAGGTTCTCCATAGGATAAGAAGGTGACAGTTCTGGGGATGCATTGATTCTTTTCCTCATTTGGATATTGATCTTCTGGGCACTTCTCACATTGGTCCGCATCTGAAATTAATGTTTTAACGTTCCAAATATTATCTAATACGCAAATATTTTTCAGCTTTATCTGAGATATTTTACTCTTCATTGTGCCACTCATAACATGCCATTGACCTTCAATGGTCAAACGTTGTTCAGCATCACTGAAGAATCATGTGATAAAACTGAATATAAGGTAGCTGAGCTGAGCTCCTTCAATATTTCCATTAGGGATAAGATAAACTCATATTTGCAATCTGTGTTTTAAATCATCTCATTCCAATACAACGGATTCCCAAAGAAATCTGCCATTCCAGAATGAAGCAAGATTTACTGGCCTTGACAAGGTTCAATATGCCTCTCTGCATGTCTGCTGTGATCACAGTGAAACAGCATCAAGGGCATAAAGGTATTTATAGTGAAATACTCTAGGTGTTGCTCCTATATTACTTTGGTTACAGACCCTTCTCATTATGGTTGTTGGATTTCATGGGGATCCTGAGCAGAGTATCCTCAGTGGGGGGCCCTCAAGGCCAGAGAGGACCCTGCCACTTAAATAATGTGCCATGGGGCAAGTAGCAGCACCACTTCTTGGCAACATACGTAATATAGCCTACAGTCCTTTTGTGGCCTACACCAATCCAAGATGAATATCTATCCTGGAGCAGGAGTGTGGAAGCTTTGGTCCTCCAGATGTCATTAGACTAAAACTCATTTTAGCCCCCAGCCAAGGATGATGTCACTGTAGTTGAGCAACATCTCTAGTGGTCCATGGGTTCCCCTCCCCAATTATAGAGGAAAGAATGTGGGAATTAGTGTAGGCTGAAATGCAGAGCATTTGCCATTCCCTGCCCCCCCTCCCCACACGAAACATAGCTTCATTATTCACATCCTTACCAATATGAACAGAAATCCTTCCTTCAGGACACTGAGCGCAGCCGTAGCAACATACTTGTTGCCCCTGCTGGACGATTCTGCTGTATCCAGGGTGGCAGCTTTCAACACATTTGGCACGAGGTGTCTTCTAATGGTAACCACAAGTTATAATGGTTATGGTGGAAATAACCTGGTTTTCTCCACATCCCTTCTTTATAGAATGCAGTGTCTGAAGGAGTGTGGGATGCCATCCCAGTTATTTTCATGAGGATTAGTGTGGGTTGATTACTCCATCCTCATGAAAATAATTGGGATAGCATCCCACACTCCTTCAAGTAGCCAACAGTTACAGTGTTACTATCAGGTGGGCCGAAGCTCAGAATGAGCTCAGACTTGCAAGAGAGATTATGTATGAATGAATGAATGAAGCTTCCTTTGGCTATGTCTGAAGCAAGAGGAAGACACACAAGTGGTAGGTTCTCTGTGTGCAGAAAGCATTATACTGTCAATTCCTATACCATTGGCGGTACAGTGGTGCTTCAGGTTACATACGCTTCAGGTTACAGACTCCGCTAACCCAGAAATAGTACTTCGGGTTAAGAACTTTGCTTCAGGATGAGAACAGAAATTGTGCTCCGGTGGCGCGGCGGCAGCAGGAGGCCCCCTTAGCTAAAGTGGTGCTTCAGGTTAAGAACAGTTTCAAGTTAAGAACGGACCTCCAGAATGAATTAAGTACTTAACCCGAGGTACCACTGTATATCAATGTAAGAATTTTACAGTCGGATAATATTAGGCCCATGCACTCTAGTCAAATGTTATTTCAATTCCCAGATGATTTCAGGTCTCATTTGGTACAAGCAACACACAGTGGGAAAGGCAAGAAGATGCAATTTCACTCCCATTCCACAGATATGGAGGGAATAGGGGTCTTGTTTGATACCAGTGGTAGTAAGCTCTGCTGCTATATTATTCAGTACTAGTAATAGCTCGGGAAAGGCTAAAGAACTGGGTACATTTGCAGCGTTTCTGTTTATAGTCAATCCATATCATTTATGTAGCTATTTATTCTTTAGCAATAAAAATGATGCTTTACCTGATTAAACTTGTGATTCCACACAATGTTTCTTTCATTGATTATGAACCTTTTGCCTCCAGGATGCTTTTGGTCCATCCTTCCAACAAGGAGTCTGCGGAAGGATTTATTGTGGAACATGACCCAGTTGACAATATCATATCCAGCTGCTACATCCCCATTCTCATCAAAAAATATTTCTCTCCCAGCACTATTGTTAAAGCGGACATTTCTCAGAAATGGGCGAAGCTAGAGGAGAGGGGGGGAAAAGTTTAGAAAACAGGTCCCAGAGTCTGCAGTAGGGATGGAACATTCATCAGTAACAGGGCACTGGTTTGCATCCAGAAGACCGAGGGACCAGCAAATCTGTCCATTGTGGTTTCTATTTCTTTCTCTTTTTTAATCTGAAATTTCCCCCAAAGTCCTCATGAGTACCCACCAGCATTTTAGTGAAAATCTCCCAATAATCACACTTTTGCATGCAATTTTGCCAACTGGACACATTTTTGCAAAATAAAGAAATAAAAATGTATTTTCACTAATATATACATATATCCACATATAGATATGCACACATTACTCTCGTATGTACATTTTTGTACATTTTACTTAGCTGGAAAACTGCATTGCACCATTTTTAGAAGTACAAATTTCAAAGGATGGCAGTGTTTTGGTTTGCACAGAGTTCAGAGAAAGTATGAATTAGGTCGGCTCACCTTTAAATGCGAACTGAATTGAATTTATCCTTGATCCCTAAAAACATTCCAAGTTCATTCCCTGGCATCTTCAGGTGGGGTTGGGAAAGTCTCCCATTTGAAACCTTGAAGAGCCACTGTTAGCCAGAATGGACAGTACTCACTCATTCTAGATGGACCAATGGTATGACTCAGTAGGACAGCTTACTATATTCCTTGAATTTGCCATATAGTGTCCTTTTGGATTACAGTACCTACTTGCAACTATATTAACATCATTGAATGTGAATTTGCAATAATTTGTAGTTTGAAAAATGCCACACTTTTAGAAATCTACAAAGAGGGACAGATGGACACTATCAAACATATGAATGATTGCACCAGGAAACTCTCCTCAGGTGACTTCCAGGTGTGACTACCTTGAGAAGATGATGCACCAGAGTTCCTGGTTTATGATATTTCACATGAGAAATTACTCTATAAGGGTGGGCATTGAAGATGGCCACATTCGTACATAAAGACCTTCTCATGTGAATATCCAACTGGACTACAATGCATATGGCAATGTTCATTAATGACTGTTTCTAAAGCATATACTGCAGTAAGTTAAAGCTGATTTCAAGCAGAAACAATACCATGTAAAATCATAGCAACACAGAATCTTAGAGTTGGAAGGAACCCAAGAGTCATTTAGTCTCAACTAAAGAATCCATAACAGAAGGCCATCCAACCTCTGTTTAAAAATATCCAATAAAGGAGAGTCCAGAACCTCCCAAGTAAGACTGTTCCACTGTCGAACAGCTCTTACTGTCAGGAAGTTTTTCTGTGTGTTTAGTTCGAATCTCCTTTCATGTAACTTTAAGCTACAGTATGGGGTCGAGGCCTACCCTCCAGAGCAAGAGAAAACAAACCTGCTCCATCTTCCATGTGACAACCTTTTAGATATTTGAAGATGGCTATCATATCTCCTCCCATTTTCCTCTTTTCCAGGATAAAAATACCTAGTTCCTTCAACCTTTCCTCATACGGTTTGATTCAAATGGTAAAAGAAGAAAAGAAGAAGGGAGCATTGAAAAGAGGAGGACATACGAGGAGCACATCATTATTTTTTTTAAAAAAAATATTATTTTTCCAAAAACACTAAAAAAAAAGACGAAGAAAAAGAAAAAGAAAAACAATACAATACAACACATCAAATTAACAAAACAAGACAAAGACAATAAAAATAAATCAGACAATTTCATTATCCCATCTTTCATTCACTTATTTCCATGACCTCCTCACACCTCCCTTTTTGTATTCCACTTCTGTTAATTATTTCAGCAATTCCTTTCCATCTTCCTCTGTTTTCTATCCTATAATTATCTTAACTCATTCTAACCTTATTTTTTTCCCTTTAATACTCTATTAACCTATCTGTACTTAATTCCTTATAATATTTCTACTAAAGCCATATAACTAAACATACCTAGTTCCTTCAACCTTTCCTCATACGGTTTGAAAAGAAGTAAAAGAAGAAAAGAAGGGAGCATTGAAATGAGGAGGGCATATGAGGAGCCCATCATTAGTTTTGAATTTGATACACTGGGGCTGTGTCAATGCTGCACAAGCAAACATTTCAGGTTTGAGATAAGTGAAGATCATGGTATAACATCCTGTCAAAATGGAAAGGTCGTTGCTCCTTTAGAGTATTGAAGAATTTTACAAAATCTCCAAATTATTAAAAATCCCTTTTCATACCATTTCCTATTGAATATTCCTCAGTGTATCAGTGAACTTAATTTTGTTTTTGGATGCAGTAACAAAAAAATGCTGATTGAAAACTGCTGCAGAATGATGTTACAGGCCTTTGGCTATGGCACAAATTATTAGAAAGTCGCTGAATCCAACCTCATTTCATACTACGTCATTGCATTTTGAAAGCACGAACTCAGTTTTCCTCCATTGGTGTATTTACTGATTCATTCATTTTTGTTCAATTCCTCATATCAAAGTGAAGAAGATTCTTTTAAAAAAACTATTTAAAGATATGTTTTTCAGGCGTCAGAAATCTGTATATTATATTACAATATACAAAGCATAAAGGAGCTATATGTTTTGTGGATTGTATTTGAAATACTTCCCCAATTGCCTTCATCACTGAGGGAGTGGAGAGGCTCATACGCAGCTATTGGGTGGCATCTGAGTCCTAAAGCTCATACATAGTTCATTGCATTTGATTGGTAATAAACACAAGCCATATGTTACCTGCCATGGTTGAACATCCAGAAGATCTCCTATAGCTTTGTGTTTAGTTTTTGATGAGTACATGGCATGGAGAGCATGTGCTACAACGTGGACAGAGTTGTAGATACTGTAGCTCTGGCCAGACATTTCCATTTCAAACACAGCTCCAGGGAGGCCTCCCAACTTTTCCTTTCCAGTGCACTTTGTCATAGATACATAATACTTTGGGAGTGAACAGGCAAATGCACTGCACCAGAATTCCTGGATGAAATAAACTGAAGACTCATATGGATTTATGTTCTCAATAAAACCATGAAACCCTGGAACTACGTTTTTGTGGAGTGCAAAGGACAAAGTACCATTGAGGGATTTTGCTGGAAATTCATTCCAAGTTAAAATAGCTGTGAAATCCCACTGAGATGTTATGAGCCAAACCTTCTCCATTGGTCGCAGATGAACAAATTCACTGTAATCTAAGACTATTTGTAAACCAGCCATAGAGTGAGCATCTCCGTAAACAACTATTACACTGATGTTATTTAACTGGAGCACAAAACTTATCCGTTCATAGTATTTTTTACGGTTTTCGGGTGTGTGACTTATCACTATTGGAACTGATTGTACTACAGCAATACAAATACCACTCTGAGAGAGCTTTGGTCTCATAGTCTGAATAAATGTTTCTCCACTGTCATCATCTGAGGTGAGAAGGCCAATCCAGTTCCATTCAAAATAATTCAGTAGCTGGACAATCCCATCATATTGGGGGTTATCATTTGGAGTCATCCGGAAGAAAGAAGGGAACTGGGTTTTATCGCTCAACACAGGGTCAAAGGAGCCATAAGTGAGCTAATAACAATAAGAATATAGATATAGTTAAAACTGCAAAACTATATGCTGTCTTTGAACAAACAAAAAGTACAGCTTGAATTTGCACGATTTTAGATTCCAGCAAATATCATTGGTGCAATCTAGGTTCACACAAAAAGTAGATTATGAGCAGGAAGCTGGAGAAACACAATAATTCAAGCCTAGGAAAAAATGGACTAGGGATAGTTAAGGTCCTCTTCTTCCAAGAAACCTATAAGAATTATGAGGTGTGTTCTATAGGACCCTGCTGAGAGGATCCATTAGAGTTCTTGACCCTTTAATTTCTGAGACGACCACAAGAGGGGTGTTGGAAGAGAACATGCACAGGTCAATTGCATCTATACTACAACTCTGCATAAAAAATTGAAGACATACCTGTGGAATTTTGTAGGTATTTAAAATGCTGGCTATCTGTATTGAGCTTTGGGAGGTGAGCCCACCAATAATAGCCATTAACTTCTTCTCCCTGCCACATTTGTAATTGTGGGGATCTCTATGTCCTGTGAAGAGAAGATCCAGAGTGGCCCAATAGGTAAACATGGTATGAAATGCGTTGTCATAGATATCTGATACCAGTGTGACGTTTGGTAAGAGGCGATTATTCTTGTTGACCTCTTGAATGGCAAAAACAAAGGCAAGGACATGCTGGTAGTTTTTTGGCATTAACCTGGAATGAGATTTCCACAGGTCATTAAATTTAAACTACTTACAGATACAAAAGAGAGAGGTCGCCTCTCCCTGCCGGATTTGAAATTGAATTATGAAGCTTCTTGCCTTTGTTCGTTAAGGGACTGGATTTTGTTGGAGAACACAGATCTATTAGATCTGGAAGGATTTGGTAACAGATTCGGATGGCACGCATATTTATGGTATGATAAGGTAAAAGTTTATAAAGGATTTGGGAACCACGTATTTCCAAAGTCATTGTATGAGGTGTGGGATAGATATAAGATTTTATTAGAACATAAGACACCATGGTGGCTATCACCTATCGAGGCAATGAGTGTGGAAAAAATATGAGTAAAAAATGGGCCATCTATGAACAATTAGTAAGGGAGATGGATAAGCAATGGAAATTAAAACCATATAAGGAGGTTAAAGTTTTTGTGAATGACTGGTTGCATTATTGTCAAATTAATGAAATGTTTAAAGATGATAAAAACAAAAATGGATTTGGATATATAAAATTGAGATTTGAATTAGAATTATTAAATAATAAAGTTTAAATATTATCTAAAATGTATAAATTATTACTGGAATGGCTTTTGAAAGATGAAGAAGTTAAATCAGTTATTGGGCAAAAGATATTGGTCATAAAATAAAATTAGAAGATTGGGGGAAATTATGGAAAGAGGGAATAAATATTGTTAAGCAAAACATCATTGCTGATCTAAATAACTCAAGAGATCTACCAATTGATCCCAATCTACCTTCTCCCTGCCTTACTCTACAGACCTGAGATTACTCCGTGTGTTTTGCCTGCTCCAGCAGAGTAAATAACCTAGAAGCCTGCAGAATTAGTGTATGTCCCTCCATATAGATGCAAGATTAGACCTCCCATGATCTTTGATTGCTGTGGGGTTTTTTTGTAGATGGTTGCTGAATGTGGGGAGAGATGCTACCAGTGTGTCTGATGTGATATGAAATCTCAACTGTGATCTTTTAAAGGCCCATTCAGACATGTAAATCATCAACTGATGCTGCAGACAGTGAAAGATGAAGAACAGTGTCTGAATTCTAAACTTGAAAGCTTTATACTTGAGGTTTAGATCAGAGCAGGGCAGAATTTGATAAATGTGAATAGCTTTATCGAAAAAAGCAAATCAGCCTTTTTTAAAAAAAGACAGAACAACTTACTTACCATGACATTGGGTTGGACTCTGGCTTAGCCTTATACTTGAATGAAAACATTTCAGCAAGTTGCACAGAAACAAATTCCCCAATGACAATATTATCTCTGGAGTTAGAAAAACTGTTTTGAACTTTTTCTTGTGCACTGTAAGTAGACTTCAAACTCTGGCTGCACGCAGGAGGCAAGAGGAGGAGAAGCAGAAGGAGCAGTAGCAAAACTATTCTGAATGCCAGCAAATGTCTGCCCCACTCCCAGCTGTGTACCTGCATTTTCACCTGCACATTGCTGTTGCAATCAACAACTGTCTTTATAGGAATTGCAGGAACCCATCCACAAAGGACTAAGAACCCTATACCAATATACAGATGACACAGACCTTTGCTAGGAACTTCCTAGATCTGTGGAGGATTTTTCATCATCAAACCAATGAATAAACAAATTCCAACCTGGGCTTTGGGTCTAAGGGATGAAGTCACAAAGTTCTATTTAACATCACACTGCCTGCGTCAGATTAATTCCTCTTCTCTCTGCAGCATGCACTAATCTGGCAAGAATCTTTATACACTGTGTAATGTATAGCAAAGTGTAAGCTACTGTGCTGAATCTTATGTTTCTCTTCTTAATTCTGACTAGTCATAAAGTGTTAATGAGAAGCAGAGTTCAGTTATAGTGATTTTGATTATTATAGGGCTCATAATCACCTTTCCCAAGGGTATAAGTCCCTACACAACTAGAGAAAACATATTTCTGGGATCTGAACATACGAGTTAGGACCTGCTTTCCACTGAGGGAGTGACAGGTCTTAGTTAACTCTAATGCAACCATGATGCATGCTGGGTAAGGGGCCTAACTTTCTGAATAGATCACGAGTGGCCTATGAGTTGTGGGAAGAAAGATGCCAAAAAAATGAAAGGTCCATAGAAAACTAGTCTAGGACCTTACAAAGTAATCCTAACCCAAGTTAGGCAGCAGTAGGGTGTAACAGAGTAATTTATGCTTCTTCTTTCACCTCAATATTCAGTCCAGTCACTTCCCCTTCTGCCTCTAGGAGTCCAAGTGCCCTGATGTTCCAGGGTCAGTCACAGAATTACAAAAGCCATCCTGGCTTCTGATTTGATCCTGGAATGTCCCTATTTCCCCCACCAGAGCCCCAGGTGAGGAGCTCAGGGAGAAGCGGGAGTCAGTGCTTATCCTGAGCAACAACAGCAGCTATGGCTGCAAGGGAGCATCCCATGGCCTCTCCATGGCTGCTCCTTCCAGTCTCCTCCCTTGGCTAGCTGATAGCAGATTCTGGAGAGTGGGTGAGAAGGAGGAGAGCCTGCAGCCTCAGACGCTCAGCCCCATGTGATGTGCCGGCTCTGAGAAGCAGGCAAAGGGAGGGGCTCCAGGGGGGACCTGAGACAGGGGACTTAAACTGGATCCTAACCCCATTCCTTGTGGTTGGGAGGTAATGTAACTTTACCCTGACTTAAGTTACACCAGCTTACTTCACACCAGCTTCTTGTGCATAGAATGGCTCCCTCAAATCTCCTTGGATGCAAATGCAAGATAAGCATTTTCAGTGGCTACACCAAGGTTTTGGAATTGCCTCCCTCAGGAGCCATACTTCCCCCCACACCTCTTCTGGCATTCCTTTATCAGATGTGCCTTCCTTTCTCCATTTTTTATTAAAAGATTTCCAAAGGGAAAATGTGAGAAAAGAAAAAAGAAAAAGAACTCTCATTGTGTTGTTGGTGTTTTGATGTTTATTGCACACTTTCATTTATAACATCGTACTTTGTCTTTTGATGACATTTCTTGTCCTAAGCCATTTAGTTGCAAAAGAGGGATGCAAATGTCCTTAACAAACAGAAGAACTACTCATAAATCATGAATGCAGATGTAAAGCTATAAAGGTCTCTAGAGCAGGCATAGGCAAACTCGGCCCTGGCTATGATCCCTGGCTAACAGGAACAGTGGTCAGGGATGATGGGAATTGTAGTCCCAAAACATCTGGAGGGCCGAGTTTGCCTATGCCGGCTCCAGAGTATTGAAGGTGTAACATAAATAAGGACTCCATGTTGACACTGGTCTTCTGCTTTCATTGCACATCGACTAAGCCACCAGCAACCTTGGGTGAAAGGAAAGGAGCCAGTTTAGGAAGACTTCTAATTGTTAGGAGCGTCCTACTCTCGTGTAGGACCCTGCAAGAGACACATGCCCAACTGGCATGTTCTCTCCCTTCTGGTTGGTCATTTGGGAGCTTCAAAAGCTTTCTTCATCCCAAACATCACAGTATCTCCTCACTTCCACTGTGTATTCATAAGGGATTTGATTTAGATTTGATTCTCAATGTTAGGAGCGTCCTACTCTCGTGTAGGACCCTGCCCGAGACACATGCCCGACTGGCATGTTCTCTCCCTCCTGGTCGGTTGCTCAGGAGCTTCAAAAGCTTTCTTCATCCCAAACACCACAGCGACTGATACAGGAAGGCATTAGCACGCTTAGGATCCGCAGAGTATTCACAGTTTGCATAACAGAACTCAGTAGCACAGCATTTTGGCTAATCTACCTTTATTTACATATAATACACTCGGAGCATTCTGACTTAGCTCCTTCCTCTTTCTCATCAGACAGCAAAGAGAGAAAGAACAAAGGACAATAGTCCCACATCACGGAACACAGTAACACAAACATCCTGTCTCCATCACTTCCCACACTGTGGAATGAAAACATACACTGTCATGACAACAATCCCATGACTGCAGACATGGAGCAGGAATCTCAACATCTAACACGATTAGCCAGTATCTCCTTACCTTGGGACATCATGTTTCCCAATTCACTCCTTCTCAGCAGGAGGTGAAGTTCCCGCCTCAAGCACTGTTTGTCTTCCTTACTAAGTGCTCTCTGGTATTTAGGCCAGGCCTTAGGAAAAGTATGTATAACTTAGGAGAAAAAATGAAGCCCAACAAACTAGCACTAGAAATCAAGATGGAGAAGACCTCCACGGCCACCATGTATTTCCCTTTGGTGCTCAGGTAGGTGGGCACAAAGGACACCCAAACACTGCAAAACACCAACATGCTGAAGGTGATGAGCTTGGCTTCGTTGAAGGTATCAGGCAGCTTCCTTGCTAGGAAGGCCACAGTGAAGCTGGTGATGGCTAGGAGACCCATGTAACCCAGAACAATATAGAACATGACATCGGAGCCTTCGCTGCATTTCACTATTATCTGACCAACCTGAGAACGTGTGTCCAGTTCTGGGAAAGGAGGAAAGGTGCTCAGCCACACTACACTAATGACCGTTTGAATGAGAGAACAGAGAATGACGACTGAAACAGCCAGCTTTTTCCCAACCCATTTCCTCATCTTGTTCCCTGGCTTTGTGGCCATGAAGGCCAGAACCACAATGATTGTTTTGGCCAACACACAAGATACAGCCATGGAAAAGACGATGCCAAACGTTGTTTGCCTCACAAGGCAGGTCACCTTCCCGGGCATGCCGATAAATAAGAAGGAGCAGAGAAAACAAAGCAACAGGGAGATGAGGAGGGTGCAAGTGATGCTCCAGTTGTTGGATTTGACAATGGGAGTATTGCAGTGCAGAATGAAGGCCGCCATGACTGCAATTGTGAAAACAGAAAGGCAAAGAGTCAGGGAAACCAGAACTCTTCCCAAGGGCTCCTCATAGGATAGGTAGCTGATGCTTTTGGGAATACATTTGTCCTGGCTGTTCTTTGGATACTGATCTTCTGGGCAGTCCTCACATTGGTCTGCATCTGAAAGTAATGGAATCCAGTTTGTTGAGTCTTCAGCATGTGCGACAGTTGTTCTCTCAGGGCTTTATATGTCAAAGAGGATTGGCAAAAAATCAATCCAATATTCGTCTTTGTCTTTAACATCTTTTATTTTTTCTTGTTTTTGCACAACACAGAACCAATAATAATAATAATAAATGTTATTAAAAGATTTTTAACTTGTAAATTTTATTAACTTACTTATACCAAACCCCATCCCAATTCAAGTTCCATACTTCAATCAATTTTCTTCTCTTTTCACAGCAAAGTGCAGAGGCTAGCTCATTGGCTGGTTATGAGATAATTTACATCAGGCATAGGCAAACTCCGGCCTTCCAGATGTTTTTGACTACAATTCCCATCATCCATAGCTAATAGGACCAGTGGTCAGGGATGATGGGAATTGTAGTCGCAAACATCTGGAGAGCCGGAGTTTGCCTATGCCTGATTTACATTCTGCTCTGCTAACAAACTTAATGGACATGTACCAGAATGATTCAAGTGTGTTTTTCTTTTTCTACCCATGGCAATTCTTAAGCTTTGTGCTAATTTTTGAAGCAAAGCTCCAAAATCCAAAAGCGTTTCTTTTCTTTTTTACCACATAGCTCTATTTTTCTTCACTTACCCATCTGGATTGAAATACTCCCACTTGGACACGGAACACAGTCATAGCAACAGTTTTGCTCCCCCTGCTTGGGAAACATGCTTTGTCCTGGATAGCAGTGCTCCACACATGAGGAACTGGGCGGGGTCTAATAGGCACCAGAAGAAAAGGCATTCAGAATGGAAATGGAACTTCTTTTTTAACACTAGTCTAAGTCTTAATATCATCTTTTTGGCACTCTAACAAAGCACATTCTCAGGAGTCATTGGGTGCATTGTGGGATATATGCCAAGGTCTTAGTTTAGCAGTTGTCAGCCCATGTACTGCCTTTCCTCCAAAGCAACCTAGTTTCAACACACACCAACTTGTCTACCCTTATCCAATATCCAAGGAAGCAAGAGGCATTATCATAGAGCAAGGACACAAGGCAGGGCCAGTAGAAGGTGTGGCTGGGAGGGTGGTGGCCTGGGAAGAGTCTCAAAGACCCAATAGAAATGCCTGAAATTCTGGTTTCAGATGTGCTCAACACTGGGTGCAACTCAGTGCAACCCCCTGGAAACCATGGAAGGCAGTGGGGTGCTGTGAAATATTTCGTAGCAAAAGTTTGAGCAAGCCAATGAGCCTTTGAGAGAGCAGTGGATATGCAGAGGTGAGCTGTTTGCATTCCAATGGTCCCACATTTAATATTGAGCATCTCCTTCTTGGGTCATTTCTCCTGTGAGAGCACTGTTGAATCCTCCTGCTTCAGAGGTGGGAAAGAGGTCCAGATGTGTTAATAAATTTACCTCTGCCGTCTTGTGAGTCTCCAGGCTATTCTCACAAAATGGATATCAGGGAATGTAAAGGAGGAGAAGGTGGAGATCATTCTCACCTGCTGAAACTTGTGATTCCACACAACAGCGCTGCCATTCATGGTGAGCTCCTTCCCCGAAGGACTCAGGGGGTCCACCCATCCAGCTTGGGTTCTCTGGAAAGACTCGTTGGGGAAAGTTACCAAGTTGATGAGATCAAATCCAGCTGCCAAGTCCCCATTCACATCAAAATAGATTTCTTCCCCAGCACTATTGTTAAAGCGGACGTTTCTCAGAAAAGGGTAAAGCTAGAATGAAAGAGAAATATTAAGCAGAGAATGGAAAATGGGTTAATGTTTTTTTCTCTCAAATGAGCCCAAGTTGTGTCAAACAACTGCATTCCTCAGGTATGTGTTTCCGAAGCATTTGAAAGTGGTGTTATTGTTTTCTAAGAAAAGAAGAGGAGCCCTGCAGTATCAGACCAAAGGCATGTCTAGTCCAGTTCGCAGGGAGAATTAAAGCTCAGGCCTGAGGGTGCTAGTGGGGACAGAGAAACAACTTACTAGCAGCATAGTCATCATTTGCAATCATCATTCCCTCACATGATTTATGATGCTCGGAAGTGTGTCTGACACACAGGCCCAAACCCACCCTTTTGGGCTCCCACATCTTCAGCTCTGGTGTCAGCTGAACCAGGAGTTGTGGGTATAGCAAAGCCAATAGGAGGACCCTTTCAAAACCTCTTTACCACAATATCATGGCTACCAAACATGAATCTGCAATGGTCTGCCTTTGCCAGATATTCAAATCTCCTCCATCAAAAGAGATTTAGAAGATGCATAAAATAAGTAGTCCAAGAATGGCATATAGCCAATACTTCTTCTTGTTGTTGTTGTTTAGTTGTTTAGTTCTCTCCGACTCTTCATGACCCCATGGACCAGAGCACACCAGGCACTCCTGGCTTCCACTGCCTCCCACAGTTTGGTCAAACGCATGCTGGTAGCTTCAAAAACACTGTCCAACCATCTCGTCCTCTGTCGTCCCCTTCTGCTTCTGCCCTCAATCTTTCCCAACATCAGGGTCTTTTCCAAGGAGTCTTCTCTTCTCTTGAGGTGGCCAAAGTATTGGAGCCAATACGAGAAGCTTCCAATTGGTCTCTGCAGCTCAGCAGCAGATCTCTGGACTTCAGGGCAGAACTATGTGCCAGGTCATGCTTCCAAAGACCCCTGCTTTCACTGGAGAATACAGTAACAGGCTGGGATCCAAAGCATGTGAAGCATGTTATCCAGGGGCGACTCATGTTGGTAGCTTCAAGAAGACTGTCCAAACATCTCGTCCTCTGTCATCTCCTTCTCCTTGTGCCCTCAATCTTTCGCAACATCACGGTCTCTTCCAAGAAGTCTTCTCTTCTCATGAGGTGGCCAAAGTATTGGAGCCAATACTAGAAGCTTCCAATTGGTCTCTGCAGCTCAGCAGCAGATCTCTGGACTTCAGGGCAGAACTATGTGCCAGGTCATACAGTAACAGGCTGGGATCCAAAGCATGTGAAGCATGTTATCCAGGGGTGACAATCCTAGGAACCCACCTCATTTTGGGGCCAAAATAATTTTGGGTGTGGGAGCCAAAATTGGGCGGAAGTGGATGCCAGCTCTTCCTCCTCCTTCTCCTGCCCTGGATGGGAAGGAGGTGGAAAGCAGCCCCTGACCAATGGTGGCAGCAGGAGAATGAAGAAGAAGAGGAGGCCAAGCCCCAGAGAGGAGAGGCAAGTCAACCATTGAAGCCGCACTGTCACCACCTGGCTCCACTCAACCTGACCTCATGCTGTGATGTCACACATGCATCATCCACACCCCACACCCGTCTCCCTCACCAATTGGCACATCTGGGGTGAATTGTGTCTGAGCTGTAGGTCTTCCTCTGCTCAGTGGCAGTACTAACATGGGTAAGCACCAGGAAACGTTGTGGATGCCGTATGAAACATGAAACAATAATAACAGAAAACTGTGTTTCTGTGTTACTTTATTATGTCTTCTGATTTAATTGAAGAAGCTGTAGCTACCTGCCAGGCCCCGACTTCAAGGATTCCCCTTGCTTTATGCTTGGCTCTTGAGGAATACATGGCATGAAGAGCATGGGCTACAGCATACACAGCATTGTAGATACTGTAGCTCTGGCCAGACATTCGCATTTCAAACACAGCTCTGGGGAGACTCTCTAGCCTCTCCTCTCCCGTGCAGTTCCCTCTGTTTGGAAAATATCTTGGGAGTGAACAGAAAAAAGCAGTGCACCAGAACGCCTGTAGAAAATAAAATGTAGACTGGAGAGGATTGATGGTCTCAAGAAAGTCCTGAAATCCTGGCACCTCCATGGTGTGGAGGGTGAATGACAGTGAGCCGTTGAATGATTTTTTAATTATTTTCTCCTCAATCTTAACAGCCATAAAATCCCACTGAGCTGTAGTGATCCACACCCTTTCTAGAGGGTTCATTAAAAAGATTTCATTGGAATATAAAATCAACCGCAAACCTTCCAGAGACTGATTGTCTCCATAGACCAAAATCACATTGATTCCTGGCAATACAAGAGTTTTCAGGACTGGTATCAATCTTTGTTGGATTATCTCATCTGGCAATAGCTGCGTCACTGGTGGGATCACTACTGTCCAAGCTGGGCAAAGATTGTTCTGCAAAAGCTTTGGTCTCAAGTATCGAAGGAAAGTTTCTCCACTGTCATCATTGGAAACAAGGAGGCCAATCCAGTTCCATCCAAAATACATGAGTAGCTGAACAATGCCATCATACTGAGACTCTTCATTTGGGGCCAAACGGTACATAGAAGAGAAGTGAGTTTTCTCACTCAGCACTGGATCAAAGGAGCTGTAGCTGAGCTAATGGGAAAGAGAGAACACTTTTAGAGTTCCAGCAGCCAAGATCTTAATAATGAGATACTGGAAGATCTTAGGGGGCAAATAGTACTTGCGGGAAAATTCAATAATAATAAAAGAATGGCACAAGTCCCGCAACACAAAGACTCCTTTGGAATTGAATGGCCAGTGGACTATGCATATGGTGAAAAATGAGAATAGAGGGTGCCCTTCACAATGCAAAACTTTTTGGTTAACGTAAACTGTGCATCACCTTCAATGATAGTAGTCTGCAATAAACATTAAAATGAATTTGCTGTTCTCTTGTAAGTATTGATTAAACACCAGCTTCTGGGTTAGAGTGAACTACTTATCATGCTATCTGATTTTTTTGTTCATCATCATCCTACATGCCGGCAATAGTTCTTCCCAATCAAGTGTTAAGCCACAATATTTTACTCCAGCAGGAGCATCATGACAATTTGAAAGGCTAACTCCACACAGAATGCATTGCAACAGTCAAATCTTGGGGTTACTAGAACATGAGTCTCTGCAGTCAGGCTACCTGTGGCCATGAACATCTGTAGCTAAGAAACCAGCCACAGCTGGGAAAAAGCACTCATAAAGATGGATCCAGATGGATCCAGGAACGCCCTCAGGCTAGAACCCTGTTCTTTCAGAAAGAAGGCAAACCCAACCAGGCAGGCAGATGACCAGCCTCTCAGGCACAGCCACCCACAGTCTGTCCACTTTCCCAGGATTCAAATTCAGTTTCTTAACTCTCGTCCAATCCATGACTGCATCCAGACATCCTTCCCGACCATACTCTGCCTCTTCTGACTCAGATGTTTTAGAGAAACAGAGCTACTTATCGTTTGCGTATTTATGATGCTTTGACCCAACACTCTTAATGACTGCTCCCAATAACTTCATGTAGATTAAGACAGCAATGCAGCCAGCGCAGATCAAAATAGACTTGGCAAAACCTGCTTTCAGACTGGTGGATGAAGCATACAGGAGAGGATGGGTTGCTCTTTATATCCCTCCTCCTTGCTGTATCTGCCTACTTCTACACATACCTGTGGAATCTTGTAGGTATTTAAGATGTTGGACGTCTGAATGGAGTTTTGGGATGTGAGACATCCAATGACAGCCAGCACTTTCTTTCTCCTGACACAGTTGTAATTGGGGTAGTGCACTTTTCCTAGGAATAGTAGATCCTGAGTAGCCCCTGAAGTTCTCACGGCACTGAAATAATTATCAAGAACCTTTGCTGTCAGCGAGGTGTTGGGTAACAATTCAGGATTTTTGTTGACCTCATTCATGGCAAAAACAAACGCAAGGAC
Organism: Podarcis pityusensis; assembly: GCF_964106645.2. Lineage (NCBI taxonomy): Eukaryota > Metazoa > Chordata > Lepidosauria > Squamata > Lacertidae > Podarcis > Podarcis pityusensis. Next base: position 40,891,042 of record NC_138038.1, on the reverse strand, counting down.
ATGTTGGTAGTTTTTAGGAATCATGCTGTCAATGAGATGGTCATACAATCTTTTATTCTCACAACAGAGAGGCAGCCTGGGTTATGATTTCTACGTCTAAGTAAATCACCTCTTTTCCTATCCTATGGGATAGTTGTTACAATACAACACAATTTTGAGATTTACGCAGACAGCATATGCATATGCAGAAAATGATCCCTGGATCACTCTGTCATTCACCCTCAGGCAGCAAAATGTATTGGGCCAGCAAAGCCCATAGGAATGATTTTCTAGCTGCTGCCGTCAAATCATATTCATGAAAATATAACTAGCAGAGACATCAGGAATTTCTAGTGCTGAACAATGGCTCAAGAGAAAGTCATAATTTATTCCCTGCCCTTCTGTGAAGTCCACTCAGGCTGCAATTATATTCCTGCTTACTTACAACTACACAACTTATTTTCATTAAATAGGACTTGGCTATCAGGGTTCCCACATACAATGCGTTTTTTGCTTAACACAGACAGCGTGAAATTTAAAGACAGTTACAATGACTAAGTCACCCAGTTAAGGCTGTGACAGCAGCAGCATTTTCTATATATGTGGGAAATGATGATTGGATCACCTTACCCTTTACCCTCAGGCAGCAAAATGTATTGGGCCAGCAAAGCCCATAGGAATGATTTTCTAGCTGCTGCCGTCAAATCATATTCATGAAAATATAACTAGCAGAGACATCAGGAATTTCTAGTGCTGAACAATGGCTCAAGAGAAAGTCATAATTTATTCCCTGCCCTTCTGTGAAGTCCACTCAGGCTGCAATTATATTCCTGCTTACTTACAACTACACAACTTATTTTCATTAAATAGGACTTGGCTATCAGGGTTCCCACATACAATGCGTTTTTTGCTTAACACAGACAGCGTGAAATTTAAAGACAGTTACAATGACTAAGTCACCCAGTTAAGGCTGTGACAGCAGCAGCATTTTCTATATATGTGGGAAATGATGATTGGATCACCTTACCCTTTACCCTCAGGCAACAAAATGTATTGGGCCAGAACTGCCCAGAGGAACGATTTTCTAGCTGCTGCCCATATATCAGCTTAAAAAATTCAAAAGAGACTAGCAGAGACATCACTGAGAATGGACCCCTTAAGAAGAGAAGGGGGCAATGAAGGAAAAGTCAGTCCAAGCAGCTGATTGTAACTAGCAATCTTTGTGGTGTAGCAGAGGGTTTTCATGTGATCAATGACAGCATAAATATATAAAAATGGTATTACTTACTACCCCAGAAGATGAGAATGTGAATGTTTTCTAAAGTCTCTTAAAGGAAAATTAACAAGGCCAATGGATACAAATTCAGCAATTATGATCTCATCTGCGGAACCTTCTGAGCTCAGATGGTGGCTTATAGAATATTGCAGATACAGCAGCAGTAGCAAGATCAACTGAAGCACAGATAAATCCTGCTCCAAGCCACAGCCCGACACTTGCATGATGTCCTTCTGCACTCACTCTCACCACCAGCAGCAATTTTCGTCTTCTGACACAAGTTACATAAAGCTTCACTCTAGAAGTTATTCACTAGTGCACCAATTCCAACATGGGGCGTTTGGGTGGAAGGACCTACAATCAAAGTCTGGGCTGACAGAGTCTAATACTCCCTGACTGAATTATAGGCACATCATGGTTACGCTGTTTTTGATATTTGTGTAAAAAGTGATAATAAATGAGGCACTAGTTTAATGCAGCTTCCCAAAGTGACCTTGCTAATTACTGTCATTTTGGTAATTACAGGGCAATGCATCTTTTCCACCAAATTCCACAAGTATGAGCACAAGCAAAGAAAAATGATTTGTTTCCATGCCAGAGCTAGAATTGGTGTGGTTCCTTTGCTTCATCCAAGCACATTCCTTCTTATAGGGTCCCAATGCTTCATCGTCTAACCACAGCCACCCACCAACCAGACCCCTCTGGTCACTTCATAACAGCATTATGATATCGGCCATTTTAGCTTCATTTCCTTTCCTAATGATCCCTAGCACGGAATTTGCCTTTTCTATGGCTGCTTCACACTGACTCCATATCTTCATTGTGCAATCCACTATGACACCAAGGTCACATACCTGGTCTGTCACCTCCAATTCACATCCCATGAGCATATATATGGAATTTATATATTTTTGCCCCAATTTGCATCATGATACAATCAAGGGAAGTCACAGTACCACTCTACTGTGCGTTGGGCAGACCACAACTGACAGGGTGACTCACACCCATGCTACTGGAATGGGGAATGTCTTTCAGTCCAAAGACTCTGCAAATTATCACGGTTAACATCTGAATGAGGCCAAAAGAGAATACAGACAATAGAAACAGATTTAGTAAATGTATTTTAATCCTCTCTTGCCTAATTAACAGACAAGTTCTTCATATAAACACATCATGAGCCTGCCTCATGTAGTGGACAGGGAATCATAGACTTAGAATCCTAAAGGTTTGGAGGTTTGGAGTTGGAAGGGATTCCATGCGTCATCTAGTTCAACCTGCTGCAAGGCAGGAATCTCAAATAAAGGAGCCATGACAGATGGCCATCCAATCTGTGCCTGAAGGAAGGAGAGTCCACCATCTTCCAAGGGAGTTTGATCCACCAGGCACAACGAGTTGGGCCCAACATGGGGGGGGGGGCATCTTTTGAGGAACAATTCTGTGTGAGTGTATATTCCTTATACACTTAAACAAAGGAAAAGTTAAGCACATGTTGAGAGCAGCATGCCATTGTCTCCGTGCAAAAGATCTCACCTCTCAGGGAAACTATGTGTTAGAGGGTCATCTGTGGGGTAGCCACACAAAGGGAATCCCATTAAACATGTAACAGAATCCTACAACCATATTATGATATTGTTTTGTTGATTCCAACTTTTAAAAAAACCACACAGTTTGAAAAAGGTTGTGGGTTTTCATATGAAAGCAAAACATCTGTGGGGTACCTTACTTTTAAGAAGTCCTATGGCATTTGTCCCTATTCATTAACAAAATTTGGAGCTTATTTGCAGCTTTTTCTGTGAGAAGATGAGTGTCTTTTTCTGCCATGTATGGAGTTGGGTTGAAGGAACACATATTGGAAGGGTCTGGAAATGGTAGCTTAGCTTTTGGAGTACAGTGGTACCTCAGGTTAAGAACTTAATTCATTCCAGAGGTCCATTCTTAACCTGAAACTGTTCTTAACCTGAAGCACCACTTTAGTTAATGGGGTCTCTCGTTGCTGCGCCGCCACCGCCTTGCGATTTCTGTTCTCATCCTGAAGCAAAGTTCTTAACCTGAGGCACTATTTCTGGTAAGCAGAGTCTGTAACCTGAAGCGTCTGTAACCTGAGGTACCACTGTATTATCATTTTACTCAGGCAATTTCATCTAAGAAGGTGAAATTGGTTTTACTCCATTTCTTCAGTTCTTGGATGAATTTCTGCCAGAGGAGAGAGTACTTTTGAAGATATACCGGTAGTTTGTGGAGGTTTCTAGTTATTTGTACCCCTTGGTAAGCGACTGCATTAGCTTCTGTCTTTTCTTCTCCTTTAAGCCTTCTAGGATACAGACTCTGAAGAGACCTGTAAGTAGTAAACGTGAGCCAATGGTATCAAATTGTATGGGAAACAGCCTTGCTAGAAAAGCCAACCAATAAACTGAAACTGACACTGGGACAAATAGAAGAGGATGCCTTCACCCCAGTATGGCTCCCCTTTATCACATACACAGCCCAACAAGGCAATGGCTAGAAACCACCGACAGCATTCAAATCAATCTGGCTTCCCTGATACAAAGGCAAACAAACCGCACTGCAGCCAACCACAGACAACCCACCACACCCTCTCCCCCATAATACATCTTACTACCAAGGAATTGTAATAAACAATTAGAAAGAGAACCTACCCAGTTGATGCTGACACAAAGCCCTACAGGTACACTATGCAAAAGAATATAAGTCTCCCCACCCCACCTTTCCTCTCCCCCCTCTTCTTCCCCAACCTTATACTGTACTCAACACTAATGTCTCACAACAAATGTAACTGCTTTGTAAGAAAGACTGTACAACCTGGGGGAAAAGACAAGGCATGTACTTTTGTAAAACAATAAAATCTTATTTTTTAAAAAAAAAAAAAAAGACATCTGAAGGCAGCGCTATATCAGGAGGCATTTAATGCTTGATGTTTTATGTTTTCAGGTATGCTGAAAGCCGCACAGAGTGGCTGGGGAAACCCAGCCAGATGGGTAGGGTATAAATAATAAAATTATTATTATTATTATTATTATTATTACTATTACTATTACTAGTTTCAGTAGAGAAAACTGAGCGGTTTGCACATTCAAGTACATAGAGATGCTGCGTCCAATGGAGTGCTCATTACAGCAGCAAGAGGCTATCAGAATGAATAACACCAAGTATTTTCATATTATTTTACACTTCCCATTCATTTCAGTGCTTCCTGCAAAATGTTCTTGTTGACTGGGCTTAGATCTGTGTGTCTCCTGTTCACTCATCCCTAGCGACATCTCAATCCACCATCTGCAGTGACCATATGATGTCCCACCACCTCCCATTCGGCTGCCTCTGACGGCATTGGGCATCACACCTGTATGTTAGGATTGGAGTCATGAAATGAAAAGAGGGAGATGACATAAAAATAGGTAGTGGACATGGAATAGATCACTCTCCTTCAACCTTGTGTCTCCAGAGATTGTTGAACTACAACTGCTTTCATTCCTAGCAAGCATGGGCATAAGCCAGAGGTGATAGGAGCTGAAGTCCAATATTATCAAGAGACCCAATGCAAAAGATGCTTAGGCTTCTATGGGGAGAGACAAGAACCACATGTGTGAGGGTATCTGATGGGAGCAGAAGGAGGGAAGGGTTGCCTGGCATGCTCTTATTCTTATTCTTATTATTCTATACCGCCCTTCATCTGAGAATCACAGGGCAGTTGACAATATAAACAATGAAGGAGTGCGTAAACATAGAGCTTACAATGAGGGGATATAGCTCAGTAGCAGAGCTCAGCTTTCCATGCATAAGGACACAATGTAATTACTAACATCTCCAGTTAAAAGAGCCCCAGCTGAATGAGAGAAAAACACTTTGAAGGGCAAGAGAGAATTTTTGCTACTCAAGGTAGACTGTAGTTAGATAGAAGGGCTAATGGTTTGAATCAAAGGAAGGGATATGTACATCCACAATCCTCTTTCTACACCCTGCACAAGTTTCACATTATATCAATTCAGAAACTTATACCAACTGTCCAAAGCACTGCTTCACAAGGGAGCAGATCTTGGGCTATAGTGGGATGGCACTGACATAGCACTTTGCTTATTCTGAGACTTGAGGACTTTAGGAAAACAGATTCCCCCACCTTGTAATTTTCATAATTATTGATCAGCATCACTACTACCAAATATCCCATGGGAAATCAGATGCCAGGCACAATAACAGCCACAGAAACAGCCCTTTCCAATTATGAGGACCCTGTGTTGTAGTCTATATAGGCGCCTGTCCTATCAACTTGCATGAATCCAGGTAGGGAGGTGGATTTGAGGCTGGTGCATAGCTCCATGCAGCCAAGTTTCCCTATAAATTTAGCCAAGACTGAAATGCTGTTGATAACTAAATGCAAACATGATGACCTCCAGCTGCAGTTCAGCACAAAAATGGTTAGCCCTCCACCTGCTTTTCCTGCTGTTGTTGCTGCATTGTTCTTCTAGCAAGTATTTGAACTCCTCCACAAGCAGATTGAGACAAACAATTCAAACCAATTCACTTGGTCCTCCAGCAGACATGATCATTGGTGAATTTATATCCGTTACGCAAGGAAACTTCAGAGTGCATGAATATACGGAAAAACCCAAAACCTCTTCGTTTACAACTTAGTAAGTAGTTAGTTAGTTAGTTAGTTAGGTAGTTAGTTATTTGAGAATTGTCTGATGGGCCGTCTGATCATTCTTGATGAAATAAATGACTGCATCAGCTTCTCCTGTAATCATTCTAGGCAACATTCAGGCTTATGTCCCACCAATTATGTCCCCGTCCCCCCACATAACAGATCACATGACACAGTGCATGCACACCATTTGAATCGCAATGCTTTCGGGGGGGGGAGAGGATTTCTCCAATATTTGGGGGGGATCCCTTCAGCTCCTAGGAGTTGGATCCTATGCCTGTAATCCCATTCATGCTTATTAGGGAAGCAAAATGCATTGAATAAAAAAAGAAAAGGAGGGATTTGATTCCCAAGCACTTTTTTAAAAGGCATGCAGCAGGGTAAGGAAAGATTGGAGTGAGCTGAGCTGGTTTGCAAAGAGACCCAGAGCAAATGGATCATCCTATCCCAACAAAATAAATGGAGCCTGGGTGAGACGGACCCTGCGTTTCCCAGAAGCAATCTGCTCTATCATTTGCTAATGGCTTGGAGTTGCATTAAATCAGCAGTTTAGAAAACTCATCATGCAGAAAGCAGGGAGGGGGGAATACTGCAGATATTGCTCACCTGCTGTTTCTTTCTCCGTTCCTGGAGCTCACTACTGGCAATGAAAATGTAGCATGGAGAGAGAGGGGGAGGGAGAGAGGAGAGACCATCCCAGTCCTACCGTCCCATCTCCCTTCCTCTCTTACGCTGTGATTCAAGGGCTGGTAAAAAGCCCTTGTGTGTTGGAGCACACTGGTATACTCAATGGTTGTTCTACAGGTTGAATTGAGAACACATTCCCATGAATATGTCATGGTTCAGAAATGGAAGGGAGGTGTGGTGGACAAAGCAGCAGAACAAAAGGTAGGCATGGACATTGTGTTTAAGAGAGAGGCAAAAGGGATTAACAGAAGAATTTAACAGCTTTTTATTTCTGGGTTTCCCATATTCAATCCCACCAATTCATCCACAGCACAACAATGAATCCCTTTGAATTCACCACTTACAAAAATCTAATCAAAATCTATAAGGAGACTGCTCTAGTTTCATTAGTTTGAATAAAATTTTCCTTTCCTATGGGTTGCAACATTCAAGGTACATGGATTCTCAAATCAAAACTGAAACAGAGTTGTTTCTCTTCCGCCAGTGTTGCAGTCATTCTTTGTCTCATTGCAGTGTGATCCCGAAAAACTACCAGCATGTTCTTGCCTTCATCTTTGCCATGCAAGAGATCAACAAGAATGCCAAATTCTTATCCAACATCACACTGGGATCAACATTTTATGAGAATGCTTTTAATCCTTTGCTAACGTGTTGGAACACTCTCACTCTTCTTGTCATGGGACAACGAAATCACGCCAATTACCACTGTAATGGGGAAGATAAATTAATTGCTGTCGTTGGAGGGCTCACCTCCCAAAACTCCCTTCAGATGGCCAATATATTAAACACCTACAAGATTCCACAGGTATGTGTGTAGATACATAGATACAACCACAAGGGCAGACATACACAGAAAACCCCAAAAGAGCATCCATGTTAGCTTTCAATCCTAATACATTATGTTTTCTACACTTGTTTCCTACATTAGACTTGGTATGGGTACATGATTATGTTAAAGCCTCCTAGCTATGTGTTGCCTACACTGCCGTCTCAAGTAGCATTGGGATTTGAGGGTGGGGCTGGATTAACCCATAATATTAATAATCGAAGCTCTGGTTCTTCCAAACCTGGCCATGCCACAAATCATGTAATCATAGGAGCATCCTAGCCTGAGACTTAAAAAGCCAGTGGTGTATACTTACAAAAGTAAGACCAGGTGGATAACTACCACAATACAGAAGTATTCTTTCTAGGAACAAATAGATGGTCTTTGGATTCTTAAAAATATAAATCCTTTCCCTTTAGCTCAGCTATGGCTCCTTGGATCCAGGGCTGAGTGACCAAAGGCGCTTCCCTTCCCTCTTCCAAATGGTCCCCAATGAAGAAGCTCAGTATGGTGGCATTGTCTGGCTACTCAGGAAGTTTGGGTGGAACTGGATTGGCCTCCTTGTTTCAGATGATGACAGTGGAGAAACCTTCCTTCGTACTCTCAGACCAAGACTTTCCCAAAATAATCTTTGCATTTCTTGGACACTGGTGATCCCATTAGTGACAGTATATTTACCTATTGAGCTTCTTCAAAAATATTTGAATCCAATAATGTTTGTTCTCACACAGCAGCAAATGAATGTGATTCTTGTCTATGGAGACAGTCAGTCTCTAGAAGGTTTGAGACTGATTTTAGTCTCCTGTGAGGTTTTGTCTATGTATCCAGTGGAGAGGGTGTGGATTACAACAGCTCAGTGGGATTTCACTGCAGTGCTGGTTGGAGACAAATTTCCTTCAAAATCCTTCAATGGCACTTTGTCATTTACACTCCATTCAAATCCAGTTCCAGGGTTTCAGGACTTTCTACAGACCATAAATCCATGGCAGCCAAATCTTTATTTCATCCAGCAGTTCTGGGCCAGTGCATTCCTCTGTTCATTTCCAGATAACAATCGAATTGTGACAACTCAGGAACCCTGCACTGGGAGGGAGAAGCTGGAGAAACTCACTGGACCCATGTTTGAAATGGAAATGTCCAGCCAGAGCTACACCATCTACAATGCCGTCCATGCAGTAGCACATGCTCTCCATAGCATGTATTCATCAAGAGCCAAACAGAAAGTACTGGCTGAGAGATGGATGCAGCAGAAAGTTAAACCCTGGCAGGTACTGTCAACTACTCTCCTCAATGTTAGAAGCACAAGAGTTATTATTACTGATTCATATGTTTCACAGCTTAGCCCTGGCATGGAGGAGAGGCCTTGGGGATTTTCCCTGCTGAGTTCTATCATTGGCAGGGACTTGATCTCAGTGAAAGGCCACATGCATTGCATGCTGCACATTCAAAGCTCTTTAATCCATCCCAGGATTCTCCTACTTGGGGATGCGCAAGGGGCAGGAGTGTCCTCTGTTATAAGAACTGGGTTGAAACCTCAAATGTGTGCCATATAGCACTGTGGCAATTTAGAGTAGACAGTTCTGGGCTACAGAGACCAATGATTGGACTCAGCACATGGCAGTTTCACATGTTAATGGGGGAATTTTTTTTGAAGTACCCGGTATATATGTTAAAATGTACTAAGAATCCAAAGGTCCACCTGCCAAATGGAAAAGAGAGAGCGTATTAGCCTACAAGGTCTGTGTCTTCCCCCCCCCCCCTGTAATCTAGCTCCACTCCTTCCTGAAGAACATCCACTTCAACAACAGTGCTGGGGAAGAAATCTCTTTGGATGAGAAGGGGCAGCAGGCAGGTGGCTATGATCTCCTCAACTTGGTCACATATCCCAATGAGTCCTTCCAGAGAGTCCGAGTGGGGAGGGTGGACCCTCAGGCCCCCCCAGGAAAAGAGTTCACAGTGGATGGAAGTGCCATTGCATGGAATCCCAAGTTCAAGCAGGTGGGTGTGACCTTTTTTTTTTTATCCTCTTCCATCATCATCATCATCATCATCATCATCTTTTCTGAGAAGATCAGGCGATCCAGGAAAACAGAGATGGCTACAAAGGAGAAGTGTGAGGAGGCAAGCTCTGGTACTCACTGATGAAATACTGTTTTTGTTTCTTTTATTCAAATTTGTTGCTCCAAAGCTAGTTTGGAGCTAATTTGGAGCTCAGTGTTCAGAACAAGGTATTTCTGAGTAAGGAATCTGCCAGTGTTTAAAGCTCTTGAAAAGGGACTGTTGTCCTCCAAAATGCGTTGTTGGCAACAATCTCTGCCAGGCAGAGCCCAAGTAGAAAGAAAATCATCCACCACCTGAAGTGTGTGGTCACTAATGTTGATGGATGGAGTGCCGGTGATATCCTGTCCCAGGATGTTGGTCTCCATTAGGCTGGTGGTGAGGCCGAACTTCATGTAGGCTTGGCCATAATTTTTTGTTGTTTTTTTTTAAAAAAATAAATCTTTATTAATTTAAAATACAATCATACAATAAAGGGAAGTATAACAAAATTAAGCACAAAAAAGAAAAAAGAAAAAAAGGAGAGAAAAGGGGATTCGTCACCTCAAAAAGGGCGAAATGGGGTTTAAAAGCAACAAGAAAAGAAAAAAGGACAATTAAAAGAATCAAATATTTATACAACATCATGTCTTTTCCAATAAAGTTTTCTGTAAAAGACTTCCAATCGTTCTCATTATACTTTTTCTATTGTCTTGATTTTGTCGCACAGTTTGTTTTATATCTTTTTCCATATATTCCTCTAAGATGTTTATTCCATCATTTATTGTACACAAATATCATTCAATTCTGCTATGATGGTATCATTTTTAAAATATAGTCTTATATATTCCTTAAATATTTTCCATTCTCCGTATACTTTTTGATTTAAGGCTCCCCTGATTTTTTCCAGTCAGGTTTACTAATTGGAAATACTTTATCAACTGTTATTGTTGGTGTTGTTTCACATTTCCAACTTCTGGCTACAAGTATTCTTGCACCCATGATTGCGTACATAAACAGTGGTCTTGTGTTTTGCTTGATTTCTGTTGGCAATATTCCTAATAGGAAAATCTCCGGGCTTTTTTTGATTGTAAGTTTAAATAATTTCTTAAATTCGTCATATATGTTATTGCAAAATTCTCTTAAAATTATGCAGGTCCACCACATGTGATACTAAGACAATATTTTTGGGATGAAAGCATCCATGCTAAGGAAAGGGCTAATGCTCAGAAGGCTATTGAACGCTGTGCTGTCACAGGCCTGAGGTAGTTGACTGATGGATTGATGGATTGAATTTATATACCGCCCTATTCCCAGAGGTCTCAGGATGGTTCCCAGAATAAGATCAACGTATAAAACCACAAAATACATAATGAATACATACATAATGCATAATGAAAATAAAAAACCCAATAGCCCCCCACAAAAAAACCCTGTACATTTTAAGAGGGAATAGTTATGCCCATTTCTACAGCTATGGCAGTTATGAGCAGTGTAAACAGTTAGAGCAGCAATAATGTTCTCTGGTGCTGCTGTCAGTCTGTAACAGTATTTATCATAGATTAAAATCTGTCTAAGATGTATTAGCAATGTAAGTAACACCTACCTGCATTGTATAGTTTAATCTGAAAGTTCAAGTACATTTGGTGGTAAGGAGAAGGTTGGCACAAGCTTCTCTTTGCCATTCAGACATGTGCCAAATGGTTAAGTGACAGCACAAAGCATCTTTATCAGGGGGCCTGATGCTTGGCCAGGAAGCATATGCTTGACAGCCATCATCTAATTTCGGTCCTGTGACCTTTCTGCTGCAAAGCGGACATAGACGACAATAAGATTTATTCCATTCAAAATCCCTTGCTTGTCATTACCACTAGATGCTGCCCATTTCCACCTGTGTTGAGAGCTGCCACCCTGGAAAGAGTATGTTTCCACAGCAGGGAAAGCAAATCTGTTGCTATGACTGTGTTCAGTGCCCTAAAGGGAGGATTTCAGTCCAGAAGGGTAAGTGAAGGAACCCAAGTCAACTGGAATTCTTCCTATCCAACTTTGACATTCATTTCTTAGTCTTATTATGTCTGCTTATTTTCTGTCATAGATCCCAAGCACATGTGTTTATATGTTACTGATACATATTGTCCTTTCCTCTCTCCTCCCCTTTGGATAGCCATTCAAGAGTATATTGTGTGGAATAACGTCCACATGGGAGTAACCAACATTGAAATCAGGATGACATACATCTGGGAAGAAATAATTAGGATTGCACTCCATAGATTCCCTTTTTGTCAGCATTGAACCTGCAGCCAACAGATTTTCATCTTCTGTGATTAACAACTAGTGAACAATTTTCTCTATTGTATCCCCACAATTTCAGTCCTTAGGCACAGTTATTTCTTGTCAAATATAGACTTTCCCTGTGAGCAAATGACAGGCGACCTGGCTGTTTCATCCACTCCCAAATTCAATTATGGAAAGTGCAACAAAGAAACACTTGGGCCAGAAGCTTTGAAATGCAAAGACATGGGGCTGGATGCAGAGATAGACATGTTTAAGGGGAAAAGACTGAAATCAATCAGTATACACAAAGCCTGACAAATAAATATGAATGGATTGATTAGTACAGCTGAGATGCTCAAGGAGGAACCATCACTTAGTTGTGAAAGTAGACTTTGGTTCATCAGCTCAGTAATATGTTTCGTGTACCACATAATAGACGGTATCAATAATATTAATAAGTATCGCTTCAAGAAATGCTAAAAGCGTGCTTCTCACTTTCAGATGCAGATCAATGTGAGAAATGCCCCGATGATCACTACCCAAATGCCTTTCAGGACCAATGTATTCCAAAAAAAATAAGCTACCTATCCTATGAGGAGCCCTTGGGGGCAATTCTGGCCTCCTTGACTCTCCTGCTTTCTCTGGTCACAGTTGTTGTGATGGGGACCTTCGGTCTGCACTGGAACACTCCCATTGTCAAAGCCAACAACTGGGGCATCACCTGCACCTTGCTCTCTTCTCTGCTTCTCTGCTTTCTCTGCTCCTTCTTATTCATTGGCAGGCCTACAAAGGTGACCTGTGTCTTGAGGCAAACCGTCTTTGGCATTGTCTTCTCCATTGCTGTTGCTTGTGTGTTAGCCAAAACCCTCACTGTGGTTCTGGCATTCATGGTGACCAAGCCTGGGAACAGCCTGAGGAAATGGCTTGGGAAGAGGCTGGCAGGATCCTTTATCACCTTCTGTTCTCTCATTCAAGCTGGCATCTGCCTTGGGTGGCTGGCATCCTCTCCCCCATTCCCAGAGTTTGACCTGCACTCCCAGGATGGGCAGATCATAGTGCAGTGCAATGAAGGCTCCGACATCATGTTCCACCTTATTCTCGGCTACATGGGTCTTTTGGCCATTGTGAGCTTCTCTGTGGCTTTCTTTGCCAGGAAGTTGCCTGATACTTTCAATGAAGCCAAGTTGATTACCTTCAGCATGCTGGTCTTCTGCAGTGTTTGGCTGTCCTTTGTCCCCACTTATCTGAGCACCAAAGGGAAATACATGGTGGCTGTGGAGATCTTCTCCATCTTGGCCTCTACTGCTGGCTTACTGGGTTGCATCTTCCTCCCCAAAATCTACATCATTATACTTAGACCTGAGATGAACAGTAAAGAGAGATTAGTAAGGAAGAAGGATGACCATAGTTGAGAGGGTGAAAGAAATGCCGTTAGCCAGGGACCTTATGTTCTGGCAAGGAGATGTTGAATTTCTTTTTATTTCCCGTCTTTTCTCCCATCCAATGAGTTCATGGTGGGATAGACTGAGAGATGGTATCTGACCCATAGTTGAATGGGAATTTGAACCCAGTTTTCCTAGCTCGTAGTACAACACACTAATCACCACACTTTATGTTGAGACCATTTTGTTAATAATAATCTCTGGAAACAATAACATCAGTTAGAAAGATATAGAATGCAATGCCTAATGAAAATAGATTTGACCCCTTTTCCTATGAGAAACCCAACTTTTTAAAAAAATGAGGAAAAGATGGTGATATGCAAAAATTAGATGGAAGCGGGTATATTGACTTTGGATAAATCGATAGATGATGAAGATGAATTTTTAGCATTCTGTGTGTTATGAGATAAATATCAGCTATTGAATGTAAGCAAATAGTAACATCTACAGCTTCAACATTTGTTAGCAACTTTGCTTTGGCCAGCTACATTTTCAGCTTCTGAGACACTTTTTTTAGAAACCGTCTCTTTGTGTGTGTGCGTGTGCGTGTGCGTGTGTGTCTATATATCTATCTAGATCTAGATCTAGATAGATATAGATCTAGATATACAAACACACACAAAATAAATCAATTTGATATGCAGATATTAATATATAAATGAAATAAAGGAGGCTCCTATATTACCTAAACAACTAGACAGAGTTTTTAACTTCTATTACAGGGGTGTCAGTGCACCTTAAATGATAACCTATTCAACAAATAATGTTTGATTTGTATTAACTAAAACAGCATTTTGTTTGAGATGTAATAAGGATAATGCTTCTTTAAAACACATGTTTTTACAATGTCCTATACTTGGGAGAAAGCAGTGGATTGTATAAATGTGACTGTACAGAAAAAGCTAAAGTTCTCAGAGGATTATACTCTTTAGAGCTACATACCTACCATATGGAATTTGCAGTTGGACAATGTGAATGGATTCTCTGTGCCCTTACTATGGTCAGGGTTCAAATCCCCATGCAGCCGTGAAGCTCACTGGGTGACCTTGGGTCACTATCTTGCAGCAAAACCTACCTCACAGGGTTGCTGTGAGGATAAAATGGAGAAGGTAAATAACCACATTTGTGATCCTCGGAGGAAACATTGGATATACATGTGATACTAAAAAAATAAATAATAGCCCACACCATCCTCCTTGGGCCCAAAGGTTCCCAGGCAATCAGAAGCAATGATCCTAATTCTCCACAATGGCAGCCTTACATCCTTAGACTATTCCTAATTTGACTGCCTCTGAGGGTTTTGTCCCTATGGCACCAACACTGCACTTGAACCATTCACTTACTATTTATGTTTGCTGTCAGTGTCTCCATTTGATTCTTCCATTCTTCTCTGGCTTAGCAGAATGGGGTGGGGATCATCATCAATGAGACAAGTTTCATTTTGCCTCACATCTTCAGGTATGTGGAGCATTTGAATCCTGCTGCTGCTTCCAGGTGAGCTAATTTTAAACTTAGAGCATAAGATTCTGGTGCAGATGTTTTCTTTATTATAATGGGAAAGGCTTTGTCTACATGATCAGCATATGCAATTCAAACTGGCATGTGTTTTTACTCATAAGTAAGAAGAAGTAGGTGTCGAAGACCAGATACTGTTGACATGGTATAAAATAAGTTGATAGCCTTGGCCAGAGCTCAGAATCAGCTGTGGGTCAATAGTAGTCCTAAACCAGGGTTTCCCAAATTTGGGTCTCCAGCTGTTTATGGACTACAACTCCCACCATCACTAGCTAGTCAGGGATAATGGGAACTGTAGTCCAAAAACAGCTCGAAATCCAAGTTTGGGAAACCCTGTCCTAAACTGTTACTTATGTGACACCCACCTTACCAACTTACTATGAGACATGCCTGGAGTGTAGGTTTCCACAAAACTTTTGGCAGGAATGGGAAGGAAATATGTGGCCCTCCATGTGCTGTTGGACTTCATCTCCCATCATTCCCAGCCAGTGTAGCTAATGATCAGCAATGATGGGAGCTGTAGTCCAGCAATACCTGGAGAGCCACAGGTTCCCCATCCCTGACTTACAGCCTAACAGGGTAAGGGGTGTGGAGTGGCTGGAGGCTGCAAGAGACTGCTAAATTCACACCTCAAAGGCTTCTATTTGTCTTTGTCAGCAGTTTTTGACTGCCTTGCAACAGTTGACAGCCATGTAATTTTGTGTGACCTATTTCTTATTTCCTGCCGATCCCACTGGAGATGTGTGAATATACTGAAAAATGTCCTGTTTCTGAACCTGGGGGTTCCAGATCATGCTTCATCCTCTATGAATTTGTCTTCATGAATTTGACCTGAGGTTAAGTCCCAATAAATTTATTCATCTGGACAAGTCAGCACTATCAGACACATGGAACTGAAGAACCAGTCAGCAGTTCAAGATTTTATTTTGCTTGGCTTATCCAGCTCCCCTGAACATCAGAAAATCATATTTTGGGGGTTCACTTTAATCTATGCAACTGCTTTGTCAGCCAACTTCCTCTTCATCTTCACTTTAAGCACTTGCCGCAAACTCCACACCCCCATGTATTTCCTGCTCATCCATTTGTCCATAGCAAACATGTTTTGTATCTCGGTGACAATTCCAAAGATGCTCCAGACTACTTTGGCCTCCAGGAAGACCATCTCATTTTCTGGCTGCATAGCCCAGGTCTACTTTTTCTTGTGGGCTCTGGGAACAGAGATATTGCTGCTTTCCTTTATGGCCTTTGATCGCTTCATCGCCATCTGCCATCCTTTGCAGTACACAGTCATCATGAGGAGGGAAGTGTACATTGGGGTGGTGGCTGGAGTGTGGGTGGCGGGGATGATCAATTCTGCCGTTCACACGGGGCTTGTGCTTCGCCTTTCCTTCTGCAACTCCAACATCATCAACCACTTCTTCTGTAACTTGCCTCCTTTGCTGATGTTGTCTTGCTCAGACATCAGCCTCAATGAAGCCATGGCTTATGTAGCTGATGCGGTCTTCTCCATGGGTAGCTGTTTGCTGACATTAACATCATATTTGTTGATTCTGACAACCATCTTTAGAATTCAATCTACTGAAGGGAAGAAGAAAGCCTTCTCCACTTGCTCTTCTCACCTCCTTGTTGTCAGCTTCTACTTTTCCACCATCATCTACACATACATCAGGCCTACCTCAACCGCATCCCAAGAAGAAGACAAGGTTATCGCTATCCTTTACTCAGTGGTGACTCCTGTGCTCAACCCTGTCATATATTCCTTGAGAAATAAAGAAGTTAAAGAGGCACTGAAGAAGCTCACAAGTAGAACCCTGCTGAGAGTTAGTGTTGGGTAGTGGTTTGAGTGCTGGACTTTGACTGAGAGAGACTTGGCTTTAAAGTCTCACTCAGCCACTGAGTGTTTTCTCTCATCTAAACCTATCACATTGGATAAGGTTGTGAGAGCCATGTACATTGCCTGAAGCAGCTTGTAGTTAAAAAACCGTAATATCTAAATAGATAGAATCATAGAATCGTAAAATTGGACCTGGGATCTTTGATATGGAAAGCCTATGCTCTATCACTGAGCCACAGCCCTTCCCGATACTAATTGGGAAAGTATCAAAACTAGACTTTGGGGGTTGCTGTAGGAATATCCCTAAGTGTGCAGTATAAATAGTACTATAATTGATCATACTACATAACCAAGGGATATAAACCCAGACACAGCAGTGTCTTCCTGAGGGAGATTCATTTGGCCAATGTGACTGATGCCTAGGGAAAGGCCCAACTGGTTACAATAGAGAGCAGCTCCCTGTAAATTTATATCCATAAACTAAGCTTCAGTGTTTATTAGAACATGGCTGTGCAACTTACTTAGTAGGCAGGGTGCAATTTCCCTACATCCCTGCTTACTAAGTAACCTTCAACAGAGCTGGCTCATTTACTGTTATGTATGTATTTAGTTAATTAGGTAGGCAGGCAGATAATTTTATGCACCGTTCCATATCTCAAAGAAACCTCTGAATGATTTCCATGATCATAAAAGCATCATCGGAAAATACAAAAAATAATAATTACTCCACGTTTTACAGAAGTGCAAAACACTTGGATAAAAAAACCTCTTAAAGCAATAGTATAAATGAAAACAACTAATATATGTGGGCCATAATAAGTACTA
This sequence comes from Podarcis pityusensis, assembly GCF_964106645.2. Lineage (NCBI taxonomy): Eukaryota > Metazoa > Chordata > Lepidosauria > Squamata > Lacertidae > Podarcis > Podarcis pityusensis. The sequence continues at coordinate 40,873,690 of NC_138038.1, read as the reverse complement.
GTTCCAAAATGTAGTAATACAACAGAGATAACAGTCCCTACCAACCAGGTATGCAAGAGTGTAGTTTTTAATGTTTGGTGTTCTTGTTGTTGAGTGGTTTCCTGTGTTTTTCTTGGAAGCTGCCCAGAGTGGCTGGGGCAACCCAGTCAGATGGGTGGGGTATAAGAAATAAAAAGTTGTTGTTGTTGCTGTTGTTGTTGTATGTTTAAAGGGAGCAGTAGCAGTCAAACCTGCTGTCATCTCCCCAACTTAAGCTCACACTACATGGTGAGGCAAAATTACACACACTCTTCCCTTAGAGCTCCCTGCTCTCACCATGGAGCACCCAGAGGCACCTTTGCTGCCTCCAGTGACCGTCCTTGGTAAATGCATATATTTACATGATTCATTAAAAACATAAATAAACAGCGATGCATGGTGATGTGGCAGTTGTGGGACTCCAGAAGATACAGCTGTCAAAAAGTATATGGTGGCGAGAAAGACCTTGACAGAGAGATAAAGGTGGCCAGAGGATTGTTGAAGCTGGGTGGATGAGAAAGAAACAGGAAAGCCACACTAATGACTCTCCCCATATCACCCCTTGCCTTCAGCCTCTCCCATTTCCCCCCTTCTTTTATGATAACCCCTTTTATGCAAGCACCTTCCTTTCACTACATCTGCTATTTTTCTCATTTAGATGGTGCTTTAATGTGCAAATGCAGCACACATCACATCAGCAAATAACAGAATACATGTCATTATCACCACTTCAAGATTTTTAACCAGAACACTTGATCCCATTGGCATGTCATAAACAAAGCCAGGCTCTGGATCAGGGTTGCTAATTGCTTCATGCACTACTTTCTACATAGGTTTCCATAGGCCCCTGTTTTTTGCACGTGCATTCACGCACACACACACACATTATTGGTGGGTATTTGATTGGTCAATACAAACTGGAACCTGCAGTGGACTGAAGTCAAAAACCAACCTTCAGCACCATGGAGAGCTGCCCTGGAAGATTCACAGTTCAACCTTCATATTTGGCATGCTGGTTCGCTCAAGTGAAGGTCACTTCTCATCATTTAAATTAATGAGCCTAAGTTGTCTATGTCCCTTAATTTCAGTAGGTCTACTCTGACTAGCATTGGACACAGCCTATTGTTGTTGTTGTTGTTGTTAATTATTATTATTATTATTATTATAGCTTCAGTTTTCAATCTACGCTTACATTCGTTAACTTAATAGATGTCTGGTGGATTTTCTAAATGAAGCAACCACACTACAACTTGCACAATGAATGAAATGCAAACTTTGTGCCACCACACCACACCCTCACCTATACACATAAATCTCAGCTGTAGGGTCCAAATAGGATCCCCCAGTCTTCTCTATCTTAGAGTTTTCCCAAGCTACACCTCCTCTGCAGCTACATCCTCTATCCCAGACCACACCACTCACCAGCCCTATTTTTCACCCTCGTTGGGCATGCTTGCCTGGCTGGAATGTATCTTTCTATTTTGATAAAGCTCCTTGCTTCCCTGGATGGATGATAGATAGGCATGTAAGCATGTTCATCGTAACCAGCGCACTGTCCAAAGGTAAAATTTGCAATCATTGCTCCACCCACTTTTACCCACCACTGGCATGTAGGGCCTGGAAGGTTGCTTGGGAAGGAATGTGACCTTGGGTCACTATTCCCCTGCCATACACAGAATATGTCCAATTCTTCCCTTGCCTAGCTTAAATCAGTGACATTCGTTCTCCTCCTTTGTCATTTCCATGTGGGAATTCTTACTGGAAACTGCAATTTTCAAAGCATGCTGAGGATTCCTAGAAGGACCCATTAGACTCATATTGGAATTACAAGAAAGTTCTTTGCATCTCTTCATTTAATTTCTCTAGAGGTTAATTAAAACTCTCCGTTGATTCTACAAGGACAGTGCTCAATTGATCACTTTGGAGCTTCATCCCTGTAGTTCCCTGTGTTCAATTTTAGATCAGAAATCAACTTGTAGTAGAGAATCACTAATGCAATCCCTCTCAGAAGACTCTGAGGCAGCATCCTCAACTCCCCATGCTACTGAGGGTAAATGTTTTGTTTTAGAATGATGCTGTTATTTAAAATGATCAGACGGTGAAGCTGAGTTAAAGTTTAAGTGAGTTTTTATCGTAAGCCAACAATTAGTATTAATCGTAAGCATGATCGCAGCCTATCAGCTATGAGTACCATATGGTAGTAATGACTCCTGCTTATGTGTCCTAACTCTGTTGTGCCAGTGCTTGTCTAATGAAACATGCATTTGTGAATTTGCAATCCCCACATCAGTGTTCCCATCTGTGAAATACCCACCCACAGGATCACCTCACAAGTACTGCCTTTAAAGATGGTTGAGAAAGTACAGGAGCCCAAACACTGATTTGGGGTCAGGCTGTTTGAACATATTACGCAAATATTGTACCACTTGTGGCCAATATGAGAAGAATAAAGGACTTACTTTATGTCAAGCTAAAAGACAAGTGGTTCCATCCCCTTTTCAGAATAAGTTGTGCCCCTTTTCCCAGAAGTTTCACCTTTTCATATAAATTTTATCAGAGTTCAAGGAGACATTTCAGCCAAGCAAAACCAGTTGCGGCATGAAGTAGGACCTTAAGCAGGGAGGGCTGGAGGAGGGTGGCGGTGGCCCAGAGAGGATCCCTGGGCCTGAGGTTCCCCACATCTGACCTAAACTCTTTTAAGGACAGAAAATTACAGAGACAGACATTTTCATGACTTTATCAAATGCCATAACTGAAGGTGTCAACCCAATATTAACTGAATGAGAGTTCCACAATTTGGGGCCACCACTGATATGGCCCCCATCTCTCACACTCACCAATCTAACGAATTCCAATGATACAGTATGAGTGCACTGGACTGATTGCTGGATATCTTAAGGTTATTGAGTGTTTAAAAGTTTTAAATTGTGTTCTTTTTATAATGTCGCTTATATTGTTTAGTTTACATATATTACATTTGCAATGATATTTCCCTGAAATGCCAGATAATAGATCTGTGTCATCAATTAATTAAACACCTTGGAATTTAAGTGATGGGAGCAGCGGATAATATTGAAGACATGGCAGTGAAAAGGAGACCTGACAGAATTCAAATACAAAAGATTGACTTTCTGTAGCTCCAAGCATGGGGGGGCGGGATGCAACTCTGCCCATCAATTTTGTATGGTTCATCATCACGCTGACAGGATGTCTGCTCAGAAACCAAATACTCAGTTGATTCCTTCCCCAACCTTCCCCCTGCCATTTGTTTACCAAATCCCACTTCAATTAACAATGCCTTTGCCTCATGGCTTTGTAAGGAGACAATCCACCAGGTCCCTTTAGAATTCTGGTCCCGTGGACCTAATGGGAATTTAAAAGCCCCTTTTCTAACCATGCTTAGTACCATGATTTCAGCAACCAACAAAGTATCTGAAGAAAGATCTTCTCCAGATATATACTAACTGAAGCGGCATTGCAGCAAAAGAATCTTCAGTGCTTGGACTTCCCAATGAATGGTGCAGAAGTTCCAGTTTTTATTCAGTGGACATTTGTCATCTACCTGAAAATTATCAGAAAGCTAAAAGAAATGTAAGATCTATTTACCATAGGTTACCTAAGGGTGTGGTTGTTTGGTCGGCTGGCTGGCTGGTTCCTTCACTCATAAAAGGAAGGAGATAGAGTTTATATGGTTTTTAAGTAATTCTGTTTTAAGTAATTTAATTAATTGATCAACGTATTGTGGGGGGCTTTTTGTTATGTTGTAGGTAGCTATTGCATAATTTGTTTGTGGACATGGTTACATGTTACAGGCCCGAGGTGACTGTACATTAGTGGAAGTTTCCATTGTTGTCTCAAGGAGATGGTGTAAAAAAACGCTTTAGGTTTACGAAATATTTTAGCACATGACCTCAAAACTCTCCAACAGGGATCCGTACTCAATCAATTATTTATTAGGTGATCACAGACTTACTAAAGGGGTGAACCTGGAGTTCATTGGAGTCTTCCTCACTATCTGAACCAAGCACTGATAGATCAGTATAGTTCAAATTATTTTAGAGGTGCCTAGAATACAAAAGAAACCACATTTAAATTTGAAAGGAGCAATTGTGACAAATAAGCCTGAGATCCGGACAAAAGGGAATACTTATTCACACAGCGCATTGCTAAGCTATGGAATTCGCTACCACAATGTGTGGTAACCTGGGTGGCTTTCAAAGGGTCTCAGACAAATTCATGGAGGATAAGGCTCTCCACACTGGCCTTATGGGTGGTATGGCTCTAAATACCAGTTGCTGCGAATCACAAGTGGGGAGAGCTCTGCCATGCTCATATCCTACTTGTAGGCTTCCCATTGGCTGGTCACTGTGGGAACAGGATGCTGGATGAGAGGGGCCTTTGGTCAGATCCAGCAGGACTCTTCTTATGTTCTTATGTCCAACAAGAGTTGATCGTAGGTTAGTTGAAAGACTGCAAAGTCACACAAAATGCATTGTTCACAAATACTAAAACTGTTACCCCTTGCATACGTTTCCAAGGGATTGGTTCCATTGAACTCAGCAAGACTTACCTCTGAGTAAAAACAAAAAAATCAGGATGTAAATCTTCTATTTGACATACCTAAGGCACTTGAATTACAGGCTGGTGCCCATTTTGCAAGCATTCAATTGACGAGTGACCTCCAACATTCTGGACCCAGAAGAGGGCAGAGTGGGGTGGAACTGGGGGCAGAACAGGGTGTAGCAGGGCGGGTGGGCTTATGTGCATTCTGCCAATGCACACAGGTGCCACGAATACAATCCCACACAAATCAGGGGTTGCCTGTAATACTAACCCTCGTCTCTTTATCTGCAGCTCTTGTTATGTCTCCAGGAACCCCTCTGGATGATGACATGAAAAGAGGCAACCAGTCCTGTTTGACTGAGATTGTATTTTTGGGCTTCTCAGATTTCCAGAGCATGCAAGCGCTCCTTTTTTTGCTGGTACTAATGTTCTACTTGGTGGCATTGATTGGGAACAGCCTGATATTGATCATCACGGTTGCCGAGCCTACCCTTCACACACCAATGTACTTCTTCCTCCGGAACTTGTCCTTTTTGGAAATCGGCTACACCACATCCATCATTCCAAAGACGCTTGAACATTTACTGTCAGAGAATCAGACCATATCCTTTGTAGGCTGCGGGATTCAAATGTATTTCTTTATTCTCTTTGGTATTACTGAGTGTTGCCTTCTTTCTGTTATGGCATTCGACCGCTACGTCGCCATCTGTAAACCCCTGCAATACTCCTGCATCATGAGCCCTAAGGAATGTGCTCTGCTGGCTGCTATTTCATGGGCCATTGGTAGCTTGGTGGCTTTGGGCCAGTCCATTTCTATATTTACTCTTCCTTATTGTGGCCCTAACAGAATCAGCCATTTTTTCTGTGATATTCTGCCTGTTTTGAGACTGGCTACCACTGACACCTTCAAGAATGAAGTGGCAGTTGCTACGGTAACTGTGTTCTTTATCCTGGTACCATTTTTGCTCATCCTGTTGTCGTATATGCTCATCATCGCCACCATCCTAAGGATGCCTTCAGCCAAGAACAGACGCAAAGCCTTCTCCACCTGCTCCTCACATCTCATTGTCGTTTCTCTTTTCTACGGAACTGTCACTTTCACCTACGTTCGACCCAAATCAGTCTATTCCCTAGACAGCGACAGGATCCTTTCTCTCCTCTACACAGTAGTGACACCATCATTCAACCCAATTATTTACAGCCTGAGGAACAAAGAGATAAAAGCTGCTTTCAAGAAATCAATAGCAAGGAAGGAAGGTCTTTCTTAGATAATAATCTAGCTGTATCAAACCAATTCCATTTATCTGTTGCACTACAACAGGAATCCATTGATACTGTATTTTTAAATTGTTATAACTTGCCCAGGGGCTTTATAGTGAAGGACAGGTAAGAAATTGAGATGATAAGAATAACAATACCATTTAAGGCATTTATATACTACCTAATCATTAGCATCTGTAAGGGGTGTACATAAAATAAATCACACAGAATAAACCAATAAAACTGAACAGATGCCTGAACATTTTCTTAAAACACCTGCTGGAATAAGGAGATCTTTGTCATGCACTTGAGGTTCAACATGGAGGGTGGCTAAATAATAATGCTGTGTGGATGGGTGGGTGGGTGTGGGTGGGTGGGTGGGTGTGTTGCAATGCCTCTTTGTTCCCTTTCCTCCACCTCCCAGTGGTTGCCAGCGATGACTCCAAGCTTTGCGGAGTCCTGGGAGAAGATGCTCTGAATGGACCCCTCTCTCCCTCACTGATATCCTCATTGCCTACTCACTTGCCTCCTCTCACCTCCAGCCACACAACCACCCAGAAACAACATAAGGCAAGTGGAGGTTGCTGCCCTATTGCTTCACTAGTGTCACTGTTTGCAGAGTGATGGTGACCAGGAACTGACAGTGAGCAACAAGGGTTAGCAGTGCCTCTTCCCTCCAGAGTGTGGGCCTCAGAAGAAGCCCAGTGATGCTGACATCTGACACCAGTCCTAAGAGTTTCTCTTGGATTTAGGAGTGGGTGGGTGATACTTCCTTGTTGGTTGGTTTTTGTTAATTGCATTTATATCCATCCTTTTGTATCCAGGTGGTATGCATGGCTGGACACACCAAGGAAGCATTTCGGTTAAACATGTTGCAAACTTTGTATGAGAAATCAGGTTAGCAAAAACGGGACTCCACAACACCATCCGGTGTCACAGTGTTGGAATGCATAAACAACGCATATAAAGTGATGTTTCTTTGCTGGTGTAGCTGGGTCCCATGTTTCTTCCACTTCCCCATTTTATCCTCACAACAAATCTGTGAGGTTAAGTTAGAGATAGTGCCCAAAGTCACACAGTGAGCTTCATCGCTGAGTGAGGATTTGAACCCAGGTCTCCCAGGTGTTAGTCTGACACTCTAGCCATTATGCCACTCTGCTTTACAGTATAGGCAGTGACCATTCTGCATGTGTTCAATTGACATGTAACCACCAACATGTGGGTCGTTTTGGACCTGGAAGAATGGGGGCAGAACAAGGGATGGGACGGGGTGTCTGTGGAATAGGGCTTATGCACACTCTCCTGACGCATGGGGGGCTAGGAACACAACCCCCATGCAAATTGGGGCTTGCCAGTATTATTTTTTCCCTATGATGCATAAGAGCATAACCACATGTTAGGGGAAATAGAACTCAAAGAAGGTATGCCGTTGGCATTGGTTGATTCCTCAGTTCAGGAAGGCTCTGCACTGGAGCTGGGAAGTCCGCTCCACTTCACTGTGGGGAGGAGTTGCAGTGGACCGCGTGGCTACCGCCTCTCCTCCGGATCCCGGCCACGTCATCACCCAGCCAGCGGGAGCTCAAGTTGGTCTGCATCGACGGGGCTCCCCTTTCTGGTGGTTTATCCTTACCAGACTTCCTGCGCGACAGGCAAGAGTCAGATATAGTAGGGTCCATTCAATGCCTAAGCGAATACCACTCACAGTCTGTAATCAATAAAGTTGTGGCCAAAATTTGCCCAATAACAATAACATCTGTGTCCTGGTGTCTTATTCTTTATGAGGGGGTGGTTGTGGGTTCTTGACACGCAACTCTATGAGAGCTGCATCTCCAGCAGTTAAGCAGCTCAGACTACTAAAAATTGTCATCAACCTTATTATAGCTGGAATAGCAAGAATTCTGGTTTCGCTAATATGGGGAGGGGGAATCACTCAATAAATATCAGCATCAATGCTTTGTTCCACACACAGTAGGATCCAGCATAAGCTTGTACACGCATATGTCACTGCATATGTAACCCTAATCAGAATAATTTCTTCCACTCTCTGCCGCAAAACAAGTATGGGGTTTCTGCATCACCTCCTATGTGATGTGATGTAATGTCTTGCCTGCGGTGTGATGCCAAATATCACAAAAGCTTTCATGTTCCTGAGTTGCTCCTTTTAGTTTTTTTGGTTTAGTTAATCTTCTCAAACTATGTTTGTTTATGCCATGAATTGTGTTGTATTTGTGCATTTTTTCCCCCACAATTATCAGCAAAATATTGTTACGTGCACCCCAATCTCTTCAAGCAGTGAGAGATTTCAGGAGTGACAATGGATCCCTCAGCCTTGTACATACATAGGTGCCGGCTCCCCGGGTCCCTGGGTGCCCGAGCACCCACAAAATTCCCCATTAAGGGATCAAGCACCCACAAATTTCAGTATCAGGGCCATGCACACTTCATGACACCCATGGCCCTGGGCACCCACAGTCACTGGGCCAAGCTGGCACTCCTGAGTACGTAACACAGCTCAAAGAATTTTGCTGCACTAATAACACTGTTGTTCAATCAGTTCCAAACTTCTGAGTCTTTTCCCACATTTAGAATAGGGGTTTGTTTTGTTTTTTAGCCAATTAAATGAAAGGTTTTAGCAGTTTCTAAAATGCTTCTTCTGCTCTCAGAATCAAGTCAGTGGATTGTACCTATTTTCATACCTGAAATGTAGAATTTCATCTTGAACGAGCAAAGCCAGTTTCACTCCAATCCCACAGAAGCACGAGATAAATGACACGTCATATTTAAAAAGAAACAGAGAATTTTGAGATGCAGGTGAACTAAACTCCAGCCTCATAATGTTTTGCCACAAGGTGGCCCTCCCAAAGGAATATGGTATCTTTTAAAGAAGGGGTCAGGGAAAACATTTTCAGCCAAAGGGCCGCATTCCATTGTGGGCAGCCTTCCAGGGGCCAGATGCAAGTGACAGGCAGGTCAAGAGATGAAAGTGCTCTGTGTAATGGATATGAATCTTATCTTTGTACTGTCAGTGGCATTCCAGTCATACAAGACACAAAGGTTTCTTCTTTACACATGCACACCACACTTCAGCCAGCATTATCATTACACTTCAAGGTCACATTCTGGCCAGGGAAAAGTGCTTGAGAGGGTACAAACATGGGAACCTGAGCCAAGTGGCCTGGGGAGGGATGTATGGCCTGGGGAAAGCACTGAAGGCCATATGGAGGTGCCTGAGATCCCTCACTCCTCTCTTCAAGACAAACATAAGGGTTGTATCTAGTGCTGGTCCAACTCAAAGTAGAGCCATTGTGGTCAGTGGACATGATAGACTTTGGTTCCTTCATTTCAATGGGTCTGCTCTGAGTAGGACTTAGGTGGCCACAGTCCTAAGTTGCCAGACATCTTAAGCTACAGTTCTGTAAGTGAGTAATTTAAGAAGCGCTTTATTCAAAGCATTCTGCACCTCCCTGTTTCTCAGGCTATATATAAGGGGATTGAGCAATGGGGTCAGGACTATGTAGAAGAGAGAAAAGACCTTGTTCCAATCTCGCATTGCATCCGTTCTTGGTAACAGGTAGACAATAATGATTGTGCCATAGAAGATGGACACTACCATGAGGTGAGAGGAGCAGGTAGAGAAGGCCTTTTGCTTTCCAACAGTGGATGGGATTCTCAGAATGGCTCGTATGATAGAACTGTAGGAAGCCAGAGTTAAAACAAAGGGTGGCAGGGAGCACAGGCCCGCCAGAAGAGTAGTTACCAGCTCCATCATGTGGGTGTCGCTGCATGACAGCTTTAACAATGGGCTGTAGTCGCAAAAGAAATGGTCAATTGTGTTGGGACCACAGAAGGTTAATTGCTGGGTTAAACATATTGTTAGGTTAATAACCAGCAAACTGCTTACCCAAGCCCCTGCCACTAGCTGAACGCAAGTTTTGCCATCCATAACAATCACATAGAGCAACGGCTTGCATATTGCCACATACCTATCATAAGACATGGCAGCCAAGAGATAACACTCTGCAACTACCAGGAAACCAAAAAAATAAAACTGCGTCATGCAGCCTGCCACAGAAATGACTTTGTCCTGGTAGAGGATGAGGCCAGCTAGCATCTTGGGCATAATGTTGGAACTGTAGCAGATCTCTAAGCAAGACAGATTTCCCAAGAAGAAGTACATGGGTGTGTGAAGGTTGTGGTCCAATACCACCAGCACAACGAGGAGGATGTTGCCCACCATGGTCACAATGTAGATCACTAGGAAGATGAAGAAGAAGAGGAGATCCAGATGACCCAAATTCCCAAATCCCAGCAAGAGAAATTCAGTAATGATTGTATGGTTTCCGAAGTCTGTTAGATTCATGGTGGTAGCTTGAACCTAGGAAGATCAAGTGAACATGTGAACGTAACCTAGACCAGGGGCAAAGAACCTGTAACTCTTTGAATACTCCTGAACTACAACTCTTATCAGCCCTGACAATTGTCAAGTTGTTTGGGGCTGATGGGAGTTGTAGTCCAACAGCACCTAAAAGGTGGCAGACTCCCCAGCACAGCCTTTGACCATGAGTCCATCTAGCCCGGTATTATTGACTCTGTCTGTGGACCTCTAAGGTCTCAGGTACATGCCTTTCCAACTATCTTACCAGCAGTCATTTGTAACTGGTGATACCAGTTATTGAACCCATAGCCTTCTGTATGCAATGCATGGATTCTATAAGGATTCTGCACACAAAAACGGTGGTCCTTGTCTATCAAATACATGACACCTTTAAGAGAATGGGTGTGGGGCTGGAGAGGAGAGAATGAATGAAGCTCTCTCTTGCAAGCCTTCAGCTATACATAGAACTGTGTACATGGTTCAACACTTGCATTGCATAGGCTCTGATTGCATATCAAAGGAATGAGTAAGTGGGTTAACATAAATAGAATTATTCACGGTCGGTGTCCCAGAATGGGGACTGACAACAAAATGTGCTCATGTTCAGAATCATTCCATTGGCCAACCCACCTGGTTTTCCATCCCCTCACCCCTGGTCCAACAATATTCCATGGCCATGGAGCATGCACAGTCTTAACTGGACTATTTGCAACGGTCCCTACTTGGTTTTTTTCCTAAAAAAATAAATTTTGGCTTGAGAAAAACCTTGAGGCTCCCCCGAGCCTCCTGATACCTTACGTGCAGATGGTATAATTTTGGCTACATAAGGACAAGTGCTCAGCAAAATAAGAGCACTATTTGTATTTATGATGAATTTTAGCATTGTTTCTGCTTTGTTTGTTTTTCTAAATAAGGAAGAAGTAGCTAGTCCGCAAGGTGCATACCTGGTAAGCTACTGAAAGAGGGCTGAGCTTCGGAGGGTCAGGGTTTCGTATGAACATATGAGGCTGCCTGTTACAGAATCAAACTGTTAGTCCATCTAGTATTGTCCACAGGCTCTCCGAGAACTCAGGCAAACTCCACAACATCTGCTACCTGACATCAGGTTCCAAGCAGGCAGGGGCACTTGAGAAGAGTATGAAGACCAGGGACATTCCTCTAGGTGAGATAGAGAGGCCTCCTGGAGAGCTACATTCATCCCCTAGGCCTGAGGTTCTCCACCCCTGCTCCGTACCTAACGGAGACACTCAACCCTCCCCATAACTAGCAGTAGTTAAATAACCTACCCCAAAATTATCAAGCAGCCACATATGTACCAGGTACTTGCTTAACAGAGGATGCAGAATTCAACCTTACTTGCTGTGGAAGAATGCCCAGCCCTGATCACAAGACTAGAGGCAAAAGAACCCTTAACTTGGGAGACAGGAGCACCCAAAAATCAGATCAACAATGCGGTCTGCTCTATGCCACAGTTTGTTCCATTTCATCAGGATCCTCTTTCACCCTTGACCCTTCATTCATCACATATGCCCTTCCTTTCAATGAAAGTCCACAGCTGAGTCCTTCCCAGTCCTGCATCCCAACTAATTCTGCATTCTCTTCTCAAGCCACACAAACACCGTTCTCACAGCAATCTGAGTCACACATATGGAGCCAGTGTGGTGTAGTGTTGGGCTAGGACCTGAGAGCCCAGGGTTCAAATCCGCATTCAGCTATTACACTCACTGGTGACCTTAGACCAGTCACCATCTCTCGGTCTAACCTACCGCACGGAATTGTTGACAGGATAATATGGAGAGAGGAAGAGCCATGCACACCAGCTTGAGCTCCTTGGAGAACAGGTGGGGTATATATTCTCTCTCTCTCTCTCTCTCTCTCTCTCTCACACACACACACACACACACACACATATAGAGCTTGTTCAACAACTGTCACTTCTGAAAGGAGGCTCTTAATATGGTTAATGATTGGATCTTGGAGTGTAGGGGGAGAAACTCACCCACATCAGAGTTGTTTTCCCATGTCTTTGCCTGATGTGCTTGACTTCAGCTCATATCTCAAGATCTTAACCATTACACAAGAAAATGAAAAGCATGTGTGTGGGGGGGTGGAGGTTCTTAGTTGTCTTTTCCTGCTCAGATGTACTTTGTGGAGAAGAACTGAAGATGAATAGCATCAGAAGTCAAAAATGCCTTAGACAGATGCAGATGGGAAAAGAAACAAGGCTGTGCATTTTTCAAAGCCCTCCTGATGATTCACTCACAATCAGTAGATATCCATTCCTGCCTGCTTTTGTCACTGGGTTCCTGTGACATTATCTCCTTATGGAGCCATTAGCTATATCTTCCTTCAACAACTTCCTTTCTTTCCCAGTTCTGTCCCTAATTTCCAGATCCTTCACCAGCCTGATCTTTTTGTCTGCTACTAAATCCTCCAGGGTGCAATTTTCATCCTTCTGGTCTAAGAAGTGCAGCTCTCGCTTACTGCCAAAGGACTTTGCCAAGCTTCTTTAGGCTTCAATCTCCTTAATAGTCTCAGGAAAGGGAAACTATTTGTATTTCTTCCCCTCAAGCAATTCTTCTGACTCATTATTTCCCTCACTTTCCACGGGGGATACGAAAGCACACTTTAAGGGCATTTCTAGAACACAAGGAGACAAGAACTTCTTTTCGCACAAGGACTATTTTCCCTTGTGGGAAACCTTCCCACGACAGCAGTGACAAGAGGCAAAAAATAGGCAGAGCAATTGATGGGACTTTGAACTTTCTACAGTATGCTGCATTCCAGCAATGCAATCATCAAAGGTTTCGAATACAAACACATCCATGCAGGCAAACAACAGAGATTATCACTGTTGAAGAACAAAGTCAAGTCTGGAAAAAGCATTCAAAGAGGATGCAGAGCAGTGCCAACCAAAACTGAGGCCTGGAGGAAAATCATGGGGATAGTCCAAAGCACAACTAAGGGTACAAGAATACGCCAGAGATCTGGAAAACCATGTTGCTTGAGCAAAGTTCTGTTGAAATAAGAAGCCAGTTATATGTCTTCCTGCCTTGGGGAATCCAGTGGCCTGGAAATAAGGAGTGAGTCTAGGACCTCAGGGTGCATCACTGAGAAGCTGTTACCTGCAGCTCAGTGGCAGTATCCACAGATCCCAGCAGCTCCTAACCCAGTATTAAGGTATTTCTTTCCATTGCAGTGGCCTGGCTCCTAGAAGATGAAAAGTTAAATAAATTAATAATAATAATAATAATAATAATAATAATAATAATAATAATAATTTATTATTTATACCCCGCCCATCTGGCTGGGCTTCCCCAGCCACTCTGGGCGGCTTCCAAAAAAATATTAAAATACTATAATACATCAAACATTAAAAGCTTCCCTAAACAGGGCTGCCTTCAGATGTCATAACTGGTCACCATTTGCAGCAAGCTTCACAATGACCAGGCTCCCCTGTGATTAATCCAGTTCTTGTATGAATAAGGGAGTGTTTTGAAAGACCTGTGAACAGGAGTCATCCATTTGTCCAAATAGGTATTCAAATGAGATTGTTGGTAATGAGTTACATGTTCAAATGTGGAAAGGGCAGTAAAATATTCAGACCACTGAGTAAAATAGACAATGTGGATTTAACTTTCCAACACTGAAATATAGATCTCTTTGTTGTAATATTTAGTAAGTGACTCACGCTTGTATGCATGAAAGGGTTAACCCAGGGGTAGGCAACCTAAGGCCCGGGGGCCGGATGCGGCCCAATCACCTTCTCAATCTGTCCCACAGACTGGTGTTTTTTACATGAGTAGAATGTGTGCTTTTATTTAAAATGCATCTCTGGATTATTTGTGGGGCATAGGAATTCATTCATTTATTTATTTTTTCAAAATATAGTCCAGCCCACCACATGGTCTGAGGGATGGTGGACCGGCCCACAACTGAAAAAGGTTGCTGATCCCCGGGTTAACCTAAGCCCTGAGCTCAGGTTGCCAGTGGGTGGAATTTAGCAGGCTCCCAGCAGTATTTGCTTCCCCACCACCTCTTTGTCACTTTCTACTGTTTCCTTGAAAAAGGAGCCATGTGGTTTTGGCTCCCAGCACAGCAAATGCTGCATGTGAATGAAATGTCTCTCTAAAAGGAGATTTTTTTACAGCCTGAATCTTTGCTAATGCAAAGATTGCATGATTCTTTTTGTAAGGAAGCCAAGTCCTTTCTTTTTTAATCATTTGGTACATTTTTTTCTTCTTCATTCTACTGCTAACAGATGGAGACTTGTTTGATGTAACTTCTCGAAATCTGTGAGTAAAATCTACACTTGTTTGCAAAGCTTAGTATCTGCAATTTATTCTAGCCTAAGTATTTTATGGGGAGCAATTGTTTAAAGGCTTTTGGCCTGATCCAGCAGGATCCAGCTCTTATGCCATTAAGTTGTTAAATAAACATTTTTTACAATATACTACAGTGTGGCGCAGATGTGTCTTGATTAGAAGCAGAGGGACTAATAATTCATTTTCCAATAGAAATTCATGTTGCACCATCCCCACCAGTTGTATGAACAAGGCATTCCTGTTTGAGAAGGAGAAATCTATATGAGGTAGCAAACATCATTATGAACAGATGAAAGCTCAGCCCAGCCAAAGCTCCGTCTTCAGCATACTCCAAATGTGAAGTTTCATGACCAACCATCTGTGGCGGAAATTATCAGCACCAAGGTGAGTCGCAATGAATCCTAGAGGTCAACAGAAAGCTGCCTTATACTAAAGCAAATGATTGGCCCATCTTGCCCAGTGCTGTCTACACTGACTGGCAGCACCTTCTCTGGGTTTCAGCCAAGGATCTTTTCCCAACTCTATCTGGTGATACCAGGGATTGAAACTGGGACCTTCTGCATGCAAAGCATGGACTGATTACCTATGAGTCATGGCCCTGTCTCAGCTAAGGTGAATCTTCTGGTAACCCAGAGGTGATAAACAGAATCACACAGTAGCTACTTGATAGAGTATGAGTATCACCTTGTGGGCAGGTGATAATTTACAAGCTCCAACCTTGCTTCTGATAAATGTCACATCCTTATAGGGATGCAGGTGGCACTGTGGTCTAAACCACTGAGCCTCTTGGGTTTGCCAATCAGAAGGTCAGTGGTTCGAATCCCCACAATAGAGTGAGCTCCTGTTGCTCTGTTCCAGCTCCTGCCAACCTAGCAGTTTGAAAGGCAAACGACATTTCCAGGAGATCTGGCACTCATCATGGTGTTCCGTTGTGCCAAAAGCGGTTTAGCCATGCTGGCCACATAACCCGGAAAGCTGTCTGTGTACAAATGCCGGCTCCGTCAGCCTGAAAGCAAGATGAGCGCCACAACCGCATGGTCGCCTTTGACTGGACTTAACCTTCCAGGGGTCCTTTACCTTTACCTTTTTACCAAATGCCACATCCACACAATAGCTTTAAAGCACTTTTATGCCACTTGGCGTCCCGCAAAGACTTGCTAAGAGAACTAGGAACTGTAGCCCTGCGAAGGGGTCTCCTAACAATTCTTGGCACTCTCAATGAACTACATTTCCCAGGATTCTTTTGGGGGGGAAACCATGCCTGTTAAAGTGCTATAAGCCTGCTTTACAGGTATGGTGTGGATGTGACCAAACTGGCCTATTGCCCATGAAAGTTCATTCCATAATAATTTTTTAGTCTTTAAGGTGGCACAGTATTTTTTGTTGTTTTTCTTGCCTCAAGCTAAAACAGTTAACCCTCTGGAAATCATCTAAAGTTAGATGGCTTCTCAAATTATCCCTTCCCTTGATCTTTAAGCTTCATCCTTCTTCTTCTTTTTTAAAGTATTTTATTATAAACAAAGAAAATGGAGACATAGAAAGATTAGAAGAAGAAGAAGAAATCTGCCAAGACTTACATATCTGTGCTGCTGGTTTCAATAACAAATAAAACAATATGTGTGGAATATAGCACTTAACTTACCATTGGAGGGTGATAAGAGAAGATGGATTTGACTCCACATGGTCTTGATTGATATCATTTATTAACAATAGCTACAGTAATCTCCTTTCCTCTCAGGAGCCACCATGGAGAAATTATCTTTATGCTTTAGATTGATGTATACTCTGGAATACTTTTCATGAAGGGGTCCAACAAACAGTAGCCTCTGTTTCTGGTCATTCATCCACTCATTTCTAGTCCCCAATTCTCATCAGCCCCAGTCAGCATGGCCAACAGTGAGGGATGATGAGACTTGTGGTCTATCAATGTCTAGAGGGCTACCCCCTCCCTCCTCACTACATCGTTCTGTCTCTATTCTTAGTTTCTATTATGATAAAATATGCATGTTGTTTTCCAGGCAGGATGTCTTAATATTTTGTACTGTCTCTAGTTTTATCTGATTTCCCCTTTTCTTTCCTCTTCCCATGCAAGGAGTCCATGGCCTATGTACAATGGACCAATCAAACATCCATTGTTTTCATACTTCTGGGTTTCAGAAGCCTCCAGCAGTTCCAGATCTTACTTTTTCTCCTTTTTTTACTGATCTACGTTGCAACTGTAGCTGGGAACCTTCTCATCGTGGTGCTAGTCGTGACTGATTGCCAGCTTCACAACCCCATGTACTTTTTCCTAGCCAACCTCTCTGTACTTGAGACCTTATATGGTTCGATCATCACCCCCAGGATGTTATCTGACTGCCTGTCAGGAGACAGGACCATTTCCCTCCGTGGATGCCTCACACAGACCTTACTATACAGCGGTTTGGCTTGCAACGAATGCTTACTCCTCGCAAGCATGGCTACTTAGCCATATGCAAACCGCTTAGCTACAGGACCATCATGAACTTCAAGGTCTGCCTCCAGCTAGCAATTGCTTCCTGGTTAACTGGCTTCTCGGTGTCTTCCCTAGCCGTTGGGACAGTGTCCACAATGCTTTCGACCATTTTATTTGTGATATGGATCAGTTAACCAAACTCTCCTGCAGAAAGAGCATGCTGGCAGAGATGACTGTCCTTATCTCCTGCTCCATTGTGACTATAGGGCCCTTTGTGTTCATCATCGTCTCATATTTTTACATCCTGTCAGCCATTTTGAGAATCGCATCCTCCACAGGGAGACAGAAGGCCTTTTCACCATGTGCTTCCCACCTCTTAGTGGTGAGCTTATATTATGGGACCATCATGATCATGTATGTGATACCCACAAAAAATCAGTCCCCAGGCTTCCATAAGGCAATATCTGTCATGTACACCGTTGTCACGCCAATGTTTAATCCTATCATATACAGCCTAAGGAACAAAGAAGTAAAAGGGGCCTTCAAGAAACTTACGTTTCATAATCTTGGCATGGATTAGGACATCTTTGCCAATCTGGAGTCCTCCAGATGATTTGAACTATATTATTATTATTATTATTATTATTATTATTATTACTATTTGTATACCGCCCTATACCCATAGATCTCAGGGTGATTCACAATATAAAACTACAGTTACCATCATCCCTAACACTGGCCATGCTGGATAGGCTTGATGGGAGTTGGAGTCCAAAACATGTGGAAGGTACCAAATCGAGGGAGGTCATTGGGGTGATTGTGGTATTTCTCAAGTTACTTCAGCAGTATGGGAAGTTGAACAAAACATTGGTAATTCAGGGTTCAGATGCCGGAAAAAGGTCTCTGCATTGTACACATGAGAAGATATACCCCAGACCCTGGACTGGTGGTAATAGTCATCTTAGAGTAGAGATTTGGAACTTGTGCCTTCCAGACAACATTAAACTGTACAGTGGTACCTCAGGTTAAGAACTTAATTCATTCTGGAGGTCCGTTCTTAACCTGAAACTGTTCTTAACCTGAGACACCACTTTAGCTAATGGGGCCTCCCACTACTGCCGCGCCGCCGCCATGCGATTTCTGTTCTCATCCTGAAGCAAAGTTCTTAACCTGAGGTACGATTTCTGGGTTAGCGGAGTCTGTAACCTAAAGCGTCTGTAATCTGAAGCGTATGTAACCCGAGGTACCACAGTACAAAGATATGTCACATACAGAGATTCTAAAACCAAGGGTGGGGAAACTTCTTCAGCCCAACAGCCAAATTCCCTTTTGGGCAGCATTCTAGAGTACGTGTGCCAATGATGGGTGGGGCCAGAAGCAAAAGCAGGTGGAGCAATAGAAGGGCTATGTACCTTTGTGCCACAGACTGCATTTCAGACACAAAGAAGGTCCTACACTATCCCACGCAAATGCATGCTTCTCTTCGTCCAGGCAAGAAGAGCCATTTTCACAGTTCAAGGACACATTTCAGCCAGGCAAAAGCACCCAAGGAGAGAGTGTCACAGGGCCAGTGAGGGCTGTGTACTGGGGAGAGTCCCAAGAACCACATTTGGTACATTGAGCACAAGTTCTCCACCATGCTTTAAACCTGTGGTGGCCTCTACCTTGTGGAATGATGCCCCCAAGGACCTCAGGCAGGTTCCAGCTGTGGATTGCTTCTGATAGCATTTGTATTTGTACCTGTTTTTTGTTGTTGTTGTTTAGTCGTTTAGTCGTGTCCGACTCTTCGTGACCCCATGGACCAGAGCATGCCAGGCACTTCTGTCCTCCACTGCCTCCCGCAGTTTGATCAAACTCATGCTGGTAGCTTCAAGAACACCATCCAACCATCTCATCCTCTGTCGTCCCCTTCTCCTTGTGCCCTCCATCTTTCCCAACATCAGGGTCTTTTCCAGGGAGTCTTCTCTTCTCATGAGGTGGCCAAAGTATTGGAGCCTCAGCTTCACGATCTGTCCTTCCAGTGAGCACTCAGGGCTGATTTCCTTCAGAATGGATACGTTTGATCTTCTTGCAATTGTACCTGTTTACCTGGGCATTTTCCTCATACCGATTCCTGCTGTTCCTGGTTGTTGTGACTCACTCTTGAATGTTATTTTATTGTGTTGGTTTTGTTGCTGTTGTTGTTTTGTTGGCGAATCGCCTTGGTATTTCCTTCTGAACTGAAAGGCAGTATATATAAATTCTTTTAACAAAGAAAGTAAAGAAAACTGCTCATGTAAGCCCTATCAAGCCAAAGACAATATGTACCAGCCTGGCCAGCATTATTAATTATCTTTATTATTGTTTCCATGGAACCAGTAGACACAGGATGTGAAGATGGGCTGCTAAAATAAAGGACTTCTAAACACAACAGATGTAACTTTTTTTCTCATCTATTGTCTCTTCAAATACCCACCCACCCTTTTTATCTCTTCCAAAGGAATAAATGATACAATGATGAACACTTGTGGAAGCTGAGTGTTCAAGTCAACTAAAATTGCAACTTCTGTGTTTCAGAAGTGGAACACTTCCAGCTATCCAGTGTTGAGGATTCACAACAGCAGATGAATCATGTTATACAAGAAGCTTAAATATATTGAAGTTCGGAAGGAAAAGAAATCATTTTAATGAATAATGGGCTTGCACTTAATAGTAAAGCACACAACCCACCATTTGTGCATCTTTTTAATCAATAATTTTAATTGATTTTTTAAAAAAAAAACATAAAATCAATCAATCAATCTTTATTACGGTCCAGAGACCCAACAAATCATTACAAATCAATACACAATTCATACAGCCTACCTCCAGGTTAATCAAGCATTTTGTTTAGAATATAGGGCTCATTTGTTCTTGCAACCACCGATAAAAACTTTGCCACTGCTAACGTTATAGCATTTGTCCGGTCTTCCAGTAGGAACCTGACATAGTGAGCCTCTGATTTTCCCGGGATATCTAGGGCTCACATTCCATCATACAGGATCTTGGAAGCACCATTGGCAAACCTCCCTTCAAAAGGCGGGGATTACAAAGCTAGCCATACTTAGATTCTTCTTCACAAAGGGCGGCAATTATGTTCCAGCAGCCTTAAGGGTTTTCAACGCAAAGCCCGTTTCCCAACTTCTGTATGCAGCAAATGCCTGGCATAATGGGGACCTGCCAAAGCTAGATGGCTTCCAGGCAAAATTTCTACGATCTCTGCTGCAGGTACCTAACTGTGTCCCCAAATCCGTACTTCTGTTAGAAGCTGGTGAATGCCCAATTTCAACTAAAGCGTGGTGGGCTGCCCTAAAACATTGGCTCAGGATTTCAGTGTTTAATTTAGGGAAGGGCTTGTACCAACACCTGACCAATGAGGAATTTGTCAGCAAATGGCAGAAAACCATGGCTAAAAAAGCCACCTCTATTGGTCTGTCTCCCCCCCCCCCAACTGTATTACCTGGGTTATGAAGGCACCCAAAAGATTTTAAAGCAAAGATTATGGGATAATGCACACAGTGACTTGCGATCTCGATCACACACAGTCTGTAGTCCGCTGGCAGTAGGAGTTCAATATGGGTATGTCTTTAAGTTAACATCTTACATCAAAAACCTGACAGTACCAAACTACCGAAGGCTTTTCACCAAAGCCAGACTAAATGTCTTTCCCTCTGCAGTGTTGGATGGCAGGTTGAGAGGAGTTCCCTACCAGGACAGACTTTGCTCGTGTGCTCAAGACATCGATTCCATAAAGCATATTGTGTTGCATTGTGCAAAATATGAGCAGGCCAGGGCTGAACTGATACTACCCTTGCTGGTATCTTTCCCGGGGAAAAACATAACATAAATATGACACTCAGCAGGGTGTCAGTAAAAAAAACACCTGACATTTAAAAAAAGAAATATTCACTGGTCCAAATGTTCACCAAATAAGGACTCGCATAGCTTAGTTCAAGATAAACATGCAAATTGAAAGTACTTGGGCTTAAAAGAGAGAGAACATTGATTTATTGAGTTGCATACTTCACTTCAAGTGCAGAAATAGAGGAGGAGAAAAGTCTCTGTCTCTATGTGGAGTGGCGGTCAAAATTAAGAACTGGGTTTACAACATGCACTGGACCCCATATAGTGTATTAATAGGACGTGGGTGATGCTGTGGTCTAAAGCACTGAGCCTCTTGGGCTTGCCAATCAGAAGGTCGGCAGTTCAAATCCCCACAATGGGGTGAGCTCCTGTTGCTCTGTCCCAGCTCCTGCCAACCTAGCAGTTTGAAAGCACGCTAGTATAAGTAGATAAATAGGTACTGCTGTGGCAGGAAGGTAAATGGTTTTTCCGTGCACTCTGGTTTCCGTTACGGTGTTCCATTGCACCAGAAGCGGTTTAGTCATGCTGGCCACATGACACGGAAAGCTGTCTGCAAACAAACGCCGGCTCCCTCAGCCTGAAAGTGAGATGAGCGCCGCAAGCCCATAGTCACCTTTGACTGGACTTAACCGTCCAGGGGTCCTTTACCTTTTACCTTTTTACCTAGTGTATTAATGTAATTCAGTGTAACATTATTCACTATACAGATCTGATGCACAAGAAATTGGCACAAAGCAAGCTGATGTAAGTACAACAAGCGTAATTTTACAGCAGATACAAACCCCATTCAGCAATGGGACAGCTGCTGCTGCTGCTCTGTCTAACTCTGGCAAGCAAGGCTTTAATATGGTGTTTGGGTTGCCAGGTCACATGACTGAGCTGAAGAAGCTTAGGATTCAGCCTAAGCCCCCCACTCTCAGGTCCTGCCTCTGCCATGCCCCAAGAACTCTCCATTTGGGGGACTACACCAGCCTGAGCTCAGCCAGCTTCTTTTCAGCCAGGATGAGCTGACTGCATCAGCATATTTTTGGCTAAGCTGGTGTTGGAGACTTAATGCCAGTGGAGTCAGCTAAACTGAGAATCACATGACCTCAAGATTAGCACAAGAGCAATATGAGCAAATGAAATAAAGTTCTCTAATTACTTGTGCATGATTCTAGAGATTCATACCCTGCTCCTCATGTAGCAGCCTCCAAGGGTAGCCAAAAGAAAAAAGAAAAATAAACAATGTAAAATAATTTAAAAGGGGTCTAAAATGGCTGGCAGAATAAAAAGGGAGTCAAAAGGCATCAAGGTTGGCTTCCCTGGGGAAAGCGTTCCAAAGCCATAGAATAGGTCCTAACAAAAGTCGCCATGTACCTGACTTCTGTTCTATGACACATATCTTAGACACCATTTGGAGTGCTCGGGATATAAGTCAATTAAGACTCCATTCAGTGTTGCTGGGGGGTGGATGGACAGAGCCTGCATGATAAGGGGGAATCTTGCAGTGCAATTTCTTTGATTCACATAATTCAAGTATGGGGGAACTGTTTTCAGCCCAAGGACTGGATGGAGAACTACCCAATGGTGTAGGGGTCGTTATAATGTCAGGTGACAAAGGGGCTCATGGTCACTGCTGATTGATTGTAATTTAAAATAGATCATCAATTTCTGTTCTTTTTCAGAGTTTGAGTTACTTTAGTAGAAAATGGTATAGGATAGGGTCATTGTATCTTAGCCATATCTTCCACCACCACCATCACCCACTCCACCCCCTGCTTCCAGCTTTAGAGGCGTTTATGAACAATGACCCTCTTCAAAGCCCCTTTCACCTCCTTATTTCTGAGACTGTAGATCAAGGGATTCAACATGGGGGTAATCACCCCATACAACATGCTCACCATCCTGTCCTGATCTGGATGGTGGCTGGAGGAAGGCCTTAAGTAAGTGAAGAGGATTGTCCCATAGAAGAGGCACACCACAATTAGATGGGAGGCACAAGTGGAGAAGGCCTTGCGTTTCCCATCGGAAGAACGGATCCTAAGGATGGCGGAGATGATGTGGATGTAGGAGACCAGCGTCACCATAAAAGCCCCCACACCCAAAATCCCACCAACAATGAAGACAACCATCTCAGCCACATAGGTGGAAGCACATGATAAGGCCAAGACTGGAGGGATGTCACAGTAGTATTGATTGACTCTATTGGATGTACAGAAAGGTAGAGTGAAAGTCATTACCGTCTGCAGCAAGGAGTGGAGGAACCCTGTGACCCATGTACCAGCAGCCATCTGAAGATAAAGCTTCTTGCTCATGATGACCGTGTATCGCAGAGGGTTGCATATGGCCACATAGCGGTCATAAGCCATGGCAGACAAGAGGAAGACCTCTGTCCCTGCCAAGGCTATCAGGAAGTAGACTTGCAGCGCACAGCCAGCAAAGGAAATGGTATTTCTCTCTGACAAGAGGCTCTCCAGCATCTTGGGCACTGTAGCTGTGGGGCAGCAGATGTCCAGCAAGGAAAGATTAGTGAGGAAGAAATACATGGGGTTGTGCAGGTGGGAGTCAGCTCCTATGGCAAGAAGAATGGTGCTGTTCCCCAACAAGGTGACCAGGTAGATGAGCAAAAAGGCAGCAAAGAGGGAGAAGCGGACAGCTGGGAGATCAGAAAGGCCCATTAAGATGAATTCTGTCACCACAGTGATGTTCTCCATTTCTCCCCTGTGCGAGGAGCTTTCCTGGAAGAGTTTGAAAGCAAAAGTGTGAGAAAGTAAACATGTTGGAGGCTACAGGCATACACAAGTTAAGGCCTTCTTTGCTTTTCAAGGTGTTAGGCATATAGTCTTGAGTCATACTAAGCAGGAATTTGAGGTCCCTGCTCAGACACTTTATCACTCTGAGAAGCAAAGATTAGTTCCTAGCGATCACTTTCATGCCCTGTACCTAAATTTCCCAGAGACCAATGTTTTGCCCGTGTGAGAAACACAATGCTTAATAATAATAATAATAATAATAATAATAATAATAATAATATAATTTTTTATTTATACCCTGCCCTTCCTGGTTCAAAAACCTTGCTCAGGGCAGCTAACAACAAATTTAAAACACTTAATTGTAAAAGCAGCATAAAATACAGTATATAGATGGTTCTTAGATCAGATCATCTGACAAAGTCATTTTCAGGTCCTTAAATTACTGAGACTCGTCAGAGCTTCTTTGTGCATTACATGTAAGTGGTGATAATGTCAATGGCCAGCACCCCGTGTGGAAGCTGGAACACGTATACTGTAGCTACGGGGCCTGATAGGGTGGGGTTGTTAACTAACTGAGGGTCCCATGGACCCTGCCACAATGCCACACCACCTATCATGGTAAGCAGATTTCCATGGGGTGGGAAGGGGAAGCAAGGGGAATGGCAAGGGGGTGATCAAGAAAAGTGAGTGGGGACAAAAGCCCTAGCTGAGCAAATTTGTGCCTTCTTTTTACAGCAGGTCCAATCTGCATGCAGTATTATTGTCTCAGAAAATTCTGTCCACATCTGTCAGTTCATGTGAATGTCCTCCCTCATTCTATCTGGTGCCTCTCATGAGATGAAGACTTTGTGGCTTCACCCTCAGCCTGATTTATTCATCCTCCCCTTCCCTGCCTGTGTTCTATCTAGCCTGATGAAAAGTTCTGAAGAACTCATTACATTGTGGGTGACTTGGTAAAATATTGCCCTCGTATGGATTTACAAATGTATTTATACCACTCTCATCTAAACTATTTTTCTGTTCATCTGAGCATCCCTTCTAGATAGCGCTCCTTTTTTTTAGGAATAAATGTGCCAGTACTCACTATGAAGTTGTTACAGTAAGTACCACACATTAGGAGAGAGAAGGAAGGTCCCAGTACTGTTACCCTTGACTACCCACAGAAAAGAGAACTGCTTCTAGAACATTCAGTTTACCACTCTCATTCTTTGTACACTTGCTTCAGTTTATGAGTCTCATTTCTTTGAACTTCTACATTTAGAAACATCACTCTTTCCGTCTTCCCTAAGCCTTGATCTTTGTCACAACGATAGCCCCATTAAGCTAGTATCTACTGTAATAATACTCACTGTCAATGACTGGTGCGTTACCATTTCTCCAAACAGTCACTCTTCAGAATGCCTCTCATCTGCCTTGAGATCAAGGAAGGATTGTCTGTTCCTCTGGCAGCTCAAACTTCTCCTTTCAACCTCAACAGGAGCTCAAGGGAATAGCAGGCCCCAGAGCACATAAGCAATGCCAGGAAACATCTCTGCTTGCCCCCTATGGCCAATGTCAAGACCAAGAGTGATAGCTGATTTCCCAGGACAATAAACTACAGGGCTGTGAATAATTGTCATTCAAGATATCACTCCCTAGATGTTAAGGAAATCAGGCCAAAGTTTTATGTACTCCAGTTCACCAGAGTAAGGAACTGTTCTAGTCCATTGTTTACACAAAGCTCAGAAGCTTTAGGGACTAGGTCCTTTTTGGTGGGCTTTGCTCATACCTCATGCATACCCTCCAACACCTTGTGGACAAAGTCTGGGATACCATCTTTCCAGACACCATCTTCCTGTTAGTTATCGCGAGACTACAGTGCCCATTTTGGTTGCCATGATCTTGTGCAATTCCACACCATGGTCCCCCCCAAAAAAGGTGCTTTTTCTGGGCACGGCACCCCAAAATGCATGTTTTGGGCATAGCTGTCAACGTTTCCCTTTTTTTAAGGGAAATTCCCTTATTCCGAATAGGATTCCTCACAAGAAAAGGGGAAAGTTGACAGCTATGGTTTTGGGGTGCCATGCAAGATCAGGACCTACATCTTTCCACTGTGTTGTTGTTGTTCAAACCAGTGGGAGGAGCACAGCAAAGCATATGCAGGACTTGGGCTGGATGTATTTTTGGATAACTTTCCTTGTGAGGAGAACCTGAGCTTACAGGGTTAAACAGCTCAGAGTGTACTGTTGGGAGGGGGGAAATTCTGTGTCATTTCCGAGAGCCTCCAGCCTTTGTTCTTCTCTCTACTTTCGCTTTTGAGGAGAGTGGACGTGTTTTCACGATGCTGTTCGCTGTGATAGATAATGGATAGTCTGCTGTAAATAAAACTGCTTTTAGCTGCTAAGATCCTGAGTGGACTTTATTTAAGCACACTGAAGAATGCTCTGGAGTTTTTGCAGTTTTTCTCTTACCGCTGCTGATCTCTGTTTTTGCTCAGAGCATCGGAATGTGGAGTTTGGAATGCAGAGGCCTGGCAAGAGCTGCGCAGCGAAAGCGGGCCGGACGCCAGGCTTATCTGAGCAATAAATCTCCTTCAAGATTCCTTAGACCCCATTCCTTTCCTCTTGAAACAAGAGGTCCCCAACCTCCAAGGTGATTTCCATTCCAAGATACTTGTAATGTGAGCAGTGTTTAAAGTGTTTTTAAAATTGTTGGGAGGGGGGTCAGTTCTGAACGACACCAGCAGGGAACGGGAGCTAAGAAGATCTGATTTGTTTCAGTTTTGCATATAGTTTGGTAGTGACACTGCTAAGTAAAGTTTCTTCATCTACTCACTGTGGATCATTTGTAATCTTGCGAATGCTACAGTGCCAGAGCAGGTCACACTTTTTCTGTGAGTGGAATGGAAATAGTAAGCGAGTTCAACCATGGAGCAGTCGCCCACGGAAGGTTGTGAACTCTCCTTCCTTGGAGGTTTTCAAGCAGAGGTTGCATGGCCATCTGTCATGGATGCTGTAGCTGAGATTTCTGCATTGCAGGGGGTTGGACTAGATGACCCTCGGGGTCCCTTCCAACTCTACAGTGGCGTAGCATGGGGGTGCAGGGGGGGCGGCCGCACTGGGCGCAACATCTGGGGGTTAGGGTTAGGGGGCGCAAATCCACGGGTTAGGGGGCGCAAATTTCTTGCCTTGCCCCGGGTGTTGACAACCCACGCTGCGCCACTGCAACTCTATAATTCCATGATTCTATATGCTGGAGTGGGGAAGTGATTAAAAACTCTAGAAATTTACATCAGAAAACTTGTGTGCAAGTTGCATTTCCTGGGGTTGGAAATGGAGTGGGTTTTCCCCCCAGAAGTTGAAAAGTGATAAATGAAGAGGGGAAAGTTGAAGAGACGTTCGTGTTCACAGATCAGAAGTAAGAAACACAACTATAAAAAACCAGTGGTGTGGCAGATTTTATTGACAGTGAAACTGGACTACACAACACATCTCAACATGTTAGAACAAAAGTCCAAAAAGATAATTAATAGTGGCATCTATTTATATTTGTCATTCTGCTAACATTTCAGTGTGAAGAATTAAGATTACATATATGGTTCCATGTTTCTATGATTTATTTACTTCATTTTTATTGCACCCTTCCATCTCAAGGCAATATACACAAAACCACACAGACACACTTTACCTCCACAATAATCCTGTAAGGTAAGTTGAATTGTGTGATTGCCTGAGTGGGGACTTAAAGTGGATTTTCCTGGACCTCATCTGAAACTCAAACTGTGATATCATGTTTAGATATAGCAGAGTTGGATGGCAGCCTGAGGGTCATCTAGTTCAACACCCTCCCCTGTAATTCAGGAATCTCAAAGCACCCATGGCAAATGGTCACCCTGTTGATGTTTAGTCGTGTCTGCCTTTTCATGACCCCATGGACCAGAGCACGCCAGGCACTCCTGTATTCCACTGCCTCCCACAGTTTGGTCAAATTCATGTTAGTAGCTTCAAGAACACTGTCCAACCATCTCATCCCCTGTTGTCCCTTCAGCCTCTCCTTTAAATACTCCAATGAAGGAGTCTCCACCCCTCCTCCACTGTTGAACACCTCTTACCATCAGGAAGATCTTCTTGACAATTAGTTTGACAGTCCTATCTTGTAATTTGAACCCATTTGTTTGGGTCCTACCATCTGGAGCAGAAGGAAGCAAGCTTCCTCCACCTTCCATGTGACAGCCCTTTAGATAATTAAATATAGCTATCATGTTTCCTCAATCTTCTCTTTTCCAGGCTAAACATAGGAGACAGAGAAGATAGCTATCTTCAAAAATCTAAAGGGCTGACACGTAGAAGATGGAGCAAACTCATGTCAGGTGACAACTTCAAAGCAGGTCATTGTCAGCTGATCACTCGTAATTTAAAACATATTAAATTATGTTCTTCTTTTTCAAAGACTGGGTTATTTTGGTAGATAATGATATAAGATAGGATAATTGTATCTTAGCCATGTATCCCCCCTTCCAAATTTATTGGCGTTTATTAACAATGACCCTCTTCAAAGCCCCTTTCACCTCCTTGTTCCTGAGGCTGTAGATCAAGGGGTTCAACATGGGGGTAATCACCCCATACAACATGCTCACCAGCCTGTCTTGATCTGGATGGTGGCTGGAGGAAGGCCTTATGTAAGTGAAGATGGTCGTCCCATAGAAGAGGCACACCACCATAAGATGAGAAGCACAAGTGGAGAAGGCCTTGCGCTTCCCCTCGGAAGAACGGATCCTAAGGATAGTGGAGATGATGTAGATGTAGGAGACCAATGTCACCAGAAAAGCCCCCACACCAAAAATCCCACCAACAATGAGGACAACCATCTCAGCCGCATAGGTGGAAGCACATGATAAGGCCAAGACTGGAGGGATGTCACAGTAGTATTGATTAACTCTATTAGATTTACAATAAGGTAGAGTGAAAGTCATGACTGTGTGCAGCAAGGAGTTGAGGAACCCTGTGACCCATGTACCAGCAGCCATCTGAAGACACAGCTTCTTACTCATGATAACCGTGTATCGTAAAGGGTTGCATATGGCCACATAGCGGTCATAAGCCATGGCAGCTAAGAGAAAGACCTCTGTCCCGGCCAAGGCTACAAGGAAGTAGAGTTGCAGCACACAGCCAACAAAGGAAATGGTATTTCTCTCTGACAAGAGGTTCTCCAGCATCTTAGGCACTGTAGCTGTAGGGCAGCAGATGTCCAGCAGGGAAAGATTAGTGAGGAAGAAATACATGGGGTTGTGCAGGTGGGAGTCAGCTCCTATGGCAAGAAGAATGGTGCCGTTCCCCAACAAGGTGATCAGGTAGATGAGCAAAAAGGCAGCAAAGAGGGTGAAGCGGACAGCTGGGAGATCAGAAAGGCCCATTAAGATGAATTCTGTCACCACGGTGATGTTCTCCATTTCTCCCCTGTGCGAGGAGCTTTCCTGGAAGAGTTTGAAAGCAAAAGTGTGAGAAAGTAAACATGTTGGAGGCTACAGGCATACACAAGTTAAGGCCTTCTTTGCTTTTCAAGGTGTTAGGCATATAGCCTTGAGTCATACTAAGCAGGAATTTGAGGTCCCTGCTCAGACACTTTATCACTCTGAGAAGCAAAGTTTAGTTCCTAGCAATCACATTCATGCCCTGTACCTGAATTTCCCAGAGACCAATGTTTTACCCGTGTGAGAAACACAATGCTTAATTAGATGGTTCTTAGATCAGATCATCTGACAAAGTCATTTTTAGGTCTTTAAATTACTGAGACTTGTCAGAACCTCTTTGTGCGTTGCATGTAAGTGGTGATATTGTCAATGGCCAGCAACCCGTGTGGAAGCTGGAACAAGTGTACTGTAGCCACAGGGCTTGACAGGGAGTTGTTAACTAACTGCAGTGAACATGGAGACTGATAGTTTTATATACAGTGGTATCTCAGGTTAAGTACTTAATTCGTTCCGGAGGTCCGTTCTTAACCTGAAACTGTTCTTAACCTGAAGCACCACTTTAGCTAATGGGGCCTCCCACTACTGCCGCGCCGCCGCCACGTGATTTCTGGTCTCATCCTGAAGCAAAGTTCTTAACCTGAGGTACTATTTCTGGGTTAGTGGAGTCTGTAACCTGAAGCGTGTGTAACCCAAGGTACCACTGTACTCACTGCTAGATCCTCTTCCTCCTAGTCAATTGCTGGTTCATTATTTACGGCTGGATTTTCTCACATTCTCCCTTGTGCCTGTCACCACATGAAGACTTTATTGTTCCACCATGAGCCTGATTTATTTGTCCTTTCCCTGCCGTTGTTACTACCTGATGAAACGCTCTGAAGAACTCAAAAGCCTCCACATCATTTCATGACATTTTGGTTGGCCTGATCATAGTATTGCCCTTATACGGATTTTCATCTCATCTAAACCATATTTTTATTCATCTCAGCATCCCTTCTAGAACATTCTGTGTACTGCTCCCGTTCCATGTACACCTGTCTTGATATATGAGTCTCATTTCGTCAAACTTATAAAATTACCAAACATATCTTTTCCTGTCTTACTTAAAACTTTAAGCCACAAGGATGGCCCCATTAAGCTTGTATCTTCTAATACTCACGGTCAGTGATTGGTGCGTTTGCATTTCACCAAACAGTCGCTCTTAAGAATGTCTCTCATCTGCCTTGAGATCAAGGAAGGATTGTGTGTTCCTCCGGCAGCTCAGCCTTCCCCTTTAAGTCTCGACATAAGGAGCTCAAGGGAATAGCAGGCCTCAGAGCACACCAGCAATGCCAGGAAGCATCTGTTTGCCTACCATGACCAATGTCAAGACAAAAAGTGATGGGTGATTTTCCAGCACAATAAGTTCCAGTCCTGTGAATTATTGTCCAACTCTATATTTCCATTATTATGATTTTTTGAATACATGACTCCCTAGAATGTTAAGGAAATCCAGCCCATGTTTTATGTGCTCCATTTCACCAGAGGATGGGACAGATCTTCTCTAGTTTTTACACAAAACTCAGGAGAATAGCAGCCAGGCAGGAGCTGTGACTATGCTTAAGTGGCCTTAGCTTTCAATGGTGAAAGAACAGAAAATAAGAAGGACCTGAGTAGAGAGATCAGTTTATGAACCTCCTGCCTACAATCCCTTAGTCATGTGGGGGTGGCAGCAGTATTCAATGGGGTAGTATTCAATGGGGGATTTTGTATGTGAGCTGGAACTGGTCTGTGACCGAAATAATAAATTCATTCATTCAACGGGGGTAGGCACTTTGCCTATTCTCAGAGCCACCTTCTTTCTCACATCCCAGCATAAGTCATGGCTGAGTCCAGGCACTAAGAGCAAGTGTGAAGACTCAAACCAAGGAAGACTGTCCATAAAAATGTCTATAATTGATGGTACTCAGTGACCTCCAGGATGAAGCCCAAGCCCCATAGTGATCCTAAAACCACAGGGAGATTGTGCTGCCTGCAAACATTGATATTAAAATTTAACTATGGCCATACACACTTCTCTCCTCCAAAAACGGGACCATGCAATTCTTTCCTACTCCTTAATGAGTCCCAAAGAGCATTGTTAACATTTATGGTGCAGTCTCCATCTCATCTGCTACCACAGAGCTCCTACCAGAAAGGTCCTCAGATAAATGCTCTGCATCCATGGTGATGTAAAAATAATGCCACCAAGAGTAATTATGATGTCATCCGAAGTGAATGGATTTGAAGTCCCCAGGATTCTCACAGGGATTAGCACACATAAGGCCAATTTGGGAGAGGCTATGCACCATCCCTAGTTCTTCCTGCTCAATGACATGGTTGCCGTGTGGGGGGGCTCCACCATGTCAGATTTCAACTCTAGAAGGAACTCTCCTCTACAGGAGACAATTTCCTCCATATAGAAAAC
Source organism: Podarcis pityusensis (assembly GCF_964106645.2). Lineage (NCBI taxonomy): Eukaryota > Metazoa > Chordata > Lepidosauria > Squamata > Lacertidae > Podarcis > Podarcis pityusensis. The sequence continues at coordinate 40,842,206 of NC_138038.1, read as the reverse complement.
TAGATGCAAGAGAGAACAGATGTTTTGTCTTCCATCTGAAATGGCAGGAATCATCCCTGTAGGACTTTCTCTCTCTCTCTCTCTCCTGCGATAAAAAAAAGGATAAATTCCAGTGATGTGGATTTAAAACTTCAGTTGCAACTAGGCCCAAATTAGGTCTGAAATACTAGGGGATTGTTTGTTTCGTTTATTTAGGAAAGCGTTTATATATTGTCAGTTAGGACAACAGAACATGGCTGTGTACAACAATGTATACAATAAAATCTAAAACATCATAAAAGCAATAAATAATGCTCATTAAAGCAACTGCATTAAACAGTTACGTAGGCCTGTCTACATAAAAAAAAAGTGTTGGCAGAGTTAGTGGATATTGAATGCTTTATTAATTATCCCTGCAACCAATGTGTGTTTTCCACAGGAGTTTTAGAAATCATCGTATGGAGGGAATCAGTTCTGAGTGACACCAGCAGGAAAAGGGAGCTAAGAGCATCTTGCTAGTTTCAGATTGGCATATCGTTTGGCAGAGCACACTGCTTTGTGAAGTTTCCTCCTCCTAATCTACTCTCTGTAGATCATTTGTAATCTTGCAAATACTTGTTTTTCAGTGTGTCGAGTGGTAATTTGCAATGAAGGACTTGTGTAAAACTTGCATTTCTTGGGTATGAAAATGAAGTGAGTGGGTTTCCCTCCTAGATACTGAAAAGTGGTTAATGAAGAGTGGAAACTTGAAGAGACGTTCATGTTCATAGAAGTAAGAAACACAACTATTTTAAAAAAAAACCACAATGGTGTGACAAGAGTTTATTGACAGTGATACTGGATTACACAATGCATCTCTTTACATGTTAGAAGAAAAGCCCAAAGAGATAATTGATAGTGGAATCTATATAAGTTTGTCATTGCTCTAACATTTCAGCTGTGGAGGGAAATGAGATTACCTATTTATTTACTTCATTTTTACTCCACCTCAAGGTATGTACAAGACTAGATACACACACAAAAAAAAATTTTTTTGTCTTTTAGTCATTTAGTCATGTCCGACTCTTCGTGACCCCATGGACCAGAGCACGCCAGGCACTCCTGTCTTCCACTGCCTCCCGCAGTTTAGTCAAACTCATGTTGGTCGCTTCGAGAAAACTGTCCAACCATCTCGTCCTCTGTCGTCCCCTTCTCCTTGTGCCCTCCATCTTTCCCAACATCAGAGTCTTTTCCAGGGAGTCTTCTCTTCTCATGAGGTGGCCAAAGTATTGGAGCCTCAGGGCTCATTAACTCACCAAGAAACTTGTCCAGCTCCTTCAAAAATGGTACCTCCCCAACTCACAACAGTATGTTAACATTATGTTAAGATTGCATTTAACTGTACGGGGGGGATATGTAGTAGCATTGGATATCATAACCTAGGCATATATTATGTACATAGATTGTGAGTGTCCTGTCATTCAGACCTTCTGGGGTACAATACATAGTATTTTCACCAAAATTATGGGATATTGTATCCATCCCATCCCTAAGATGCTCCTTCTGGGATATCTAAAAATTCAATCCATGGAAGTTCTATTGAACCTATTAGCAACTTCTAAATACATACAGCAAAAAAACCACAAACCCTAATATATCAGGGTAGCCAATGTGGTGCCCTCCACATGGTTTTGGACTACAACTCCCATCAGTCCCATTCAGCCTGGCCAGTGGTAGAGGATGATGGGAGTTGGAATCTAAAACATCTGGAGGGGGCGGCAGCAAGTTGTCTATCCCTGCACTGTGCTATTATTTTAATTAACATAACCTAAAGACAGGAGTGCCTGCCATGCTCTGGTCCACGGGGTCACGAAGAGTCAGACACAACTAAACAACAACAACAAAGAACTGTCTATGATAGCCTAACATATAAAATTTTAAATGATATATTTAGATGTAAGTTAAAGTTTTATTTAACTTCAAGGGGGTATAACAAACAAACAAAAGGTAGGTCCCCAAAAAAAATCAGGAGGTATTGTAAACAGACACCATTAGCTGCACTTAATTCCCATTGAAATAAATGAGAATTAATTGCAGCTACTGCTGGCTGCAATCTTAACCTTACTTCACTGCTAGTGATCCCTGTTGAATTCAGTGGGGTTTTCTTCTGAGTAATGACTGTTTGTCTGGATCAAACAAAAGTTACTTGTGTGCTCCCACTTATTGTTGTTGTTCTTAATATACTGAGTACATGAGAAAAAAGAAAGAAAGAGGATCCCACCTCAAGTATCCTACAATATACATTTTGAAAGCGAGGGAGAAATCAGGTGAAAGAGAGGATGGGAAATCAGTTACAAAAGGAGGACTGTGAGCAAGAAAAACCATGTATATTTAGGTCTTTGTTTCAGATGAGGAGTGAGAGTTTAAGCAAAAAGGTTTCAGGGAGCAAATGGCTTTGATGCTGCTTTTCCTTGGTTCAGAATCAGGGTTACATCGGTGCCCATTTTATATTATTGAGAAATACACATAGCTAAGCCACGCTTTCCCTTCCCAACTTTAATGGCGTTTGTTGGGTTGAAATCACGACAGACGAGTGGTAGGTGTCATATGAGAGGCGTCTCTGCCGGGGCGAGCCCTGGGAACTCTCTTTTATTGAATATTACAAACATTGCCACAGGTGTGCTTGTGGCTGATTGGTTGATACAAACACAAAGCAACTTGTTGCTGATTGGTTAACATAGGTACAAGGCGGGAATTACATATATCCATTTATCACTGATGGATCAAAGGCTGAGAAACGAAGCTGGAACTAGACAGGCATGAAACCTCCTAATTAAATTATAACTAAAGATTGATATTGAAAGAACATAACATGAAAGAATACAACAATCACGTTCCGTAGATGTGGTCAGCAATGCATTAAGAACAGGTCAGGATACACTGTTTCATGAACTCAATGGGAACTGTTCAGAACATTCTCAGACTCTTGTGCAGAAGCAGAGAAAAGATTATGTGCGAGACTTCCCAGAATGCAAGAGAAAAGAAGCAATGGTTCTCATAGCAAGACTTCACAATTATGTGCAGTAAGAGAACTGCAGAAAGAGAACTTCCCTTCAGGCGTTTATGAGCAATTACTCTTTTCAGGGCCCCTTTCACCTCCTTGTTCCTGAGGCTGTAAATCAAGGGGTTCAACATGGGGGTAATCACCCCATACAACATGCTCACCATCCTGTCCTGATCTGGATGGTGGCTGGAGGTAGGCCTTGCATAAGTGAAGATGGTTGTCCCATAAAAGAGACACACCACAATTAGATGGGAGGCACAAGTGGAAAATGCCTTGCGCTTCCCCTCGGAAGAACGGATCCTAAGGATAGTGGAGATGATGTAGATGTAGGAGACCAGCGTCACCATAAAAGCCCCCACACCAAAGATGCCACCAAAAATAAGTACAACCATCTCAGCTGCATAAGTAGAAGCACATGATAAGGCCAAGACTGGAGGGTTGTCACTATAATATTGATTAACCCTGTTCAATTTGCAATAAGGTAGAGTAAAGGTCATCACTGTGTGCAGCAAGGAGTTGAGAAACCCAGTGATCCATGTACCAGCAACCATCTGAAGACACAGCTTCTCGCTCATGATCACCGTGTATCGCAGAGGTTTGCATATGGCCACATAGCGGTCATAAGCCATGACAGCTAAGAGAAAGACCTCTGTCCCTGCCAAGGCTACCAGAAAGTAGAGTTGCAGCACACAGCCAACAAAGGAAATGGTATTTCTCTCTGACAAGAGGTTCTCCAGCATATTGGGCACTGTAGCTGTTGGGCAGAAGATGTCCAGCAGGGAAAGGTTAGTCAGGAAGAAATACATGGGGTTGTGCAAGTGGGAGTCAGCTCCTATGGCAAGAAGAATGGTGCTGTTCCCCAACAAGGTGACCAGGTAGATGAGCAAAAAGGCAGCAAAGAGGGAGAAGTGGACAGCTGGGAGATCAGAAAGTCCAGTTAGGATAAATTCTGTCACTAGGGTGCCATTCTCTATATCTCTGCTCATAGATGAGGTATCCTGTAAGATGTGGAAAGTATCAGAGATATATTAAGAATGTTGAAGTCTGCACTCATATATAATTGAAGGCCTTCTTTGCATGTAAAGGTATTTGACAAATAGTTTTAAGGGTATTTGACTACGGAAGAATGGAACATCCTTGTTCAGAAGCTTAGTGCCTCTCTTACCAGCTACTGAGTCTTGCTATCACCTTCAAGCATGACTTCTGAAATTGGATAACAGTGTTTCAAACACAATGCTCAATTAGCAGGATCTCAGCAGGGTAATTCTTAGGTTCTGATACTACAGCTCTTTCCTCCATCCCTTCTGAGTAGACACTTCCTCCCAAGGAAACCCCTGGTGATGGCACCTTCTAGAAACCTATTAAGCACCCCAGTGGTGACTGGGATTCCCAACATGTACAAATGGAAAGGATAGTGAATCAGGGATCAAGGGAGGGCTCAGGATGCGGTCAGGGACATAATCAGAGGATCTAGATGAGACATGAATTAGTAGTAGTAGTAGTAGTAGTAGTAAAAAAAATTATACCACCCTTCGTCTGAAGATCACAGTCACAGAATCTGAAGATTCTGTCCTAGCCTGGCACTTCAGGCCTCTGTGGGACTACGCCAGGTTCTTCAAGACCCTCGGTTTTACTAGGTTATTTGCAGAGCTTCATGCCTCTTCCTCAGTAGAGGTCTCCCCAGGATCTGGGTCAGGCAGGATTATAACAGGGCTTTTCCCAGCTTGTATGTAACATGCGAGTCTTCTTTGGGGAGACTCTAACAGGGGGACTGTAGCTTACTGGCAGAACACATGCTTTGTCCAAGTCCAATCCCAAGCACCTTCAGGTGGACAAACTCAGTATATTCACTGCTGTGATATCCCACCCCCCACCCCAGTCCCTCAATGTCAGCAGTATAGAATTTTTTGGAAATAAATCTTCCCTAACACACTGGTTTCTTTTTCCTGACTCTCCCCTTTTTATGCCCATTTATAACTTGAACTATCCCATACACTTCAACAAGTTAGCATTGTTTTTAAAATGACCTTTCTGTCATCCCTCCCACCATTGTTTATCTCTCTCACACACATCCACTCTTCCATGGTGGGTTTATTAAAGATATACTATAAGGTTTACTAAAATGAAAAATTTCCTCTGAGTTATTTCCAGTTTGAAATGTTAATTGTACCACCTTGTACATTACTTGTAACAGCTATATAGAGCTAAAAAGAAAAAGTAGAACCCTGCTGGATCTCATGAAGGGGTCATTTCATCCATCTTCCTATTCATATCCAGCCAGATGTTTCTGGAAAACCCACAAACAGGGAATGAAGAGAACAGCGATCCCACTTTATTTACACTCAGTCCCTGTTGAACCAGCAAGCCTCTTTAACCTGGCTTTAACCTAACCTTCCACTTAGCTGTTATAGCTAGCAGCCACTGATAAATTGATCCTTCATGCATTTGCCTATTCTTCCCTTAAAACCATCTAAACCAGCAGCTCTTACTGCAACTTCAGGTGGAAAATTCCATTAATTAAATACACAGTATTGTTTGAAGTACTTTCTATTCTCCTGAACTGATTACAGCCAATCAATGTCTTTGGGTGTTTCTGGGTTCTAGTACTGGATTACAAGCTTCAGCTGTTTCTTTCACAGTGTTACTTATACATTTCTTCTAGAATGACAGTTGCTATCTTGCCAAGTCTTCCAGTTTTTTTAAACAACAACAACTTGGAAGTTGAGTTCACTCCACCCTCAGTCATCTTCTTTCTTGGCAATTTTCCTGGAGATGCTTTGAATTCAGCCTACCCAGCCCAGGGGTACAACACACTTAACAGAGGCTCCTTTGAATGTCTGCTGCCTTCTCCTGGCTCACCTCCCATCTTGAGACTGTGATGTGATGCAGACACTGGGGCTCCAGTTTCAGCCTGCTTTTTCCTTCTTCCCTCTTCATTGAGTTCGCTTTGTTACCTCCTAGCCGGATAAAGAGTTCTGAAGAACTCAAAAACTGGCACGCCATTTCATGGCATTTGGGTTGGCCTAATAAAACAGTTTGCTAATTACAGATTTTTGAATATTTCTGCAAGAACGCTTATTGAAGTTATATTTCTATTCATCTGAGCATCCCTTGCAGAACATTCTGTGTACCACTCCCATTCCAGGTATACTTACTTCTATTTATGAGCCTCATTTCTTCCCACCATACTAACTTATAAACTTAACCTGGGCTTTTTTTCAGGGGGAACTCACAGGAACTCAGTTTCAGCACCTCTCAGGTGGGTGTCATTGCCATTCTAAGAGAATGAGGGAGGTGTTCATGGTGAGTTCTGGCACCTCTTTTTCTAGAAAAATAGCACGGAACTTAGCTTTTCCCATATTCCTTAATCCTTGGTCCTAGTCTTAGCTATGGCCCCCATTAAGCAAATATCTACATACTCACTGGCAATGACTGGTGTGCATCCATTCTTCCAAACAGTCACAGTGAAGAATTTCTCTCCTATGCCTTGAGATCAAGGAAGAATTGTCTGTTCCTCTGGCAACCCAACATTCTCCTTTAAATCTCAACATAAGGAGCACAAGGGAATACCAGGCCGCAAAGCTAATTTAGCAATGCCAGCAAATATCTCCCATGGCCAGTGTCAATGCATGATTTCCCAGCACCATTAATAATCTGCATTCTAGATGGTAACTCCCCAGAGTTTGGCTTATTTCTCCCAAGAGCAAGTATCAGACACAAAGAGAAAAGTAGCAGAAAGCATGCCTCAACCTATCCTGAATGCATTGGCCCCAGTATATGAGCAGCAGTGGAGAAAGGGACTACAAGGTGACGATGCCTGCCTATAGACCCTATGGGCTAAACTGCATGTTGCATCAATCACCTTAAAAGAAAAGAAAAACATGACCAACACCACCTGTTGTTCTTTGAAAGGGAAAGGTGTTAGCAAGTGTCTTCCATATTAACTTTTAAATGATGTTTCCTGAAAACTTCTCTTTGCTCTCTGGCTTATACAGACAATTAAGAAAAACATTTTCCATAATAGCTAGTGATTCTTTTTAAATCTTTGTGTGTGTGTATACAATTGCTATAAACTGCTTTGGTATTATTATTATTATTATTAATAATAATAATAATAATATATAGCATTCTCACTTTCCCAGTAGTGATGTATGGAGGTGAAAGCTGGACCATCAAGAAGGCTGATCGCCAAAGAATTGATGCTTTTGAATTATGGTGCTGGAGGAGACTCTTGAGAGTCCCATGGACTGCAAGAAGATCAAACCTATCCATTCTTAAGGAAATCAGCCCTGAGTGCTCACTGGAAGGACAGATCGTGAAGCTGAGGCTCCAATACTTTGGCCACCTCATGAGAAGAGAAGACTCCCTAGAAAAGACCCTGATGTTGGGAAAGATGGAGGGCACAAGGAGAAGGGGACGACAGAGGACGAGATGGTTGGATAGTGTTCTCGAAGCTACAAACATGAGTCTGACCAAACTGCAGGAGGCAGTGGAAGACAGGAGTGCCTGGCGTGCTCTGGTCCATGGGGTCACAAAGAGTCGGACACGACTAAACGACTAAACAACAACAACAAGCATTCTCACATACCAGCATGTTCAGGGTCAAATAGTCATTGGCACAGTATTTAAGGCAGAAAATGGGAGCAGAGGACCAATCCAGATTGTGAGTGCAGTGCTGGATTGTGGGCCTTTCCTATGCCTTTTTGTTTCGACATAAAAATGGCAGAAGTGCAACACATACTTTAGACCATTGTCTGTTCTGCACAATTTATTTGAACCTCCCTTGCATATCTGATTTGGGGGCTTTTGTTTCCTTGCCCTCTTTATAGAAAGCTAGCCTAATTATAGTGGCTGGCTGCTTTCCTGCCTTCCTTCAAGCTAGTAGGAACTTCTGGTAGTGACCTGGCTACCACATTTCAGCATGGTGTACTGGTTCAGAGTTGTGGACTCGTAATCTGGTGAACTGGGTTCGTGTCTCCGCTCCTCCACATGCAGCTGCTGGGTGACCTTGGGCTAGTCACACTTCTCTGAAGTCTCTCAGTCTCACTCACCTCACAGAGTGTTTGTTGTGGGGGAGGAAGGGAAAGGAGATTGTTAGCCGCTTTGAGACTCCTTAGGGTGGTGATAAAGCGGGATATCAAATCCAAACTTACTTTCTTTCTTTCCTGATGTCCTCATAAGCCCAGTTATCTTTATAGCTGCAAGATCATATGTACTATGCATATGTTTAATTTGCCTTTGTTTTCTTACAGGAGAATGCTTGGTGAATTATTTCCATATAACTGAAAATAATCAAGGCCTGTGGAAATGACTTGATTTCTGGACCTGCTGCTTGGGACCCCTTAATTATATGGGGGTGTCAGTTATATTACCCCCTTAGTTATATGGGGATAATTAAACACTGGCAGAAGACCATTGCCAAGAGCAATGATCTTTCTAATATCCCACCAGACTTCATGAAAGTCTGGGCATCACAAACAAACTTGAAGACACACACCTAAGAAACTTCTCATAAAATGTCTGTAGTTGACAGTACTCAGTGACTTTCACAATGAAAACCCCTAGAAAAGGTACAAAACTAGAGGGACATCATGCTCCCTGCAGATATTGATATAAAAATGAAGCTATGTTCCTCTCCTTCCAAATGTGGCCATTCAAGTGTTTTTCCCTTCCAAATGAGTCCCACAGAGCATCGTTAAGTGTAATGAAGATGATGGAATCACCTGCAATTCCTCTGATATCAGGGGGACACCTCAGAGGAATACCCAGCATGGGTGGTGCTGTATAAATAAGAATACCAAAAGCAATTATGGTGACACCTGAAGTCAGTGGCTTATTCAGTTATGTGGGGATGGCAGGATTAACCAAGCAATGGGAGGAGACACTTTGCATATGCTCGGAAACAACTTTATTGTATCCCAACATAAGTCATCACTAAGTCCAAGCGCTAAGAACAAGATTGAGGAATCACACATGTGGAGCTGGGCCTACATGTTGGAAGGCTTACCATTAAAATGTCTATAATTGATGGTACTTGGTGACCTCCATAACAAAGCCCATAGAGGTTATGAAACCACAGGGAGATCATGCTCCCTGTAGGTATTGATGTTAAAATATAGCGATGGACATACACATTTCTCTCATCCCAAAATGGGACCATGCAAGTGTTTTCACCTGCCTCATGAGTCCCACAGGTCATTGTTCACAATAATGGTGCAGTCTCCATCTCATCTGCTACCACAGAGCTCCCTCCGAAAAGGTCCTCAGAAGATGTTTAAAAATCATTATGGTTTCGTCCAAAGTCCATGGCTTTAATGTCCCTAGAACATCCAAACAGCACACATGGGGCCAAGCGAGAACAATCTCCGCATCATGCCTAGTACTTTCTGCTCACAGAAGTGGTTACTCTGTGTGTGGACTCTACCACATCAAATTTCAACACTTGAAAGGAAAGCTCCTGTACAGAAAACAATCTCCCTCATATGGAGGGGAAGAGAGGGAGAAGAGAGATGTTTAGTCTCCCATCTGACATGGCAGGAATCATATATGTAGCAATCTTCCACTTGCCATCGAAAATAGTAAATCCCAGAATGACCGCTCCCCACCTCAAATGGGGGGCGCTTTTTGCGGGGTCGCGTGCAGCCCCTTGATCCTACACGATCCCCGGCAATGTAGCCTGTCTTTGTCTCAGATCTACATTTTATGGTGTATTTTTGGTCGCTGTGGAAGCCGCCCAGAGTGGCTGGGGAAACCCAGCCAGATGGGCGGGGTACAAATAATAAATTATTATTATTATTATTTTCAATTGGAACAAACACAAAGCTGAAATAATAGGTTCTCAAAGTTTCACAAGGTTTCTTGCCTTAACCCATGCTGTTAATCCAATCTACAAATCTCTTATACTCAGTACAGCACTACAAACAAACAAGCACATTCCTTCAAATAAAGATGTGTCAAAACAGGGAGTGGGTCATGCCACAGCCCCTTTTCCCTGATGTAAGGATCAGTGAATCAGTCAAAGTCAGTTTATCTTCGATTCTTATTTCTCCAGTCTTAAAATCAGGATTCCAGTCCACACAGGAGCCCTCACTTGAACAATACACTATCTTGACACTATCCTTTTCCATCAGGTCTTCTTCAGCCTGGCTCTATGACCTCCTGGTGGGTCTTCTCTGCCATGTAAACTCTAGCAAACTGGTTCTCATACTTTTTTTCTCAGGGCCACACTTTCAGAATAAAAATTACCTCACACCACACTGAATTGTTTATTTATAAGAAATACACTGGAAAGGGGAAAGGGACAACTAGCAGTGCTTGATTTATAACACAGAACACAACTACCTCATAATATGTTCATGGCACATCCAGAAAGTATTAAACATTGCAGCTACATAAGACCATGAACTATCCTGAAAATATAATATTGACCGTCCTTGGATCTTCCTGCCACACTTGCCATCCTCTCCTACCATACCAGTGTGGCACACCACATCCTTTGACTCGCAAGATATGTGGAAAAATAAACCTATAACTGAAGCGACCAGAGGCACAAGGAGAACCAAGAATAAAAGTCTCCATATTGCATCAAGCAAAATGTTCAACCAATTCAAAGTTACTTATCCCAAATGTCTGGAGAGAGTTTTACATATTCTTTTTTATGTATTATTATTCTGTGTATTCAATAAAATCCCACCAAAATGTTACCTTTGTTTTCTGTTTCAAAAAATATGTAGACTACACTTCCTTGGATCAGAATTATTTATGTGTCCATTTTAATCTAATACAAATAACTAAGGCACACATTCCCTCTTTAAGCACATATGAACTATCACCCTCTTCAAGGTCACCTTTACTTCCTTATTCCTAAGGCTGTAGATCAAGGGATTCAACATGGAGGTAATCACCCCAGACAGCATGCTCACCATCCTGTCCCGGTCTGGATGGCGGCTGTTGAGAGGCCTTATGTAAGTGAAAATCATGGTACCATAGAAGAGGAGCACGACAATTACATGGGAGGCGCAAGTGGAGAAGGCCTTGCGTTTCCCCTCAGCAGAACGGATCCTAAGGATGGTGGAGATGATGTAGATGTAAGAGACCAGTGTCACAAAGAAAGCCCCCACACCCAAAAACCCACCAACAATAAGGACCAACATTTCAGCTACGTAAGTAGAAGCACATGATAATGCCTGCACTGGTGCGATGTCACAGTAGTATTGATTGACTTTATTGGATCTGCAGAAAGGTAGAGTGAAAGTCATTACTGTGTGCAGAAGAGAGTTGAGGAACCCTGCGACCCAGGTAACCGCTGCCAGCTGAAAACAAAGCTTCTTACTCATGATAACTGTGTATCGTAGAGGGTTACATATGGCCACATAGCGGTCATAGGCCATGGCAGACAAGAGGTAGACCTCTGTCCCTACCAGTGCCACCAGAAAATAGAGTTGTAGCACACAGCCAGCAAAGGAAATGGTATTGATCTCTAACAAGAAGTTCTCCAGCATCTTTGGCACTGTAGCTGTCGGGAAGCAGATGTCCAGCAAGGAAAGGTGGCTGAGGAAGAAATACATGGGAGTGTGCAAGTGAGAGCTAATTCCTATGGCAAGAAGAATTGTGCCGTTTCCTACCAGTGTGATCAGGTAGATGAGCAAAATGGCAGCAAACAGGGAGAAGCGAACCACAGGGAGATTAGAAATTCCCATTAGGATGAATTGTGTCACTAGCGTGCCGTTCCCAATTTCTCCATTCAGAAAGGAGATTTCCTGGAAGAGTTTGAAAGCATAAGAGACACATAAAGCATGTTGAAGGCCTTTTGGGGCTCTTTGAAATTTCCTTTTGTTTTAATGGCCCTGAACAATTTTGCATCATCAACAAACCTGGCCACCTGACTCCTCATCACTTAGGAACAAGATTAAAAGCACAGGTCCCAATACCGAACCTTGGGGGGACTCTTTCTAAATCTCTCCAGTTGGAGAAGTGCCCCTTTATTCCTCTGCTTCTTTCTAACATAGCCAATTCCTAATCCGCAAGAGTGTTTGCCACCTAGCCAGCTGAAGCCTTCTGGAGAACTCAAACATTTGCTTACCATTTCCTAATATTTTGTTGGACCTAATACAGTCTTAACTCTAATGTGGGTTTTTTAATTTTTCTGTAATAACTCTCATCTAAGCCATCTTTCTATTCACCTGAACATCCTTTCCAGAACATTCCATATATCACTCCCATTCCATAGATCCTTTCTATTGAGGAGCCTTGCTCCTTCTCTCTGTACTAGCTAAGGGCTTATCTACACTCACCTTTCCTCCGCTCTTTCCAACCACAGTCTGCATTCTAAATCTCCATGTCCAAGCACCGTGTTGTTGTTGTTGTTCCAGAACAGCGCCTGTGGAAAGCCACTCTCTAAAGCTCATTAGGAGCAAACAGCAATCTGTGGAGAACCCGAACTGATGTTTGTTCCGATTGAGTGCTAAAGAGCATATTTTCATGAGAAAAACTTCAAGGCAAAAAACGGAGGACATGGAGCTTTTAAGTGGGGACCTGTACCTAGAAAGAGTGGAGCAAAAGATGAGTGTAATTAACCCTTATAAACATTATGTGTTCCCAGCTTCCTTCATCCTTGACCTTAGTCATAACAATACCCCCATTAAACCAATAGCTAATACACACGTGCAATGACTGGCGCATATTCACACTTAAGAATTCCTCTCATCGGCCTTGAGATCAAGGAAGAGTCTGTTCCTCCAGCAGCCCAGCCTTTCCCTTTAAGTCCCAGCATGAGGAGCAGAAGGGAATTGCAGGCGCCAGAGCTCTGCCTCAGTGCCAGCAAACATCACTTTATGTCTCCAATGACCAATGATGAGACAAAAAGGTGTCCTTGATTTCCCAGCACAATAAGCTGCAGTCCTGTGAATAATATTCATTCAAAAACTGCTCCCTGTAATATTAAGAGAATGCAATCTGTGTTTTATGTATTCCAATTTACCAGAGTTTGAAGTGGTTCTGGTCCAGGCATTCTGCCCTTAGCAGGGGGACCAACCTGATCAATCGTCCCCACACAGTTCAGCTACTTCCCTCTTCCCTTAAAGAGCCACATCCGGGGAGTCTTACAATAAGCCCAGTCTATGTATTCTGAGTCCCTCCAAACAAGTGTCTATACTGTTTCTTATAGGGACGCGAGTGGCGCTGTGGTCTAAACCACTGAGCCTCTTGGGCTTGCCGATCAGAAGGTTGGCGGTGGTTCGAATCCCCCCAATGGGGTGAGCTCCCATTGCTCTGTCCCAGCCCCTGCCAACCTAGCAGTTCGAAAGCACGCCAGTGCAAGTAGATAAATAGGTACTGCTGTGGTGAGAAGGTAAACAGTGTTTCCGTGTGCTCTGGTTTCTGTCACAGTGTTCTGTTGCACCAGTAGAGGTTTAGTCATGCTGGCCACATGACCTGGAAAGCTGTCTGTGGAGAAATGCTGGCTCCCTCGGCCTGAAAGCGAGATGAACATTGCAACCCTATGGTTGCCTTTGGACTTAACTGTCCAGGGTTCCTTTACCTGTACCATTTTTGCTGTTTCTTATGGAACCAATTCTTATAGAACCAGTTTAAACAAATACATAGCTTAGCAGGTCTCGCGTACATCCAGCAGAGTTGAAATAGATAAGAGTTTTTAATAGATAACAAATTGGATGGTTAAAAAGATGTGGTTTACGTGGAGTAGTAGAAAACCAAAGGAAACAGGAAAAGGGTGGAAGGGAAGTCATATTCAGATTTTCATGGATTTGCCTGGGGAAAGCAGAGAGGCAAAGGGGGGAAAGTGTTTGGACTCTACATACGAAATAAGAGAGCAAGAAGAACATACATTTAAAGAAGACTGGAACGTGTTTATTGAGTATATGGAAAATAAGTGTGTACAGCTGAAAATGCTGGCAGTGTGAAGATAAATTCAGCAGAATAAATAAATCTTGATGGATGTACCATAATAGTGGAAAATTGATTTGAATGGTTAATGTAAAATATGCAGGGATGTAAGATATTTAAAATGAACCATGGAAAGAGAAGAAAGGAAGTTATTGGATTTTTATTTTTATTTTTATAATGTTTTTATTCAGTTTTACAACTTACATTTATATTCAAATAGTAAGCATAATCATAAACATATAGGATTTCCTGAATCCTTGGACTTCCCTGCGCCCCTCCATGGGTTCCATTGTCAATCTTTTTCAACTGCATTCCATTTTTACCATAGTTCTTGTTAGATTACAAGTGTTGTTACAATCCTGCCAAAGTTTTTAGTTGTTTACAGTGTTCTCCAAGTTAACTTATAAATGCTTCCCATACTTGTTAAAGTTTCTGTCTTCTTTGTTTCTAATTTTTTCAGTCATTTTCGCCATTTCGGCGTAGTCCATCATCTTTATCAACCATTCTTCTCTGGCCAGGACTTTAACTTCTTTTCATCTCTGGGCCAAAAGTATCCACGTTGCTGTCATCGCATACATGAATAGTCTTTTATGTTCCTTTGGTATTTCTGCACCTATAATTCCTAGTAAAAAAAAGCTGGGGTTTTTTCACAAAACTCATTTTAAACATTTTTTTTCAACTCATTGTATATCATTTCCCAGAATGCTTTTGTTATTTTGCACATCCACCACATACGGTAGAAGGTGCCTTCTTTCACCTTATATTTCCAACAGATATTTGAAGCAATTCTATACATTTTTGTTAGTTTAGTAGGTGTTAGATACCAATGATACATCATTTTCATATAGTTTTCCTTCAACATACAGCATTCTGTAATTTATTTATTTTTATGATATTTATTAAAATTTTCAAAGGATACAAAAATTACACAAAAACAAAGAGTAAAAGTACAAAAAATAAAAATACAAAAAAATAGAAAATACAGAAAAAAGAATAAAGAAAAAACAAAACAAATTCATTATTTTCAGACCCTTAACTGTCATTACCTTCTTTCTTAGACCTCCTCCTCCTCCCTTCCTTTGTATTCTAGTTATTAATTATCCCAGCAAATCCTTTCCCCATGTTTCATAAAATTCTATCATTACCTTACCCTCGACTAATTTAATCCTATCTTTCTATAATAAAATAAACCTTAAAGTTTAAAACTTAAGTCTTAACCTTACCAGCTTCTTGTGATCATAATAATAATATTCTTTCATAATTCTTTATGCATCTTTGCTAAAGCCAGGTAATTTCTTCCAACATTTTTCTATCATTCATCAACTTTGTAAAACATTCTAATAATAAAAAAAAAAGAAAGAAAGATATAAACAAGTCCAATCTTTATCCAACGTCCCTTTCTCCTGGTTCCGGGATTTGTCAGTCCTTATTAACCCGGTAACCTTATGTCCGAGGCCCTCAAGTCACTTCCATGGCCCTTCCGCAGCTCTTCTTCATACTTATAACTGTAATTTCCCTTGTCTCCTCGTGATAACTCCAGCTTGACAATGTCTCTTGCTCGTGGTAACTCCAGCTTAGTAATGTTTTTAACCCTTCTCGTCAGATCAGACCCTTTTCCATATTCATCGCTGCATTCCATGTAATATTTAAAAGCATGTTTCAAGGGCCCTCCAAAGTTGAGAGCCCCCACAGTCCCAATCATATCGCAGCCCATTACCATATTTAAAAGGTCCAGACATCCCAGCATAGGGGGGTCAATCCAGCCCCCCATTTCCAAGCCACACCGAACTTTCCCTTTACAGATCTGGCTTTTTCCAAGTTCATTTGTCCAGTCCAAAGGATCATACTCCTGTTGGGTCTGTTCTGTCAAAACACACTGCTGATTTAATGCCACAAACTCCTGTTCTGTCAAAACACACTCCTGGTTTGAATCCTGAGTGGGCTCCACATATTTTCCCACAGTCTGATCAAGACATTCCACTGCCTGTTTAAGATTTCTAGTCGAAATGACCATCCAGTTCACCTTATCATGTAATTCTTCCAGTAGAGCATTTGTTTTGTAAAGAACGCGCACCAAGGTTTCTGAAAACATTGTTCTGCACAATCAAACACTTTCCCACGGTTATTTTGTAACAGATGTCAATTCCCTGGAGTTAGTTACAGTTTCAAAAGCTCCCCCAAGGGGGAAGACTTATATTTATTTTTGCTACAAAGTTTCCCTTTTTTTTCCAAAATACATAGGATACTTTGTCCATATATATTCCTTTAGAGTGCGAAAGGGAACAGTAGAATCACCAAATTTCTCTTCTTTTAGCTGTCTGTCAAAAAACAATTATCTTGGTAAACTCACGTCAGTCCTGACACCCCCGCTCCAGGATCAGGACGGAGGAAAATAACTTCCTTTTGCAGTTACTTCAAATAGTCCAAAAAAAATATTCCCAATTTAAAATGTTGAAATCATTCTTTTAAAAACGATTTTCTGAGCTCTAGTGTGAATTGCCTTTGCTTTGTTCTATTTACAAAAGAATGGAAGGGTGACTTCCTGTTTAGCCCTTCCCGCTCCGTACCAAATTCAATAGATTTTTTTCTTTTATAGTCCGATTCTGTCCTTTTCACAAATCTTTATTTAATATCCCATTTGTTCAAATTCTAAGTACTCACGGGTGTTTGTTTTAAAGCCCAAATTGTCCCAGGAAAGAAGGCAGCGCTCTCCGGCAGCAGCTATGCGGCTTTGCTCCACGGAAATAGCGATTGACTCACAGCACTACGCCGCTTCCCCCTCCTCACTTCGGAGCCCGTTAGTGGGTTCCTTGGCGGATTGGGGGGCGCTAAAGGTGCCCGCCGAGTCCTACGGTCACAGCTTCGCCGTAGCGGAGTAGACCCTGTTTACCACGGAGCCAGTCCCTCCAGTTCAGAGGGAGTCCGCCATTGCCGGTGACGCCACCCCGGAAGTCCGGAATTCTGTAAATTTTAAATCTTCCCTCCGTAACTTTTCCCAAGATGAAAATTGTATATTATGCCCAATATCTTTTGCCCATTGTAACATTACCAATTTAACTTCTTCATCTTTAGTATACCATTCTAGCAACAGCTTATACATTTTTGAAAGTAACTTCACATTATTTTCCAGTACATCTTGTTCAAACCTTGAAATTTCCTTATTAAATCCATTCCTTTTATCCATGTTAAATATATCATTTAATTGGGGATATTGTAACCTATCAGTTACTAAGTGTCTTATATCCTCAATTTTTTTTCCTTTTTAAGTGTTGTTCTGCTTCCGTTAACAGCTCTTTATAGGTTGCCCATTCACTTTTTGCATTTAACTTTCAAGGATATAACTTCCAGTGGGGAGAGCCACCCTCTTGTAGTTTTTTATAATATTTTGTTGATAAACCATCTGACCCTGGTGATTTACCTAATTTTGTTTGGTTAATTACCTGTTGCAGTTACATTGTTGTTATTGGTGCATTTAAATCATTAATTTTCTCTTTAGGAAATTTTGGTACATTATTCTGCTTAAAATATTCCACAGTTCTGTCCTTATTTTCTTTACCGGCTAAATATAGCTCTGTGTAATGTCTTACAAATTGTCTTCAAAGAGAAGTCATTGGATATTTTAAAGTTTGTAAAACGTTTATTTGAAAATAGTGGTTGAGGGTGTGGTTGGTTGTCTTTGGTTGGCTTTAGTGAGAGTTGTTTTTGTGTGTGAGCCGGGTGTGAGCGTGTATTTTTGAATCATGTTATCCAGATTGATTCGTATGCTGTTGGAGGATTCTCGTTGTTCTCTTGTTGGGCTGTGTATGTGATAAAGGGGAACCAAACCGGGGTGAAGGCGTCTTCCTCTATTTGTCCCTGCGTCAGTTTCAGTTTCTCAAACTTCTTTTTTCTGGGCCACACTTTCAGAATAAAAATTACCTCGCACCACACTGAATTGTTTATTGATGAGAAATACATTGGAAAAGGAAAAGGAACAGCTCCCAGCAGTGCTTGATTTATAACATAGAACACAACTACTTCATAATATGTTCATGGGACATCCAGAAGGTATTAAACAATGCAGCTACATAAGAACATGAACCATTCCCAAAATATAATACTCAGTGTCCTTGGATATTCTTGCCACACTTGCCATCCTCTACTGCCACACCAGTGTGGCACGCCACATCCTTTGACTCACAAGATATGCGGAAACATAAACCTTTAACTGAAATGACCAGAGCCACAAGGAGAACCAAGAATAAAAGTCTCCATATTACATCAAGCAAAATGTTCAACCAATTCCTGGTGTCTAGAGAGACTGATGGGAGAGAGAGTTTTACAATTTTTTTCTTTTTGGTATTCAAAAAAATCTCAGGAAACTGAGACAAAGGGTTACCTTTTTTTTCCCTTTCGAAAAATGGATATACTGTACTACTTTTCCTTGGCTCAGAATTACTTATGCGCCCATTCCAACTTAACTGAGAAATGCAAATAACTAAGCCACACATTTGCTCTTTAAGCATTTATGAACTATTACCCTCTTCAAGGCCCCTTTCACCTCCTTATTTCTGAGACTGTAGATCAAGGGGTTCAACATGGGTGTAATTACCCCATACAACATGCTCACCATCCTGTCCTGATCTGGATGGTGGCTGGAGGAAGGCCTTAAGTAAGTGAAGAGGATTGTCCCATAGAAGAGGCCCACTACCATAAGATGAGAGGCACAAGTGGAGAAGGCCTTGCGTTTCCCCTCGGAAGAACGGATCCTAAGAATGGTGGAGATTATGTGGATGTAGGAGACCAACGTCACCAGAAAAGCCCCCACACCCAAAATTCCACCAACAATGAAGACAACCATCTCAGCCATATAGGTGGAAGCACATGATAAGGCCAAGACTGGAGGGATATCACAGTAGTATTGATTGACTCTACTGGATCTGCAGAAAGGTAGAGTGAAAGTCATTACCGTGTGCAGAAGGGAGTTGAGGAACCCTGTGACCCATGTACCAGCAGCCATCTGAAGACACAGCTTCTTGCTCATGATGACCGTGTATCGCAGAGGGTTGCATATGGCCACATAGCGGTCATAGGCCATGACAGCCAAGAGGATGACCTCTGTCCCTGCCAAGGCTATCAGGAAATAGAGTTGCAGCACACAGCCAACAAAGGAAATGGTATTGCTCGCTGACAAGAGGCTCTCCAGCATCTTGGGCACTGTAGCTGTGGGGCAGCAGATGTCCAGCAGGGAAAGATTAGTGAGGAAGAAATACATGGGGTTGTGCAAATGAGAGTCAGCTGCTATGGCAAGCAAGATAGCACCATTTCCTATTAGGGTGACCAGGTAGATGAGCAGAAAGGCAGCAAAGAGGGAGAAGCGGACAGCTGGGAGATCAGAAAGTCCGGTTAGGATAAATTCTGTCACTAGGGTGCCATTCCCTATTTCACCATTCAGAAAGGAGCTTTCCTGGAAGAGTTTGGAAGCATAAGAGACACATGAAACATGTTTAATGCTGCAGACATATTAGGGATTGAGATGAGCTCCAAGAGGATCTCTCCAAATCGGAATTGTGAGAAATTAAATGGGAAAATACAATTCAATGTAAGGGAATGTGAAGTGATGCACATTGGGGCAAACGATCCAATATTCACATTTACCTCAATGGGGTTTGGACACTGGGTCAACATCTTTACTAAGCCATCAATTTACAACCCCAAGTTCTCTTTCCTGGTCAGCCACTGGCAGTTGTGACCCCATGTGTAAATATGTGAGGTTAAGATTTATTCATTATAATTTTTTTCCACCAACATGCATCACTTGTTTACATTTAATTGTATTTCCCATTTTATTTCACTCAGTTTGAGTAGGTCCTTTGGAGCTCTTTGCAATCGCTTTTTGTTTTAATGGCACTGAACAATTAGTATCATTAACAAACTTGGCCACCTCAATTCTCACACCTGACACCTCATCACTTAGGAACAAGATTAAAAGCACAGGTCCCAATACTGAACCTTGGGGGACTCCACTTTCTGAAACTCTCCAGTAGGAGAAGTGTCCGTTTAATCCTTTGCTTTCTTTTACTTAACCAATTCCTGATCTGCAAGAGTGTTTACCACCTAGCCAGCTGAAGCATTCTGGAGAACTCAAAGATTTGCATTCCATCCCATAACGTTTTGTTTGGCCTAATAAAGCCTTTGCTCTAATATGGATTTTTGAATTTTTCTGTGAGAATTCTCATCTAAGGCATCTTTCTATTCACCTGAACATCCTTTCCAGAACATTCCATGTACCACTCCCATACCATATAACCTTGCCATTGAGGAGCCTTGCTCCTTCTCTCTGTACTAGCTAAGGGCTTATCTACACTCACCTTTCCTCCACTCTTTCCAGTCACGGTTCCCAATTTAAAGTTCCATGTCTGAACATCGTTTGTTTTTTTTTACTCCAGAGCTTTGCCTGTGAAAGCCGACTCTCTAAAGCTCAGTAGGAGCAGACAGCAATCTGTGGAGAACCCAAATTGATGTTTGCTCTGATTGAGCACTGAAGAGTAGGTTTCCACAGGGAAATTCTGAGGCAAAAAAAAACCTCCACGGCTTTTAAACACTGACCTGTGCCTGGAAAGAGTGGAGCAAAAGGTAAGTGTTCCCCACTTCCTTCATCCTTGACCTTCATCATAACAGCCCCATTAAGCCAATAGCTAATACACACTTGCAATGACTGGTGCATATTCATTCCTCCAAAGGTCTTGCTTAAGAATTCCTCTCATCTGCCTTGAGATCAAGGAAGAGTCTGTTCCTCCAGCAGCCCAGCCTTTCCCTTTAAGTCCCAGCATGAGGAGCACAAGGGAATCGCAGGCGCCAGAGCTCTGCCTCACTGCCAGCAAACATCTCTTTATGTCTCCAATGACCAATGATGAGACAAAAAGGTGTCCTTGATTTCCCAGCACAGTAAGCTGCAGTCCTGTGAAAATTATTCATTCCAGAAGCTGCTCCCTGTACTGTTAAGGGAATACAGTCTGTGTTTTATGTATTCAAGTTCACCAAAGTCTGAAGCAGTTCTGGTACACCTTTCCCCCCCCCCCCAAAAAAAAAAAAAGTTCAGGAGCTGTAGAGACTAGTCCTTCAGGTTACTGAAGAGAGTTTTTTTGTGCACTTTTATCGTTTCTTGTGTGCAAAGGCATACCTAGGCTCCCTTGCACCCTTCACAAGGACCTGTATTGGGACCTCTGAAGCCGGAATAGACTGGGGACCAGAAACTCAAAAAGGTTTCTTTTCATTTCCTTTCATGCCCCACCAGTGACTTTCTCCATGGTAATCACGGTCTGGGCTGCTTCCCCTCCTCCTCCTCCTCCATCGGTCCATTTTCTGAGCATGCAGGCAGGCTCCTAGCCACTCTGAGCCAGAGTGGAGAGTCACGGTTTTTGTGCTCCCCCTGGCCTTGACCTGACCAACTCCTAGGTGCACCCCTGCATGTGTGTTTGAGTTTGTTCTAAATAAAGTAGTTTGGCCAGCATCCCTCCTGTAAAGAGTGCATCTTACGCTCCCCACAGTTCAGCTACTTCCCTCACAAGCTTAAAAGGCCACACCTAGGGAGCCTGAAACCAAGCCCAGTCTATGTATTTTGAGTCCTTATAAACAAGTGTCTACAGATGCAGCTCAGTCAACTTCTGAATGAGCCCCAGAGGAGTTATAAAACTGTGAGGAGATTATGTTGAAGCAGTTATGGAAACAGTTATGGAAGGTCATTGCTAAGGGTAATGAATGTCTACAAAAAAAATTACATATCACTTGGGAAGATAGGCAAACTAATGCCAGTGTACTGGAAGAAGCAAAGATCACCAGTGTTGAAGCAATGATTCTTCAACATCAACTTCATTGGACTGGTCATGTTGTGTGGATGCCTGATGATCGTCTTCCAAAGCAACTACTCTATTCTGAACTTAAAAATGGAAAGCGTAATGCTGGTGGTCAACAAAAGAGGTTTAAAGACTGTCTCAAGGCAAATCTAAAAAAAAATAGTATAAACACCAACAATTGGAAAACATTGTGAGCACTCCAAATATAGAAAAGCCTTTACCAAAGGTGCCATGGACTTTGAAGATGCTCGAACTCAGGATGAAAGGGAGAAACGTGCTAAGAGGAAGGCACTCTTGGCAAACCCTCACCATGATCAACTCCTATCCAGAAACCTATGTCCCCACTGTGGAAGGACGTGTGGGTCCAGAATTGGCCTCCACAGTCACTTACGGACTCACTATTAAAACTGTGTTTATGGAAGACAATCTTACTCAGCTATGAGTGATCGCCAAAGAAAGAAAGAAGCCAGCTCCAGCTCCTTTTCTTAGGGCTTATCCACATTTACCTGTTGTCTCGCACTTTCTAGGCAACAGGTCCGCACTTTCCCAGTCCATGTTGAACCAAAGGATGCTTGTGTTTTGGTTTCATGCTCTCGTGCGAATCAGCTCCTTCCCGCAAGAGCTCAGAACCAGAAAACGAGGGTCCTGGTTTTGATCAGCAAGATGTTGGAGGTATGCCATACGCAATTGCACCATGACCCCTCTCCTGCCCCTCTGTGCCTGGCAAGAATTATAGTTAATGATTTGTCTACTTTGTCATGTTTCTCCCAATGAACCTCGATTATCTGAAAAACCATGATCCATCTCCACTGTCCCCCAAAGTACCTAACAGGGGCATTCTGTGGTGCAAATTAAATGATCAGAGCATTACCTACACTTACCTCCTTTTGGTATTCTGGTTAGTGTGAGGGTTGGGTCATCTCTACCAAACCAACCATAATTTGTCCTCCAGTAACACAGAGCCAGAATCTCTGTGGGAGGCAGTTCCCCTAGCATAGGGGTGGGAACCTGTAGCTCTCCAGACGTTGTTAGACTTCCAACTCAGATCAACCTCAGCCAGTATAGCTGAAGGTTAGGATTTATAGGATTCATAATCCCACAGCATCTGGATTGCCCTGCCCCTGCCTTAACCCAGTATTTGAGCTCAATTCCGTCTAGTATTCATGTTTCCTGAACACAGGGAAGCAGCTTGGGGCTATTTAGAGGCACATGTCCTCAGCAAGTGTGGTAAGAATTTAGATGAAAACAGGTTTTCTGTCAGAAAAGTTTTATTCAAAGATTTATTACATGGGTGGTGCCCTGAGGTACCATCCCAGCGACGATCACTTTTTACATTCCACACAGCACAGTTTCCTACCCATAGTTTTCATCAAGGCCACTTTGACCTCCTTGTTCCTCAAACTGTAGATTATGGGGTTCAACATGGAGGTCACAACTGTGTAGAACAGGGCCAGCAGCTTGTCGCTCGACGCCGAGTAACTGGATTTGGGCCTAAGGTACGTAATGATGCCTGAACCGTAGAACAGGGAGACAACGATGAGATGGGACGAGCAAGTGGAGAAGGCCTTACGCCTGCCCTCGGCTGAGGGCATCCTCAAAATTGAGGTGATGATGTATACATAGGACGTGAGGATCAGAAGGAAAGGGGCTGTGATGAAAAGTACAGCCACCATATAGACTGCAATAACGTTCATTGAAGTATCGCCACATGCTAAAGTCAGGAGAGGAGGGATGTCACAGAAGAAGTGGTTGATCCTATTGGGCCCGCAGTAGGTCAAGCTAAAGACATAGTTCGTTTGACCCAGTCCAACCATCACTCCCACCGACCACGAGGCCACTGAGAGCTGGGCACAGATGCCTCGGTTCATGACAACACTGTACCGCAGCGGGTTGCAAATGGCCACATAGCGGTCATAAGCCATGGCAGCAAGGAGACAGCATTCCGTGATGCCAAAGAGGGTGAAAAAGTACATCTGGGTAGCGCAGCCCCAGAGAGAGATCCTCCCATTCTCCGACAACAGGTTAGCCAGCATCTTGGGGACAATGGCTGTGGTGTAGCATATTTCCAACAGCGACAGGTTCGTCAAGAAGAAGTACATGGGAGTGTGGAGGGCCGGGTTTAACTTGATCACGGTGGTGATGATAGAATTCCCTGCGAGCGACACGGTGTACATGGAAAGGACCAGTGCAAAAAGGAGCATTCGCAGCTGCGGCAGCCCAGAGAAACCGACAAAGATGAACTCGCTCACCAGGGAAGAATGATTGCCCATGGACCGCAACAGAGAATGACTCAGCTGCAGAAGATCGGAGACATAGATGGTGAAAGCTAGCCCGTCGCAAATGATCTACAGTTCTCTTCCCATTGCTTAGCACAGGGCTTACCCACACTCGCCTTTGCCTCTCTGTCCAAGCAAAGTTCTGTGTCCAAGTGTGGTTTTTTTGCTCCAGAGCTTTTCCCACAAAAAAACCCCCTGCTCTTCAGCATTCAGTCAGAGGAAACGTCAATTCTGGTTATCTGCGCATTGCTGTTTGCGCTGATTGAATTTTAAAGAGCGTGTTTTTGCGGGGAAAGCACCAGAGTGGCAGGGAAAGGGTGCTTGGACGCTGTGCTTTAAAGTGTGGGCCATGCCTGGAAAGAGCAGAGGAAAAGTGGATAAGCCCTGGCAGAGGTTTCAGGACTTAATTTTAACTTATCTGATGCACACACTCTGACTTGGAAGTCCCCCCTTTTAGCGTCAGGTGTATGGGGTTGCGGTGTGGAGCTAAGGTGAAGAAAATATACATACACAGGATTTCAGCAGGAAGTTACAGGTTGTGCAAATGTTGGGAACAAAGCAGCATGTCCTCTTTAAAACTTTTGTGGGAGCAAATAGTATTGAGAGCGGCATCACATATAACCACGGCAGTACCCCGATGAGGAAAGGGACGTGGATGGCGCTGTGGGTTAAATCACAGAGCCTAGGACTTGCAGATCAGAAGGTCGGCAGTTCGAATCCCCGTGACGGGGTGAGCTCCCATTGCTATGTCCCAGCTCCTGCCAACCTAGCAGTTCGAAAGCATGTCAAAGTGCAAGTAGATAAGTAGGTACCGCTCCGGCGGGAAGGTAAACGGTGTTTCCATGTGCTGCTCTGGTTCGCCAGAAGTGGCTTAGTCATGCTGGCCACATGACCCGGAAGCTGTACACCGGCTCCCTTGGCCTATAGAGCGAGTTGAGTGCCGCAACCCCAGAGTCGGCCACGACTGGACTTAATGGTCAGGGGCCCCTTTACCTTTACCTACCCCGATGAGCACAAATAAACATGAATGGACAACAGAGGGGACTTTGAAGGATCACATGAACTGAATATGCTGCGATTCTTCCTCATGCAAGGAACACATTTTGCCACTGATCAAAGGAAAACACAGTACCTGCACCTTGGGAAACAAAACTGTTCACTAACCAGGCATCTAATCTGGAAAGAAAAGACATCTAACACATTTCTTTCCCAGAAAAATTGACCCGTGGAAGACCTCTGATCATCCTCTGTGACAGTCGGTGTTTTCAGGATGGGGAAGGCAGAGCTAATCCGTTTTTCTGTTTACAAAAATGAGCTGGCTGATACTTCTGGAAAACTCACAGGGAGGACACGAAGACAGGAGCTCAGCTGCATTGTTTGTCCCCAGTACCTGATCTTCTCCAGAAATAGACTGCACCATGGAGATCATGTTTTGCAACCAAGACTAACAGCTGTGGATAAACCCAGCGTCTGTTAACTTGCCTAATATTTGAACTATCACATGGTGATCTTGCTACACTGGAATTACACCAAGGCAATTTTTAAAACTCAAAATGAAGTTTTGAAATCAAGTTTTGACTGATCAATCAATGCATACTTTACAGCCTTAGGGGGTGACTCAGTGGAGCATTTGCCAAGGCTGGCTGCAATGCCAAACCAATTTGTGGGGAAACACTAATCTCCAAATGAACTATAGAATGCAAGTTCTGCTGAAGGAAGCCATTTGGGCCTGTTACTCTCCAGATGTTGTTGGATTACAAATCCCATCATCCCTGACATATTGAGAACTGAAGTCCAGCAACATCCGCCCAGCAGCAGGTTGCCTCAAGCAAGATTTTTAAGCTGAACGTCTTTGCACTCAGATACCGTGCATATAGCATTATTCTCTTGAGTTGGATCCCTGTAAAATTCTGTGTGAATGACTATCGCGCTTTAGTGGACACTATATGTGTGCTGTTTCAGAATGCATCATAATTATTCCAGAAATCTAGGAGTAAAACGGCTCTTACATCTTCCAAGCATCCAAACAAGCAACACCCAAACTGATGCCTCCCAAGAGCAGATATAAATATAACAGATCAAGGAAGAACTGAGCCACAAATGCCTTTAGAAAGGTGCACTGGTGTTAAAATTTAAACAACATCCTCCCTGTTCAGACACACAGACAACCTGCACTCACCTCTGAAAACATGATCCAACCCATCATTCTGAGAAGCCTCCAGGCTGATCTGACTGATACCTTTCTACCATCACCTCTTCCTCCCCTGAGGCGTCATCAGTAGACCCTCCCTTTCCCAGAAGCATCTAGGTATAACAAGTCTCTTTGGGTACAGTTTCTGCAGGGATCTGGCCCTCTAGCTCCCTTAGATGCTTGTCAGACAAAGCTGTGCTGTTGGCAATTGTCTGAGGACACCATTTCGCTTTGTCCTGTTTACAAGAAGAGAAAGGAATCTGAACAGCCCAGAAAGGAGGGTCGCATCTGTACTTCCGGAAGTTCCATCTCCCATCAGCCCCAGCCAGCACAAGCCAACAGTTGGGGATGATGGGAGCTGTACCTGGGTGGGCCGCAAGTTAGCCAATGCTGCTCCAGAGTTGCTGATATCTTTGGCAGAGAGTAAGCTAGGGAGACTAATCCTGGCTTTGCACAAACACACACACACAGGGCTCACTGCGATTAACAGGAAACATTTTATTCCAATGGCAAAACGCTTCAACTTCTGCCTTCCTCTGCTGCTAAAATAAAAAATGAAATGATGCTGTTGTCAAGGTGGCAGTTTTGGAGATGTTCAGAAAGGCATCGTTTGCTGAAGCTACGGGATGTTGGTGCTGCCCTCTCCAGGCTGAGGTCATGTGGCTTTAATGTGTCTTACATGTACATTTAGAACAGGCTTCCTCAACCTTGGCCCTCCAGATGTTCTGGGACTACAATTCCCATCATCCCTGACCACTGGTCCTGCTAGCTAGGGATCACGGGCCAAAAACATCTGGAGGGCCAAGGTTGAGGAAGCCTGATGTAGAAGTTTCCCCCTCTTTGCTAAAGTAGGAGGATCAGTCGGTGTCTCTAAATCTGACAGTCCGTGGTTCCCATTTCAGAGCCGAAACGTTTAGCTTCTGGCTGCTCAACCTCTTCAGTCAAAATTGCAGATGTGTGGCTTCTAAAACATGTGCGTAGGTCAGCTGTCGTTTTACCTTGTCCAGAACTTCATCATTTACTTTCAGGTCTCTTTTCTGCCCTCCCTCCCTCCCTCGTCCTATATCACTATCCTTATCTGTGCCAATATTTCCTTCAAGGCAGTGCCCCAGGTTCTGATCCACCACAGAACAATGCAAGTTCCTATTATACCTTTATAATAATAATAATTTATTATTTATACCCCACCCATCTGGCTGGGTTTCCCCAGCCACTCAGAATAATAATAATAATAATAATAATAATAATAATAATAATAATGCAATAAAACATCAAACATTAAAAAATTCCCTAAACAGGACTGCCTTCAGATGTCTTCTAAAAGTCCTTATTTCCTTGACATCTGATGGGAGGGCATTCCACTGGGCGGGCGCCACTACTGAGAAGGCCCTCTGCTTGGTTCCCTGTAACTTTGCTTCTCGAGTTAGGGAACCGCCAGAAGGCCCTCGGAGCTGGGCCTCAGTGTCCAGGCTGGATGATAGGGGTGGAGACGCTCCTTCAGGTATACTGGACCAAGGCCGTTTAGGGCTTTAAAGGTCAGCACCAACACTTTGAATTGTGCTCATTCTTTCCTTGGGAAGCTCAGAGCAACTTTGCATGGGGCGCCAGTGGTTTCCTAGCCAGGCACCACCTGGTCCAAGCCAGGCACCACTCTAATCCAGCAACCCAAAATGAATTAAGACCGTTTGCAAATCAAACAGGGTCCTGGCAGGGCTTGATGGGACTTCCAGGTATGGCCCTTGCTATGCCCGCGGGGACAGGAGGTGGAGGGCTTCGCCGTTGAGCCCGTCCTTGTTGACTCCAGGGCTGAACATGGGGTAGAGGCGCTCGGAGAAGATGTCCGAAAAGGTGTAGATGTGGAGCATGGTGTCAGCATCGTAGAAGGAGACCTGCCCCGCTTCATAGTCCAGGTAGACCCCGACCTTCTGGGGCTTGTCCTTGAGGGACAGCAGCTTGGGGGGAGACTCAAGGGCCTTGTATTCACTACCGTTCCTCAGCCAGATGGCCCAGAATCCATTGCTGGGCTTGACTTTCACTTTGGCTTCCTTCCTGTTGACGGACTCCTTGGCCACGCCAATGTCCCAGCTGGTTTTATTCCTCACCTCTACTTCCCAGTAATGGCGTCCTGAGGTAAATCCCTGAGAGCCCAGCACACACACGCACTTGCTGAACCTCTCAGGCCCATCAGGGACCTCATCCTCAGGGTTGTCTTCCAGACGAACGCTATGAAGGTCCTTGGAGAGCACAAGGTTGGGGTGGTTGGTGGCAGGATCCAAGGTGATTTGACAGGGAGCTGTTGGGATACGACCGACGTAATGGTTACCGACACCTTACATTACATTCAGAAATGTTGGATGCAGGAGAGATCTACACTAAACAGACTGTCCATTTTGTACCTCAGAGGTGCCAAAAGGAGTTTCTGGGCCCAGCACACCGCATGTGCATCAGGCACGCCACCCTTCTCACACAAAGAGGACTTGTATCTGCGTATCATTTGCTTCACATACAAATTCGTATTGTCTTTGGCAAGTAGGGTAGAGGGCCCAGTGATAAATCAGGGGCCACACACAACAAGACAGACAGAGGACTCAGCTACATCAGTCAAAATGCAGCGTTATAAATGTGTTATAACACTGTGACACCGGATGGGACTGTAGAGCTAAAATCGCAACTCAGTGATATTCTCAATTGTGAGCCTTACAATGGTTTCTCGCAGAGCATTTTCACGGCGTGTTTTTTAATATGTGTAGATCTAGCCACAATGTCAACAGGAGAAACTTTTCCTGTAATTATAGTCCCAGTCTTTATAAGGCATAACCTGTTAAATTTCTGCCTGCCACATAGTGGTTAAAGCAGGCTTCCTCAACCTCGGCCCTCCAGTTTTGAGACTACAATTCCCTGACCACTGGACCCACTATCTAGGGATCATGGGAGTTGTAGGCCAATAACATCTGGAGGGCCGAGGTTGAGGAAGCCTGGGTTAAAGGCAATAATAATAATAATAATAATAATAATAATAATAATAATACCCTGCCCATCAGGCTGAGTTGCCCCAGACACTCCGGGTGGCTTCTGACACATATAAAAACATTTTAAAATGTCAAACTTTTTAAAAAGGTTTAAAGGGCTGCCTTCAGTTGTGTAGTTCTTTATTTCTTTATCTCCTCAGATAAAGCCTTGCTCTTCTCTATTGTCCACCCTAAACCACACAAAGAACTCAGGTTTCACGAGTTGCAACCCAGTTGTGTTAACTGGAGATCTTTCGTCAGCTGGCACTCGGTACAAGGGCAGGCATGGCACTTCACAGAATCATAAAACTGTAAAATTGGAAGGGACCCCAAGGATCATCTAGTCCAGCCCCCTGCAATGCAGGAATCTTTTGGGGCTCAAACCCACGATCTTGAAATTAAGGGTCTCATGCTCTACCAGCTCAGCTTTCCCAGTTTGCTTCAGATGGGGTATTGGTCAAAAGAGATGCAAGATTACACACACACACACACACACTTTTGGATAGATGGTGGCTAACAGACTGAGGTTGAATCCTGACAAGACAGAAGTACTGTTCCTGGGGGACAGGGGGCGGGTGGGTGTGGAGGACTCCCTGGTCCTGAACGGGGTAACTGAAGCCCACTGAAGGACCAGGTGTGCAGCCTGGAAGTCATTTTGGACTCACAGCTGTCCACGGAGGCACAGGTTGATTCTGTGTCCGGGGCAGCTGTCTACCAGCTCTATCTAGAACAGTGTTTCCCAACCTTGGGCCTCCAGCTGTTTTTGGACTACAACTCCCATCATCCCTAGCTAGCAAGACCAGTGGTCAGGGATGATGGGAATTGTAGTTCAAAAACAGCTGGAGGCCCAAGGTTAGGAAACACTGATCTAGAATACAGGCTGACACCCTACCTACCCACAGATGGTCTCGCCAGAGTGGTGCATGCTCTAGTTATCTCCTGCTTAGACTACTGCAATGCACTCTACGTGGGGCTACCTTTGAAGGTGACCCAGAAACTACAACTAATCCAGAACGTGGCAGCCAGACTGGTGACTGGGAGTGGCCGCCAAGACCACATAACACCGGTCTTGAAAGACCTACATTGGTTCCCAGTACATTTCCAAGCACAATTCAGAGTGTTGGTGCTGATCTTTAAAGCCCTAAATGGCCTCGGTCCAGTATACCTGAAGGAGCATCTCCAACCCCATCATTCAGCCCGGACACAGAGGTCCTGCACTGAGTGCCTTCTGGCGGTTCCCCCACTGAGAGAACCGAAGTTACAGGGAACCAGGCAGAGGGCCTTCTCTGTGGTGGCACCCGCCCTGTGGAATGCCCTCCCATCAGATGTTAAAGAAATAAACAACTATCTGACTTTTAGAAGACACCTGAAGGTAGCCCTGTTTAGGGAAGTTTTTAATATTTGGTGAATTATTGTATTTTAATCTTTTGTTGGGAGCCTCCAAGAGTGGCTGGGGAAACCCAGCCAGATGGGCGGGGTATAAATAATAAATTGTTGTTGTTGTTTGTCCTCACAACCTTGTGAGGTAGGTTATGCTCAGAAACAGAGCTTGGCTGAAGTCTGCGTAGTATATTTCGGGGCCAAATATAAATTTGAAGCTGGGCATCCCTGGTCCCAATCCAATACCAAACCCAACCTTCCCCAGCTGGTGCTCTCCGGACAGTGTTGATCTACATCTCCCATCATCCCTGACCTTTGACCATTCTACCTGGGGTTGATAGGACTTGTAGTCAAAAAAGTCTAGGGGCACCAGCTTGGGGAGGGGCTGCTCTAGTTACTATGCCACACTGGCTCCTCTGCATGAAACAACATTTGAACTAAGACACTGAGGTCCAGCGCCGAGGGCCTTCTGGCAGTTCCCTCACTGCAAGAAGGAGGTTACAGGGAACCAGGCAGAGGGCCTTCTCGGTAGTGGCGCCCTGTGGAACACCCTCCCAATAGATGTCAAGGCAATAAGCAACTTACTTCTAAAAGACATCTGAAGGCAGCCCTGTTTAGGGGAGTTTTTAATGTTTAATGCTGTATTGTGTTTTTAATATTTGGTTAGGAGCCGCCCAGAGTGGCTGGGGAAACCCAGCCAGATGGGTGGGGTATAAATAAATTATTATTATTATTATTATTACTACTACTACTACTATTATTATTATTATTATTATTATTATCATCAAAGCAGAGCAGCTCTGGCCTCAAGTGGCAGATTTTGCCACAGCATCACAGAAACAGTTTATGCCAAGCTGTTGTGGCAATAAAGCCTCATCGCTCCAATACTTACAAGGTCTCAGAGCTGGAAGCATCTCCTTCCACACCATGTACTGAATAGGGCCCTTAAACTGGCCCAGGCTGAACTCACGGGCGATCACAGGCAGTGTGGATCCTTTGTCATCACTAGGACAATATCTGCAAGAACAGGAAAAAGATCGTATAAAGTAGAATCCATGATTATGAGTGTCACAAGCTGCTCTTTATCTCCACCTAGTGGCCATATCTGAAAGTGCTGCTCTTTGCACTAATGCTCATTTAGCTCCTAAATAAGAGTCATACTACATTATTCAAACATGGGAGTAGTTGCTAGTGTGGATTAATCAATGCAAAAGGCACTGGTGTTATATTCCTGATCTAGCAGGGAATGAGCTCTAGTTGTGGATCACAGATCATGAGTAGAAAACAAACAGCAGACAGAGAAAGTGAGAAGCAGAGTTTTTTTAAAAATCGTTTTTAAAAGTGATGGGGAGAGGCAGAAGATCCAGGAGCCACAAAAGACCCTGGCCCACCCTCTAACAATATTGCTGGCACAGCTCCAGTTGCATCCCCAGATGAAGTCAAGTAAATGCATGTTTGCTGAGAGGGTTGAGAACAGAAGCAGGAGGTTCAGTCATACGGTCTACTCACTTTTCTGTGAAGGCTTTGATGTCCTGCAAAAAAAGAAAAGGGAAATCTTAGAGAAGTTCTGACCATTTAGAATATAGTTTTGTGGATATCACAGAAGCTGCTTGAAACAGGACATCTTAAATTATTTTTCATCACCCTTATGGGTTTCCTACCTTCCTCCCACAGAAGCCCCGAGTGTCATGCAGCCATCACAAATGACAATCGCAATAACACCCATAGCTAAAATAGTAGCTAAAACCTATATCAAAACTCAAAAGTGGCACCGTAAATACGGTAATACTTAAGCTAATGGACTCCTCACTGCGTCTATGTACCAAAGGTTTGAATGAATGACTAAATGCATCTTCAAGTGACGCTTAACAGTTGTTAACGACGAGGACAGCCAACTTTCCCCCGGGCTGGGAGTTCCATGAGCGGGACAGCCACCACCAAGCAGGCCCTACCTCATGACACCATCCCACGGGCCATACCTCTCGACAGGACCATGGGCTGGGCCTCCCATGACGGTCACAGAAAATGGGCCAGCCCATATGGAGAGAGGCCATCTTGGACCCCAAGCCATCACAAAACTGGTTGTAATATCCCAGCCAAGGTCTAAAGCAGGGGGGACACCTCAGGCCTCAGAGGCAAGGGGCCAAAAGTAGTTCTCCAAGCTTTTTTTGGGTGTGAAACCAGCTGTACAAAGGCAAAGATTCATATTTGTTGCTCTGCCCACTTTTGCCCCCTGGCCACGCCCACGAGAAGGAAATGCAGTCCTTGATCAGAAAAAGGTGATCCACCCTTGGGTCTAACGGAAGCTAGCAATGCAATTGCCTGTCACACGAGTCTTCTCATGACCTCATCCAAAATGATGACTGGATTTGTGTGCTGCAGCCGGATTATATAAATTGAGGCAGTCATGGTGACTTTCTGTAGCCTAGGGCTTGCTCAGCAAAGGAAACCCTCTTGCTGGCTTCAGTGGCAGAGCTGGTTTATTCCATGGGGGTTTCCTTCCCCCACAGTCAAAGCTTTTAAAAATTACTTCAGTTGAACCTCTCTTTCTTTTCAGCAACCCAGTGCTCTGGTGGTTTACAGCTTGTTATGGAACTTTAACTCAGGTATGTTCATCTGGTGCCTTTGTTATACGTCTTTAGGCACCAGGCAAAAACGTTCCTCTTCACAAAGGCCTTCGGCTGATTAATATTCTACAGCCTTTAAAATGGGGGGGGGGGGATTGTTTTGTTTTAAGTTTTTAATTTGTGCTTTTATTCTGAATTTCTATCTTGTGAAATGCCCCAAGGTGTATAAATTTAATAATTAATCCCACCCTCTCCAAAAGGGTTTGCAGTTCTTCCAAACTTCGCATCACTGGCAGCATAGTCACCATTTCTGGGCGATCATGGGTGCCAAGGCACGCACAAATTTGGGTGCCTGGCTGGGCAACTAATAATTATTTTTTTTATACTTATATTTTATTTTATTTTAATTTAATTTAATTTCCCTGCCCATCTGGCTGGTTTCCCCGCCACTATGGGCAGCTCCCAATAGAATATTAATAATAATAACAAAAAAGCAATAAAACTTCAAACATTAAAAGCTTCCCTAAGCAGGGCTGCCTTCGGATGTCTTCTAAAAGTCAAATAGTTGTTTAATCCCTTGACATCTGATGGGAGGGCGTTCCACAGGGCGAGCACAACTACCAAGAAGGTGTGGTGGCGGGGCATTCAGTCGGGCCCTTCCGCTGTGACAGGGGGCTCCATCGGGCCCTTCTGCTTCGGCGCCAACATATGACATCACGCACGCGTGTGACATCACACACACGTGCCAAGCACCCACAATGCTGGGTGGAACTCGGTGCGCCTGATGGGCAGATTTCATTGGCTCCACTTTCCACCTCTTAATACGCATCCTTTTCAGGTGACAGTTCCCCCTACGTCCCCTTTGTACACAGGTACAGATTTGTCATACCTTCTGCTCGATCATAAAAAGCAAAGAGACACATTTCGTTTACGTGATTTGTGCAGGATCTCAAGTACCTCTGGGAGACCATAAAAAGGTAAAGGGACCCCTGACCATTAGGTCCAGTCGTGGCCGACTCTGGGGTTGCGGCACTCATTTTGCTTTATTGGCCGAGGGAGCCGGCGTACAGCTTCCGGGTCATGTGGCCAGCATGACTAAGCCGCTTCTGGCGAACTAGAGCAGTGCACGGAAACGCCATTTACCTTCCCGCCGGAGTGGTACCTATTTATCTACTTGCACTTTGACATGCTTTTGAACTGCTAGGTTGGCAGGAGCAGGAACTGAGCAACGGGAGCTCACCCCATCGCGGGGATTCGAACCGCCGACCTTCTGATTGGCAAGTCCTAGGCTCTGTGGTTTAACCCACAGCGCCACCCGCATCCCTTCTGGGAGACCATACCTGCCTGCAATCCAGAAATGATGCCCTCCCCATAGATTTGTTCAGAGACGCACTGACCTTCAGGAAGGCTTCGGGGTCCAGCTGCTCCTCCAGCCGTGCCTGGATCTTGGCCACTTGTTCCTCAGCCGCGCGAACTTGCTCCTGCCCGTTGCGCTGGTTCCTTTCCAGCTCGCTGAGGAGGAGCTCTTCCTCACGCCGGATCTCCCTCCTCATCGCTGCCTCCTTCTCCTGGAGCCACTGGTGAAGCTCAGTGAACTGGGCTGAGAGGTGCTGCTCCAGGCGGAGGCGCTGGGCCTTGAGAAGGAACAGCAATGGTGGGGAAAGGAGGATGTGTGAGCAATGGACACTGGCTCTGTTCTGGCAGCCCCAGTGTGCTTAGAGAAAAGGGACTGTTTGTGGGAGGAAGCCAGCAGCCCAGAGTTACCCTCCCAGACTGAACTGGCTGTTTTTTCCTTCGTTTAGAAGTAGCAGCAACATTACATGCATTTTATAATAATAATAATAATAATAATAATGTATTACTTATACTGAGATCCAGTGCCGAGGGCCTTCTGGCAGTTCCCTCATTGCAAGAAGTGAGGTTACAGGGAACCAGACAGAGGGCCTTCTTGGTAGTGGCGCCCACCCTGTGGAACACCCTCCCTTCAGATGTGAAGGAAATAAGCAGCTATTTTATCTTTAAAAGACATCTGAAGGCAGCCCTGTTTAGGGAAGTTTTTAATATTTAATGTTGTATTGTTTTTAACACTTGATTGGAAGCCGCCTAGAGTGGCTGGGGAAACTCAGCCAGATGGGTGGGGTATAAATAATAAATTTATTATCATTATCATTATCATTATTATACCCCACTCTGGCCAGGCCTCCCCAGCCACTCTGGGGGGCTCCCAACAAAATTTCAAAAACACAATAAAACATCAGTCATTAAAAACTTCCCAATACAGGGCTCCCTTCAGATATCTTCTAAAAGTCAATATAGTTGTTTTTTTCTTTGTCATCTGATGGGAGGGCATTCCACAGGGCGGGCGCCACTACCAAGAAGGCCCTCTGCCTGGTTCCCTGTAACCTCGCTTCTCGCAGTGAAGGAACTGCCAGAAGGCCCTCGGAGCTGGACCTCAGTGTCCGGCCTGAATGATGGGGATGGAGATGCTCCTTCAGAATAATATTTTATTCTTTTTTTCCATATAGAAAATTGTTACTCAACAATTATATTCCAATTCAACAAAACTAGTGACTTTCCGCTCACCTGACATCGATGTTTATAACCCAAATTACATGTGATTGCGCTTTAAGGTTCCATTTCATCTAATGTCATCCTCTCAGACATGTTTCTTAATAGATTCTGCTGTTTTCTTACACTTCAAACCAAGCATTAAATGCACATTAAAAAGCAAAAGCGTGTGTGCTGAAAGTAACATGCAGCTTGGCTCCATGAAACAAGGGCAGAAACATCAAAGAGGCTTGGACTCACAGAGATTTCTGGAAATTTCTGGGCACTCTGCTCTTGCAGCAATTTCGCCGCTTGGGCTCTGGATTCCAGCACCGTCTGAGCAGCTGTTAGGACCTCCTGCATGGAAACAGACATGGCAAAGAATAAACACAAAAGGGCAATGAGAATCCATTGGCAACTGCTGCTCATGTAGGGTTGCCACTAGCCACAGCGATCAATAGCCTGGTTAGGGGGTTTTGTTTTATTTTTTGCTTGCTTGGAATTGGGGGGGGGGGGAGAGTTTCTGGAAAACCAAAAGCCAACATTAGCCCACTTTACCTGCCATTAGAGGAGACATAAACTTTATGCTGGGATCCGTCTCTCAAAGAAACACACCCAGTTTGTTGTTATTAATAGGGCATGACTTTCTCCCTGGCAATATTTCAAAAAGTGAAAGAGGGGTTTTTTTGTTTGTTTTGTTTTTGGCCAATATTTTGAGCTTTAATTTTAATGCAATTCACCAAAATCTACACTGCCGACATGGGCTGCCATACGTCCGGATTTTCCCAGACAATTCAGCGATTTCCACCCGGATGCTGCTTATGAAGTCTATGTCCGGGAGATTCTGGATGTACGGCAACAGTAAATTAGAAGTGGTTCCAGCAACATGAACGACACCCTCTTCAAAATAAATGGCCTGCAATCCTTTCTTTTCCCACCCCCTTTCCAAATTTGGCATGCTCCTTTTCACCAGACGCTGCCATTTTTTGAGTGAAGCCTGTATTTATTAAACTGCATACTGTATTTAACGAAGCCATCAACCTGAGTTACAACTGCCCAGCACGTAGCGATGTCTCGCCTGATTTTAATGACTCTACAAGTGATCAACGCTTGCAACAGCTTGAGCAAGAAGGCAATGCACACCCAGAGGTGCCAGGGCTCAGAGTTAATGCAAACCAGCTCACCAACAAAGAAAGTCAGGGAGTACTACAATATATCCAAAACAATGGGAGAAATTGGAAGGATCTCAAAAGAGAAGATAGATAGGGACTGGAAGGTGTTTAAAGGATACTTGCAAAACCATATTGAAAAATCAGAACTCTTATTAGAATAAACAAGTTCCGTTTTAAATACTGGAATACCAAATAAGATGGATAACAATGTGTAATAGAAAAAGAAGCATGAAATTAGGTTAAAGGTGTGTGAAAGAAAGTAATAGAAGTGGAAAGAAATTGCAATTGAGTAGATTGGAAGTCTAACACAAAGGTGGGGTGAGGGGTGGTGGATGGTGATGGGAAAAGGAATTATCTGTGGGACTGAATGTAAGTATGTCTGAATATTTTTAAGGATTGTATGAAATGTATGTTTGTATATTCACAATATATGTGTATTAATGCTGAATCATTTTAACAATAAAAACTTTTTAGAAGAAGAAGAAGAAGAAGAAGAAGAAGAAGAAGAAGAAGAAGAAGAAAGTCAGGGAAGCAGTCCAAAGAGTGGCAAGGTACCTGGACCTGAAACTGAAGGGATCCACTGAGTGAATTGCAGCCGACTCCAGGGCATCACAGCTAGGGGAGATGTTTGGAAACATACAGCTAAAGCAGCTTGAGATGATCATGTGCAACTCTGAATCACATCTAGGAAAGACTGTTTGCCTAGAGTTGTGAAACTGAGCTCAAGGCTCAAGTAACAGGCATCCTTTTTTTCTCAAAAATGAGTAATGGTCAGGTGATGTGTGAGCCATTCTTCCACTCTGAGACCCACAGGTATCATAGGTATCATAGAATAAATTGCACATTCAGATTAATCATGGGGAACAGCCCCATGGAGATTGCAACACATCAGACCAAAAGGTAAGGAACTCATTGCTTAAAAGCTTCCTGAAGCTTATTCTTCTTTCTTTCTCTTAAACTCCCCACACATATTAAGCTAATATATAAGAGACCCAAAGGTCAGCTCTTTCCTATCTATGTTGAGTACCACTCTGAGCTCTACAGACGAAGGGTGGTATACAAATTTGCTGAGCTGCAAAAATTAAGCTATAACGTCCGGCAAAGCAGAATTCTGGTTGCATTGACTGACGCTGAAAACTGGACGGTCCTACGCAGTGCAAGTAGCGAAATGGCATGGCACCCACTAGTGGCACAACAGGCTACTGCAGCCAGCAACAACAGGCGGTTGTGCAACAGGGTAGAAGTTTGGGGCAGAAATCCCAGGTCCCGCTCAGTGGAATAAACAGAAGCACCACAGCCACCCAGTTCAGCCCTGCTGTCTTGTCATTTTTTGGAAGCCAGTTAAGTAATAGGCATCATTGCCTAAAAGCGGATGAGTGTCAGATCTAGCCCATTTTCCCCCCTTTAAACCCCAAGATCTCCCAAAGACTCACAGTTAAATAAAAGCCTAGGCTGGGGGTTTGGAAGCTGGGGGTTGTTTTCAGGCTCAGTAACTGAACCCAGTCCACAGTTCTTCCACATTTGAGTATTCAAAGGCAGCTGGATGGCACTAGGATGGGGGAAGTCTGATCCACCCTGGATGCTTTATCTGAGATTCCTGCATTGCAGGGGGTTGGACTAGATGACCCTTGGAACCCAACTCTAGGATTCTATGATCTAGCACTATAGGATGCTTGAGCGCCGCCTACCGACCTTGTAGCGCTCCACAGCCCCGTCCAAAGGGATGCACTGGTGCCCCCAGTGATCCGGCTGCAGCGCCCTCACCAGGCAGCCGTCGTCGGCGCAGAAGAGCAGCTCTCCCTGCACTTCGTCGTCCAGCAGCCCGTCGGGCTCGGCGTCTTCGTCGCTCGCCCGGGCGGACAGAGTCTCCAGGGTCTTCCGCGCCAGCTGACCCAGGACGCGGTTGGCCGTGAATTTCCCCCCCGGGATCTCCCGGCGGCACTCCGGGCACGTGGGCAGAGGCGCGTCCTCCCCGTCGCTGCTGCTACTACTGCTGCTGCTGCCGCTGCCTCCGCCGCCTCCGCCGGGCACCTCTGCCCAGTAGCGGGCGATGCAAGGCTGGCAATAGTTGTGCCCGCATTCCAGCATCACGGGGTCCCGGAAGAGCTCCAGGCAGATGGAGCAGATCAGGTCCTCGGCAAAGTGCTCCACTCCCGTCGGGGCCGCCATGGGGATCTCAGGCCTTTCCTACACAGCCCTGGAAAATGTATTTATCTTTCTCTCTCCTTGCTTTCCTGTTACAAAGTTATTTTCTTCTACTGTGTGCAGGACACCGCCAGCCTCGTCCTCCTCTTCTGACTTTTCTATTTTTCAATTCTCCCCTTTTTATCTATTTGCTCTTTACTGTATGCGCAGCTCTGTTACTCCTTTAAAAAAAATGGCTAGAAATTACCTTTTTCTACTTCCTTCCTTCCTTCCTTCCTTACTGCTCTCTCTCTCTCGTCTTTTTTCTGTTCCCCTCGGTTCCTTCGTCGGATTTCCCCTGATCCTCTTCGCTTCCACCCCGTCGTCTGCTCTCGCCTCTCTCTTTCACAGACGGTACGAGAATCAGTACAGATTTCTGGGCGATTCTTAAAACGGTTTAAAGGTCTCCCACTCCGTCCGACGTCCTTATTTGCCGCCTCTGCTGCCTCTTCGACCCCCGTCTTTAAAATCTCTCTCCTTTGGGTCAAGGAGCCGCCCCGCCACTCCTTCCTTGCGCCCGCCCCTTCGGTGCCAACATCCAGATGCATCACAGCCGCGCCAAGCGAGGGGTGCCCCGCCCGCCCCGCCCCAGGAAACATCTGGAGGCTGGAGGGCATCAAACCGGTTCCAGGTGAGAGAAGAAAGCAGGTAGTGGGAAGAGAAAGCCTTGGAGTCCCCTCTCTCTCCGGAAGTCCTGAGAGAGGAGACTAGAATCATTGAACTGTAGATCTGGAAGGGACCACAAGGGTCATCTAGTCCAACCCCCTGTAATGCCAGAATCGTTTTGCCCAGCGTGGGCCTCAAACCCTTGACCCTAAGGTTAAGAGTCTCGTGCTCTATCAACTGAGCTCTCTTGTTGAACGGCCTCAATCTTGTTGGTAACCTCTGAGAGCAGGGCAGTGAACATGCTGCTTTTGGTTCTCTGTATACCTGAAGGAGCATCTCCACCCCCCATCATTCTGCCCACACACTGAGGTCCAGCTCCGAGGGTCTTCTGGTGGTTCCCTCCCTGTGAGAAGTGAAGCTACAGGGAACCAGGCAGAGGACCTTTTTGGTAGTGGCACCCGCCCTGTGGAACACCCTCCCATCAGATGTCAAGGAAATAAACAACTATCTGACTTTTAGAAGACATCTGAAGGCAGTCCTGTATTGGGAAGTTTTTTAAATATATATATATATATTTATTAAGCAATTTCAACATAACAACTTAACAAACCATATAATCACATACATTTTTTCCCCTTCCCCCCTCCCACCAGGGACTTCCCTCAGCTCCCCTCTCTGATTTCTCTCCACATATTATTCTCT
Organism: Podarcis pityusensis; assembly: GCF_964106645.2. Classification (NCBI taxonomy): domain Eukaryota; kingdom Metazoa; phylum Chordata; class Lepidosauria; order Squamata; family Lacertidae; genus Podarcis; species Podarcis pityusensis. The sequence goes on along the minus strand of NC_138038.1, from coordinate 40,801,814 downwards.
GCATGTTATAAAATTATACTTATCCTTGCCTTATCTATCTATCATGTTATCAACCAATAAATTTGTGTATGTTTATTCAAAACCTGCCAAGGCGTCCAATTCATTTTGTTGTCTCTTTAAATAATTTGTAAAAAGTTCCCATTCTTCCTTAAAGTCACAGTTGTCCTTATCCCACAGTTTGTATGTCAATTTAGCCAACTCTGCATAGCTCATCAATTTTTCTTGCCGTTGTTCTTTCGTTGGGATTTCCTCATTCTTCTGTATTGGGAAGTTTTTAATGTTTGATGTTTTATTCTGTTTAATATTCTGTTGGGAGCCTCCGAGAGTGGGCGGGGTATAAATAATAAAGTATTATATTATTATTATTATTATTATTATCATCATCATCATCTGGGAAGAGGCAGGGTCATATGAGGTAGAGGAGACAGTGGGGAAAGAAATAGGGAGTCTGGTGGATTGGAGGAAAAACAGAAAGGTGCTCAGTCTGTCCCTCTAGCACCATGGCAGGTTGGGTCTCCAGGTGTTTTTGGACTACAAACTCCCATCATCCCTAGCTAACAGGACCAGTGGTCAGGGGTGATGCACACATTCCCTTATAACGTACTAAGTAAATTTCCCAACTTGAATTTGTATGCAGTGAGATCCCCTTTTCATAAACCTTAAATGCAGAGATTTAGTATTTTTATTATTATCAGCAGCCCGATTAACAATAGCCCAATACTGGAAACAACCTGCAGTTTTATAAGAGTATATATTTAAAGAAGATGAATAAATGTGCAAAATAGGTTAAGTTGGATATGCAGAAGATATTAAAAATAAATTCAAGGAACCACAGAAAGAGGGGGAAGGGAGTCAAGTTTTGAAATGTCAAAATGATTGTAAAATTAATGAACTGTATAAAATTAGTGAAATGTATAAACTTGAAAAGTATAATTTTTTTTTTATTTAAAAAAACAACCTACAGAAATCCCCATTGAAATCTGGGTAAATATTTGCAATATGGCTCTGTCAGGATGCCTTACTCGCCACAAAAGGGTAATTTAAAGGTACTTCAAGAATAGACCTTTTTGGCAAGACTTGGCTTTCATTCTTTTCCTTTATAAATGAGACAGAAGATGCTTTTATTCCACCCACAACACAGGAATCTCTTCGGAGAGGATACTTGAATTGATAATGCATAAATAAACACCTTGCTTGTCTAGTGCATATTAAACTTAATGGACAAGTTACTGTGGTTATGTTGTTCTTGTATTTACATTAAAGCCAATAAAAATTATTTGGAGGGGGAATAAAAGCATATTTGAACAACATTCCTCTTTGTTCAAGCTCTTTGTCAGAGATGTTTTGGGACAAAGTATGGTCATCTTTGGAGTCTCTGAGATTGAAGTCTGGAATGCTAGTGTTTTAGATACCAACTTTGCAGCAATTCTAGGCCTGACTGAATGTTTAGCTATATGCTCTCCATACCCTAGAGATCCAGAATTAATGTAAAAAAAACCCAAACCATTGTTTTTTATTATTATTATCTGGGAAGAACAGAGCAGTGGAGATAATGGTGTCAACCCTAATTCTGGCCAAGAGAAAAAAAAGATACTCTGGCTTTAAATTTTCAAATGACTCATCATGCCTCACCCCAGAGTGGGAGGACTCTGTTATTAATGCCGCACGCTTCACATCTCTTTTATGGCTGAGGGTATATTGCTAATCCTCTCTGGCATTACAGATTTTGAAAGATTCCATTCATCTAAACACAAACATTAGTCATTCAGCCCCACAGGAAGTGGAGCAAAGGACTCTCTATCTCTGTGCGGTGCTGACTCAGACCCATTCTCTCCCCCCATGACCCAGGACAGCAGAAAGAGAAGTCCAGTGTGTTACAGCAGATGGAAGAGTCGCCAAATGACTCCACTTCACCACCTCCTGCCCCATATTCCTCACTTCAGTTGTGCAATATCTGGCACTCCCCAGACTGCAGTTGGGTAACTGTTCACGTGCTCCTTGGAAAAACATAACATTATCGTCTGCAAGGTGGAGCCCTTGAAGGACAAAGCAACCCACTCATATGGACAAGCTGGAACGTGTGCAGAGGAGGGCGACCAAGATGATCAAGGGTCTGGAAACCTAGCATTAGTATGAGGAACGGTTGAGGGAGCTGGGTCTCTTTAGCCTGGGGGAAAAGGAGAATTGAGAGGAGATACAATAGCCATCTTCAAATATCTCAAGGGCTGTCCCATGGAAGATGGAGCAGGCTTGCTTTCTCCTGCTCTGGAGGCTAGGACTCGAACCAATGGCTTCAAGTTGCAAGAAGAAGAGGAGTTGGATTTGATATCCCACTTTATCACTACCCTAAAGAGTCTCAAACCGGCTAACAATCTCCTTTCCCTTCCTCCCCCACAACAAACACTCTGTGAAGTGAGTGGGGCTGAGAGACTTCAGAGAAGTGTGACTAGCCCAAGGTCACCCAGCAGCTGCATGTGGAGAAGCAGGGAATCGAACCCAGTTCACCAGATTACAAGTCTACCGCTCTTAACCACTACACCACATGAATAAACATCAGGAAGAACTTTCTGATGGTAAGAGTTATTTGACAGTGGAACAGACTCCTATGAGAGGTGGTGGACATTCCTTCCTTGGAGGTTTATGAACACATGTCATGTATGATCTTGTTGAGATTCCTGCATTCCTCGGGGTCCCTTCCAACTCCTTAGTGCTACGATTCCAGGATACTGAAATGACCTCTGCATGTGGCTGAACTGAAACATAGCACCTCACTGGGACACAACAAGTCAGCAACAAACAAAAACAGCAGGAAGTCAGTGGAGACTTCATATTGCTTTTCGGATGAACCCACTAAGTTCTCTTGAAAGGATCTGGATAGCAAAAGCCTGGTGGGAACAGGAAGGCAAGACCCAAAATACCAGCAAAGGATTTAATCTCTGTCGATGGCTGGGTCATGAATGTTAACTATAATTTTTACAGGGGTTCTGGCAGAACCAAGTAATCTGGTTCTCATTATTGCAAATAAATATATTTTCCCACATCGGTAGAGTAATCAAAAAGTCCTGGCGAAATAAATCACATGAAGTAACATTATGCTACTAAGAACATGGATTTATCATTGTTCCTCTCTGCCCCCCCCCCCAAATAAATCCCAGTACATTTTTCCCCATTTGCTTCTCAAGAAAAGGTGAGAGTGCGCACAGCGATGGCTGGTGCCCATCAGGGCTGGTAGGGTGGAATGCAGGGACGCCAACTGTAGGTGTAGCCAGAGCCAATGAGAGGCGGAGCCAACCACTTTTCTCCCCATGCTCATCCCTGTTGAGTTGGGGGGGGCAGTGCCTCATATACCCTCAAGGACCAGCCTCCACTGAGGGCAAGCCATGTGGGGCTCATCTTGAGCTATGTCCAGTCTCTACCCCTCAATATCTGCCACCTGAGGCAGCCGCCGTCTCTCTGCCTAATGTTAGGGCCAGCCCCGACTGCAGAGCATCAAAGCGGCAGTGCCCCACAACAGACTAGATGCGTTTCAAGGCAGGACCAAGACTTGAAGGTGGTCAAGAAACCAAGTATCAGAGCCAAAAGGGTGGTGGCATGGAGAAAAATCCTGCGCCTCAAAAACAATGTCTTGAACCAAAGCTGTTTTTGCTTTATATTTGGGAAGAACAGGTTTACAGCTCAGGTTCCTCTGCTTCTTGTCTTCCACACCCCAGATCTCTTTCCGCTGTGAAGAATTAGCTCCTTTTCACAGCACCTGAGATGGAACGAGCACTCGTACAAGCAGCATATTGCTGGCGTGTTAAGATGAGCCACACACAAGACAAAGCAGGTTTTTCCTGCCTGTTTTATCTTTATTTCTACCCTGCCTCCTGGCACACTGCGTTTGAACGTGAATCCAAACTGATGGATTCCTCGGAATTTGGCAAGACGTTAACCGAAGGCTTCCTAGATCCATTTCCTGCCATGTTAATCAAAGTATTGTCATCGCATTTATTAACTAGCCTTCACCAGAAAGTGCCACAGCAGGTTACAATTTGGAATTAAAAACTAAGCACAGCTGAAACAGATTGCTGTCACAGGAATTGGGTGGGTCTTGAAAACACACAACTCAGATGCCAAAGAGATGCCTCTTCAGCACTGGCCAAAAGATGTGTAGGGGAAAAGCCAGATACACCTTTGTGGGGAAGGAATTCCACAGAAAATGTCCTCTCCTGGTCCATTCCCACCCCTCTGCTGATCTTAACACCTGGGAGGGTAAGGAAGGGACCAGTCTTTTCAGATATTTCAGGACTCCCATTTCAGAATCCGATTGCATTTCAAACATGCCATTTTCAGAGGGCTTATGCCTGGGTTTCTGAGAAGGCAGAATTTTGCTGTATTGGTGGGGGGGAAGCACAAGAGTTTAAAGATGTCAGTCCCAATGGAGCTCAGGTGAGAAGACCTGGCGTAAGCTGCCAGCTGCTCTCCGCTTTCATCATCCCCGTTTGCAGAATAGGAACATTTTAAAAGTCTGACTTCAGGCCTATAAACTTTGCACCATTTCCGCCATATGCATCCCTCCCAAAGGGGCTTGTCCACACAGGTCTCCAGTTTCAGTAAAACAGCAGCTGTGACATTTAGGCCTCATTGAGCTCAGGTAAGATTTTACCAGCTCCACCTGGGCTGGTGAGGCATCTCCCAGCTGATATGCAAAAATTTCCACCCACCTATAATCTATGCAGCTGGTAGATTGATGTGAACTGTTTTGATCCTCCCCTGTTGCTAGGCTCCTACCCTGCAGTAACCAACCACAGCCAGTGCTGACGTCTGAATCAAAATATAGGTCGATCATTGCCATGCCAGGCTGAAGGCAGTCCGTGCCTGTAAAAGGAGCACCAGGGAAGACTTCAATAGCCATGTTGTCTTGGCCAGTCACAGAGACTATAGGCTAGAACAGACATGGGGGGAGGGTTTGTGGCCCTCCAGATACTGATGGACTACAATTCCCATCATTCCTGATCACAGGCTATGCTGGCTGAGGCTAATGGGAGATGGAGTCCAGTAACAGCTGGAAGGTCACAGGTTCCCCATCCCTGGGCTTGATTGGGAATGTTTACTAAGGAGCCACGAAAGCATTAGTCAGTGTATGGATTTCTGCTTGTGGATTAGATGAGCCTTTGGGTCCCCCTTCCAGCTCTAGGATTCTATAATAGGATTTTCCCACCACTCCCTTCCCTCGCAAGTCCCCTAAATCTAGCATTGGGATTTCTTCAAAAAAAAAAACCAGAGCAGATCTGGGTACGGAAAAATTGTGCAAGCAGGAATCCTTGGGTAGATGGGATGCTTACGTAGAGCTGCATTGAATACAAGCCTAAATACTCAGTTTAGGCAACAGGGGGAACTATAGTGCAAAGCATGCAAGCCCACGTGGGAGGCAGAATGCCTCTGAAAACCAGTTGCTGGGAATCAGAACTGGGGAGAGTTGGTGTTGCGCTCAGGTCCTGTTTTTGTGTCGGCTAGCCCCTATGAGAACAGGCATCAGCTGGATAGCTCCATTGGCTATGGTGTCCAAACTTTTTTCAAAGAGGGCCAGAGTTGATGAAGTGAAGGGCCATGGGGGCTGACCAAAGTTGTTGGTTTTTTAAAACATATTTTTATTAAAGATTTTCTTAGTTTACAAAAGTATGTGCAATGTCTCTCTCTCTCTCTCTTTTTTTCTCCAAGTAACATTTTTTACAGATCAGTTTCATTTGTTGAGACATTAGAAAGAAGGGGGGAAGGGGGGGGAAGGGGGGGGTGGCAATGTTTCTATTTGACTTAATATATGTGGGGGTTTGTGTCAGCGTCGCTTATGCAGGTTCTCTGCTATTCACTTGTGTTCCTTTGGTTGTGAGAGAGGCTGGGGTTGGCCTAGGGTGTGGTTGTTTGTTTGTGATTGGCTGTGGTGATCTTTGTTTTCATGTGTGTGTGAGTGGGGTGGGTGGGTGTTTTGGATCAGGTTAGCCATATTGATTTGTATCCGACCAAAGTTGTTAACCTTCTTTTAGGATTGAAGTTGTTGACCTTTTTTAGGGTTGGAGTTGTTGAGGCTTTTTTAGGATTTTACCCCAGGAAATAAACTGCCACAGGGGCCAGATTAAACCAACCAGCAGGCCAGATTACGCCCCCGAAATGGACTTTGGACATGCCTGATTTACTCACTCGCCAACTGCGATGACATTGGGAGAGGATCCCGGCTGAAATCCTGGAGCTTCCAGTCAGTGCCACTCAGGATTACACCCCTGAAACAGACTTTGGACATGCCTGGACTTAGAGCATGGTGCCGATAATGACAAGGTTGCAGGTTTGATCCCCGTATGGGGCAGCTGCATATTGCAGGGGGTTGGACTAGATGCTCCTCAGGGTCCCTTGCAACTCTACGATTTGAGGAAGCTGAACGAGATCGGCCACTGGCCTCATCCAACAGGGCACTTCTTACACGCTAGTAATCCTACAGGCAACAAGGAAAGACACAATACAAACACTGCACCACTCCGGCTTTTTATAAATCACAATTTTAATAGAAAGTTTAATGACAAAAATCATCACGAGATGGCACCATCGCTTTGGAGAAAATCCACCACACACAGCCAGCAGCACTCAAGACTCGGACTAAAGACAATGTACACACAACAGACACACACAAGAATCCATTTCAACTCTGACCTCTGAATCTTCAGAGGTGCGTTTTCTATCTCCACCCAGCTAACCTAGCACAGAAAGCATCCGAAAATCAACCCTGTGATCTGGCCAAAATCCCAACCCTCCCCCCTGTGTAGGAAAATGCAACAGGGGGCGAGGTTACCCTTGACAGAGGAGGAGGGAGAAAGAAAGAGAGAGAGAGAGAGAGAGAGAGAGAGAGAGAGAGAGAGAGAGAAAGGACATCACTGATTACTCTTGATGCCGCAGGAATAGCTGAACCCAAAATAATCTCAGTTCAAGTAAACAAGGCCCCAGTTTAATGTTCCAATGAAGTCCTGGGCTGCAGAGTTTTCCTAGTGGGCCACAATGAACCAAGCGGGAAGGTCACCTTTGCTATGCAATGTTCATGGTTACATTGGGTGGGGGGCAGAAGAGAGATCTCTGCAACCACCACCCCAAATGTAGAATTCTCATCTAGACAGGCATGTTGAAAACAAGTAACGTCTTCTAGAGCTCAGCTTACGTAAACGAGGCCTCAAGTCCTGCTGCACACAAGGGAAGACAGCTGGCTAAGACACTCCTGGAAATCTGGGGCACCCTCGTCTTGGTGAAAACAGGACCATCACCACCCTCGGCCACACTGCATCCTCCTGGACTGGAGACTCTCAACATGACAGAGCAGCTCCTGAGGAAGGGGAAAGTCTGGCTCCTCTGTAACGAATTTGGCGCCAAGGTCTCATGGGAAGAAACGGCTGGTGGGCTGGCAAGATGGCAGCTTCAGAGGCCTTCTTGGTGACTAGGCCTGCCTATTGCAGCCAAATGGAAGCCACCTGAAACCATCTTCATATGAGACTCACTCACAGGTCAAGAGCAGCCGGCCAGGCAAGTTAGCAGAGGGTGCAGGAACTCCCATTAGCTCAGCTGTGCATGCAGAAGGTCCCAGGTTCAGATCTGATTTCAAATCCAGCTGGGGACCACCACTCCACTTGAAACCCTGGACAGCCGCTGCCAGTCAGTGTGGACAATACTGGGCTAAAGGGACCGATGCTCAATACAAGGCAAGGCAACTCCCAAGGCTTCCAACTCACCCCTCCAGAAGGGGATCTACAGCTGCTGCGTGGAGATGCGGGCACCGTGGGGGGGGGGTGTCCTGAGCCATCTTCCACGTGGCAGCCGCAGAAGAAGAGGAGTTTGGATTTGATATCCCGCTTTATCACTACCCTAAGGAGTCTCAAAGCAGCTAACAATCTCCTTTTCCCTTCCTCCCCCACAACAAACTCTGTGAGGTGAGTGAGGCTGAGAGACTTCAGAGAAGTGTGACTAGCCCAAGGTCACCCAGCAGCTGCATGTGGAGGAGCGGGGAAGCGAACCCGGTTCACCAGATTACGAGTCTACCTCTCTTAACCACTACACCACATTGGCTCCCAAGACACACCTTCACCTGATGGGTCACGCTTGCAGGAAGGCAGGCGTTTTAGACAGAGCCAGGAAAGAGGTCCCAATGCGGAGGAATGGCAGGGAATTGCAACTCCCCGTCAGCCAAAGGCCAGAGACGATGGGAGTTGTAGTCCAGCAACACCGGAAGGGCCCATAATTTCTGCATGTCTGCTGAGGGCGGTTCAGGGTTCAATCCCTGCCATTTCCAGTTAAAAGGAACCCTGCAGAAGACTCCCCCCACCCCAAGATCTTGGGAGATGCACCCCAAGGTCAGAATGCACAGAGCCAAGCTAGACAAGCCCCCTTGGTCTACTTCAATATTAAGGCAGCTCCTTCTGTAAGGTGGCTGCCACCAACTTAGATGGCTTTCAAAGAGGATGAGGCAATAATTTGTGGAAGGTAAGGCTGTCAGTGACTGCCAACCACATGGGCTAGCTAGCTTATTCCTCTGCTGCGAGAGGCAACATGCCCTCGAATGCTGAGAATCGCTGTTGCGCTTGTGTCGTTCTTAATCTGTGATATTTTAGTGTATTTTTGGTTTCTATGGAAGCCGCCCAGAGCGGCTGGGGAAACCCAGGCAGATGGGCGGGGTACAAATAATAAATTATTATTATAATTATTATTGAGGGCTTCCTGTAGGCGTCTGATTGGCTGCTGTGAGAACAGGATGCTGGGCTGATCCAATAGGGCCCATCTTACCTCCTTATTCCCACCCACTTTTCCCCGCAACAGGGCGATCCTCTCATACAATCCAGCGCTTTCAACACACTTTTTATAAAAGGCAAAGCGTGCTATGGCTGTGCATTTGGCACTCGTGTTTCTCTCCCGTCGTCAGTAAACTTGGAAAAAAGAAAATGCGTTGACACGGATGCTCGCCCCTCAAACAGTGTGAGGAGAGAGGTGTCTGGTTCTCAGGCCATGAGGCAAAAGGAAAACACAGTGAGGGGTCAGGAAGGCGTTCCCTCAGCAGGTAATGGACAACAGGTAAGACAACAGGTAATGGATCCACCTTTTAATGTTGTCGGCTGAGGTTGTTACCTGAACGGCTTTCATTCCTGCGTCCTGCAACACACCCACAGGACAGAAGGGACAGGGGGGTTGCCTGGCCCACCCTCAGACCTTTTTTGTAGAAAGTCCAAACACCAGCTCAACCCAGCTGGTGCTTTGAAAAAAAAAGGAAGAAAGGAAGGAAGGAAAAAGGCAGGCACTGCGGTGATGTTCCCAGCCAGAGTCGCCAAGAAGGCCGTGAAGAAGACCCAAGCGGGGCTCAGACTTTATCGCACCGAAACGAAACAGGAGGAAGACAGCGGAAGGAAGAGGCAACTTTTTCACGCATCCTGCAGGTCTGGAATGTCAGAGAGGATCATGGGAGAGCCCAGCTGCAGTTCCTGCTGGAGGGATTCCATGTCGGCGGGGTTCATGCGATGGACTTCCAGCCAGTCGGCGAGGAGGGAGGCCGAGAGCGGGGCAGAGTCCCCTTGACTAAGGCAGGAGGAGGAAAGAGGGGAACAGGTGAAGGACAAGGCAATGGGCGAAGGACAAGACAAGGCAGCTGCCCCAAAGTGTACCGTTTTGCATAATGCCGTGGGTGAAAGAAAAAGTCTGGCTCTTCATGCAGGAAGGAGGGGATCCAAACCGTGTAGCCCTGTGCAGTGTAGTGTCCTCTTTGGGGTGCCTGGAGCACAGCCCTTTTTGGCGCTTGGGAGATGCTGTAGGACAGGGTTTCTCAAACCTGGGTCTCCATCCATAACTGGAAAGACCAGTGGTCAGGGAGTCCAAAAACAGCTGGAGACCCATGTCTGGGAGATCCTGCTCTAGGACAATGTTCTTCAACCTTGCGGCTGCAAAAAAAAAGTTGCTGGACTACAACTCCCATCGCCCCTGACCACTGGTAAAGGACGATGGGATCTGTAGTCCAAAAACATCCAGAGGCTAAATTAAGATCAGGGTTTCCCAAACTTTGATCTGCATGTAAATATACAATTTAAAAAATCATACACTAACTAGCGTGGTGCATTGCAATTGCTACAACCGGCAAGAAAATTGTTAAGAGGTCCACCAAGACCCTCAGCAATTTTCAAGTGGTCCATGGAGTAAAAGGCTTGGGGCCCACCAATTTAGAGCACCTGAACAGTCAGGGCACCATCCCTTTTCCTTTGATTGCCTCTTTAAAAGTTTGGAATTTCTATATGCGTTGGAGCACCCTCTATGGGAGGGAAGGGGAATTTGCAGTCCTGCAGGTGTCATTTGACTAAAGCTCCCATCATCCCTGATCGCTGGGCCATACTGGCTGGGGCTGAGAGGGGAGGAGGAGACTGCAGAGAAGCAGAACGAATCTGTCTTCACAGCTGAAGATACAGGGCAGATCCCAGGGCCTGTACTAGCTTTTGCAGGAGAGAATCCCATCAACAAGAAGGCTCTAGAGAGCAAACGCAATTCTTTTCTTCCTCTAGAGAAGTCACACTTTGTTAACTGCTGGTAAGGAAAGAACACAGGGGCAGGATACTGGGCAAAATCCATATATTTTAGATTACTATCCTACGAATCCAAATGAGGCAAGTTGCACTGATTTTCGTCAGAGAAGGGGATGCCGAGAGCAGACATTTCTATCTGCAGAGGAAGTCCGGAGTACTGGAATGTGTAAGCAATAAGCACTGTCTGTCTATAGCTAGGAAAGAAGTCTGAAGTGACTAATAATGTGTCATTCCAGAGCTCACAAGTGACAAGACTTCTAAGCTTTAATTTAAACCACAGAGTTATCCACTGATCTTAGAATTCCAAAGCTAAAGGTCCCTTCGCTTTAGCTCTCAGCTGCCTGGCCTTCAGTGATTCAGAGCAGGTAAGCCAATGGTAGCCGACCAATCTGTGGCCACACCCGCACAGCTCCACGATTTTGAGGGAATAGGTCGTGGGCACGCTAGTGAACATCTGTGAGCAAATGGCACATAACTCTGTTCCACTTACAAGCCCAGGCAAGCAACTCTTACCTCTCTCTGTTCTCCCCAACCATGTCGAAAGATTGGTTCAGAAATTCTTCCAGGTCAAATCCAACCCCATAGCCAGCTCCACTGCCTTTTGGGGTGCCAGAGAAAACAGGGGGCAAGAGGTCTTCCACCTGGAATCAAGAAAACAGTGGATTCATTCCTTGTGCAGAGATCAGCATATCACAGATCGTCATCAGGAACCAGCAGAGATCAGTGGACAACATACACAGTAGTAGTCAATTTTAAGTTTTACGCAGAGTACACCCACTGAAATTAAAGACTGGCATGACTAAGTTAAGTCCACTAATTTCAAATGGGTCTGCTCTGAGTAAACTTTAGCTGAATACCATCCACAGTCCCCTCTGCCAGGCTACATAGAGCTGACAATTATTATTTTTTTTATCACATTTGTATCTATAAATCTACATCTATAAATCTCAGGGCAGTTTGCAACATAAAACTACAATATAAAAAACACAGAATGCATAAAAACAACCATACAAACCAGGGTCCAAATCGAGATAATTTAGTTGTGCTTAAGATCCATTGAAATCAAGCAGGGAAAGTTGGCTGAGGCGATGAAATACTATTAATACTAAACACTATTAATTTAGTCAACACCATTGTTCTATGGATCTAGGCCACAGAGAATTTAGTTAGTGCAAAACGTTGGCAGCATTAAGATAAATTCAACAGTGTTAGTAAGTTTTGATGGAAGCAATAATGGAATTCTGAACGGTTTAGTTTATATAAAATATGCAGGGATTTGTGCTATGCAAAATGAACCATGGAAAGAGAAGAAGGGAAGTCATTGGTATTTTAAGGTTGTTTAAATAAATGTTCTAAATTGTAACACAGAAAATTTAATAATTAATAACTTAATAAACAAAAGAGAGAGAATTTAGTTAGTGCAGCAGTGAGGGCGACCGGCATGGATCAAATGAGCTCTTGAGGGGCTGCCTGGAAAAAAGTCAGGTGGCCATGACCTCCTTGGCAAGTGACCCCCAGCTTCCCCAAGCACCAAAAGCGAAAAGGGTGCCCCCCCATTTCTCTAGAGAGCAACTAGCAAGCGCTTCCCCTTCAGCATACAGAAAAAGGCATCACCTGGGATTTAGACAACTGCTGTGTCACCACGTTGATATCCGGAGGCTCTGACGGCAGTCCCGGGGCTATGTGGGGCTGGGCGGGTCCCCCGGCTTCGTCCCCAACCAAACCCTGTGGCGGCAGCTCAGGCTTGCCGCCCACCTCTGCCAGAAACAGGGGCTGCTCCGCGCCAGCCCTGGGTCCGTAGCTCACAGCTTGTTCTGGAAGAGTACCGCTAGGGGGCGCCACCTCCGGCTGAGTCACCGACAGCTGCCCGGCCACGGTCCAGTTTTCAGGTGCCTGGGAGATGCCGCTCCAGGCGTTGAGGGCCGCCACGCCATAAGGGCCCTGGAAGATCTGCCCAGAGGTGTATTTGACGCCTAGGAGGCACTCCGGTTTTGGGGGGGCGGCTTTTGGACACGCCGGGGCAGTGACCAAGAAGGGGGCCGGCTGCGCTGGGAAGAAGTGGACCACGTTGGCAGCAGAGCCCTGGACGGGGGCCAGCTCCGCCCCCACAGGCACGAGAGTCAGCTTGGGCCCACACAAGCCAGGCACCCTCTTGTCTGGGAAGGCGAGGAAGTCGGCAGGCACGCCGCCGGAAGGGGTCGTGGGGACGTGGCTGGCAGGGGGCGGCTGAGGCGGCAAGGGGTTGGCAGGAGGGGCCTGAGGCAGGATGTGGGCGGCCGCATTCGCCTGAAGCGGGAGGGCGGACCCGTTCTGGAGCGGCTTGTTCTGGTTACGGTCCACCATCTTGGTCCACCTTTCCAGAAGGTTCCGGTCGTTCTCGGTCAACATTCCCTTCCGCTCCCGCTCCTTCTCCTTCTTCTGCTTCTCACGCTCCTTGGCTCGCTCCTGGCGCCGCTTACGCTTCTCCTCGCGCTCGCGCTGGCGCTCCTTTGCCGTGACCGGTCTGCGGATATCAGGCGTCTCGGGCACCGTAGAGGGTGTATCTGTGGAAGAAAGGGAGAGATTGTGGGGAAGTGGATAAACACCCAGCCTTTACTGTTGCCCTGCATTATGCAGCCGCTACATCTATGGTCAGGGATTCAGTTTCACCTGCGTATCATAGAATTCCAGATTTGTAAGGGAACCCCAAGGATAATCTAGTCCAACCCCCTGCAATGCAGGAATATGCAGGTGACCTGAATGGGAATCGAACCCACAACCTTGTCATTATCAGCACCACACCGTAACCAGCTGAGTTAACTTTCCATGCTAGGAAGCTTATGCTTGTGGGAAATCACTAAATTTGTGAATTCCACCAATAGTCCAGCTCTGCAGGAATCACTTCATACAGGGCACATCTTTGGAAATATCCCACAGATCACCTAGCCTACCCTTCCCTTCATGACAGGAGCTGCAATCCACAACATCTGGAGAGTATTAAGCAGTGGGAAAGTGGCTTAGATGGTCCTCCTGCCCATCAGCCTCTCCCTTTCTCTGCCTCCCAGAACAATTGGGAAGACTCCACTCTCATAGGGGAACATTTCCCCCCAAATGTGAAGATCTGGTTTTCATCTTGGGGTTTCCCCAGAAACATCTGGCTAGGCCTGGTGGAAACAGGGTGGATGACAGACGAGATCAGGGATGGGGACTGTGTAGTCTTCCGGGTGTTGTTGGACTACAAGTTCCATCAGCCCCACTTAGAGTGGCAAAATCCTCCAGTCCATTGAGGGCTACCTTTGTAGGTCACCCAGAAACTACACCAGCTAGACTGGTGACTGGGAGTGGCTGCCAAGACCACATAACACTGGTCCTGAAAAACCTACATAGGCTCCCAGTACGTTTCCGAGCACAATTCAAAGTGTTGGTGCTGACCTTTAAAGTCCTAAACGGCCTCTGCCCAGTATACCTGAAGGAGCATCTCCACCCCCATCGTTCAGCCGGGACACTGAGGTCCAGCTCCAAGGGCCTTCTGGCAATTCCCTCACTGCAAGAAGCAAGGTTACAGGAAACCGGGCAGAGGCCCTTCTTGGTAGTGACACCCGCCCTGTGGAATGCCCTCCCATCATATGTCAAGAAAATAAACAATTATCTGACCTTTAGAAGACATCTGAAGGCAGCCCTGTATTGGGAAGTTTTTAATGTTTGATGTTTTATTCTGTTTTTAATCTGCTGGGAGCCGCCCAGAGTGACTGGAGAAACCAGGCAGGTATAAATAATAAATTATTATTATTATTATCCCCTCTCACTGCTACCTTGCACCAAACTGCTTCCTTGGAACCCTTGGGAAATGGCCGTAGCACCAAGGTAAGCCTTGCATGCAGAGGGTCGCAGGTTCAATTCCCAGCATCTCCAGGCAGGGCTGCAAATGTCCTGTCAGAAACCCTGCAGAGCCGCTGCCAATCAGCAGAGCTAATCTTGACCTAGATTTGACCAATGACGTGGCTCGATAGACATCAGCTTCCTTTGCTCCAAACCCTTACCTCTGGCCTTGTGCCGGAGAGTCGATGACAAAATGGCCGCACGGAGGGCAGCCTTGGTGTCATCCGAGATAGCGCCTTCCCGCTTAGGCGGAATAGCGGCCGGAGCGCCCTCTTCAGCCTTCACCTCCGGCTGCACAACGGCAGACGGCACCGGCGGAGAGGTGAGGTCAATCGTCTCCGTCAGCAAGTAGGGCCCGGGAGACGCCATGGCATAGTCTCCGTCTCCGGCCCGAGGCGAGCCGGCACTGGGCATGTCGACGTCGCGGCAGCAGAGGAGCAACGCCTGGCCGCCTCCGCCGACGACCGCCTGCTTCAGGGCTGGCTTGAAGCTGATCTGCCGCCGAATGCCCTCCCGGCGCTCGTGGAAGTCGTTGATCTCGGCCACAATGGCCTCCTTGATCTGCTCCTTGGTGAGCACCCGCTTGTCAAAGTCGAAGTCGAAAGCCGGGACGCAGTCGGGCTCGTCGTCCGGGTCGTGGTACTTGGCCAGGAAGGGGTAGTTGAGCGCCTCCACCACGGAGATCCGCTCGCGGGGGTCGAAGCGCAGCATCTTGGAGAGCAAGGCCAAGGCCTTGCGGTCGGCGTTCTGGTAGAGGCTCTCCCAAGGCACCGGCTGGCGCGACGGCAGGCTCTGGACGTAGGCGCGCACGCGGTCGGCCCCGATGGAGTGGACCACTTTGGCCGGAGGGGTCCCCAGGACCGTGATGATCAGCTGCAGCTGGTGGATGTAGTTCTTCCCCGGGAACAGCTGCTTCCGCCCCAGCATCTCGGCGAAGATGCACCCGACCGACCACATGTCGATGGCTTCGGTGTACTCGTGGAGGGAGAGCATCAGCTCCGGGGCCCGGTACCAGCGCGTGGCCACGTACTCGGTCATGAAGTACTTGTACTCGTCGGGCTTGGTGCAGAGGCCGCGGGCCATGCCGAAGTCGCCGATCTTGAGCTCGCAGTTCTCATTGATCAGGAGGTTGCTGGGCTTCAGGTCCCGGTGGATGACGTTGGCCGAGTGGATGTACTTGAGGCCCCGGAGGAGCTGGTAGAGGAAGTATCGCACGTGCTCCAAGGTGAGGGGCTGAGAGGAGTGGATGATCTGGTGCAGGTCGCTCTCCATCAGGTCCAGCACAACGTACCTGGCCAAGGGAAGAGCAGGCGTGGTCAGTCAAGGAGAGAACCTGAATACTGTTCCACCACAATATTCACTGGGGGCCTTTTGGCCAGACTCTGTCTCTCTCTCACTCTCTCTTTTCATATCATTTTTTTAATATAAAATGTGGTTTTTCAAATTAAATTTTTACACAGATATATCAAACGTAAATCATAAAAACAAGATTCCAAAGAATCTCCTGGACTTCTGTCCTTCCCTTTGTGGGTCCTATTATTAATCCTTTCATCCCTCATCTTTTATGATAATCCAAATCCTTTACCTCTTCCATTATATACAGAATTCCTTTTCATATCATTTTTATTAAGTCTCCAAAAATATTTCAAAGCATAAATATATCAATGTATACTTTTTTAAAAACATACAAAGTTTCTTCTTGACTTCCCGCCCCTTCTTTCCCGATGTTTGTTTTTTATTCCTTTTTATTAGCTGTTTTGTAGCACATCTATTTGTATTGTCTAAACCCCGCTACCATGAAATCTACTGCTTATATTTCAAATCCTGCCAGCGACTTCATATACAGGTGATCATTTGATAGATCAGTGGTCTCCATTCTTCCTTAAACACTTCATCATTATGCCCTCTTGATTTGGTAGTTAATTTTGTCATTTCAGCCTATTCCATGTTAATGGATATATTAATGAGGAAACTGGGAGGAAACTGAGATTTATTTATTTTTAAGGGCCGCACCCCTTTATCCAGGGAAATAATAGCACTTACACAGATTTGAATTCCGCATAAGGCACAGAGGGCTTAAGGATGTCCTTGATGGCGATGATGTTGTCATGCTTGAAATGTTTGAGGATCTTCAGTTCGCGCAAAGTGCGCTTGGCGTTCATTACCACATCAAAAGCGTTGGGGATCTTCTTGATCGCCACCTGCTGGCCTGGCAAGGGAAGAGCAGGAGAAACAGGTTCAAAGCATTAAATCAGAAAGGGATACGTCTCATACATCCGGACGCATCACTCACCTGGTCTTTCCCTCCTTCCCCTGGAGTGCATTATAGTATTTCTCCCCCTCGCAACAACCCTGTGAGGAAAGCTAGGCTAGGCTCAATGCACCTGATGTCTCCCATAAGGTTTAAAACCAGCCCCCTCTGCTTCACACCCTGAGCCAAATTAGATGTGAAGGGGCAGCCCAGTTTACTTTGACATGCGATTTTCTTGTTCACATATGGCATGTGAAGAATTGAGAACTGCTCTCTTTTTTGGGGGGGGGGGGGACATCCTTTGATTTTTCAATTTTTAAAAAATCATTTCTAATAACAGATTACAGAAAAAATAAAGAAAAAATAGTTTAAACATGGTAAGCTGTCACAATTGTAAATGAAGAAATATTTATTTATTGCATTTCTATCCTACATTCCCCCGCAAAAGTAGCTCAAGGTGGTGTACATGGTTCTCCCCCTCCTTTAATCCTCATTTAATAATTTAATCCCCACAACAGCCCTGTGAGGTAGGTCAGGCTGAGAGGCAGAGACTGGCCCAAGGTCACCCAGGGAGCTTCATGGCTGAGCGGGGTTTTGAACCCTGCTCTCTCCCAGGTCCTAGTCTGACACCACACGATAGGACACAGCTATGCAATTTACCGAGTTGATAACATACCAAGAGGAAAGCGATGTGTGGCATATGATCACAAAGGGTACAGTTACAGTTCAGTTTTTAACATCAATGGGTGCGTTACCACCACCCCCAAACTCTGTTTATATTCCCAGCCAGGCTCCAATGAGTCAAGTTGGAGAGAGAAAAAATCCCTGGGGCATCACAGCACAGAGCAGTCAATAAGGACAAGGCCCCATAGTCTCAATAGTCAGCTGGGGGACACAATTCGGCCTTACTGGGCAAAGCCAAAGCCTCACCCCAGTCAGACAGTGGACAACCAGGTGTCTAGAGAACCAAAACCTGAGCACAAGAGCATTCTTTCCACTTGGGATTCCCAGGAACTGGTATTCAGAGGCAGACTGCCTCCAACAGTGGAGGGAGAACAAAGCCCCTGTGTAGAGACTTATTCGCATCCATCCATTTGCACGGGCCCCACCTCTGCGCACAGTTAGAGACCAAACAACGGCATCCTCTCAGCTTCCATCCAGCCTTGGCGCTTTCCTCCCTCCCTTACCTGTGTCCTTGCGGCGTGCTGAGCTCACCACGCCGTAAGCGCCGGTGCCAATCGTCTCGATGACCTCATATTCGTCCCCCACCTCAAAGGTGACGTCGAAGGAGCGCGCCTTCAAGATGGCCAGGTTCTTGGCTGCCACCGTGGCCTGGTGAGCCGGCTCCGGCTTGGCTTGGGCCCGAGCCGCTTCCTCGCCATCGTCTTCGATCGGTGGCTCCGCCATGGTCTGTGGGCTCCTGTCAGAAAAGGCAAAATGTGTTTAAGGAAGGACCACCGCCCTCCTTAGCAAGGGGCACCATCTACCATCCCCCTGCTCCACCACATGAGATATGGCAGGCAGTTAAAATAAAAATAATATTAATAATTGTATTAATTGTGCCCCGCCCATCTGACTGGGTTGCCCCAGCCACTCTGGGTGGCTTTGAGGTGTTGGCACACAGTTTCCAGGAAGAATCTCATTCAGCTCCTTCATTACACAGCTTTTGACACACAGTGAAAGTAATGCTTTTACAGTGAGCATTATTTGTTTACTGAGTAACATTTGTTTATTAAAAAATACTTCTATACGGCCTGCCTCATCAATTCTGGAGGCCATGTACAACAATGTCCAAATGGGTATAAAAACATTATAATACAGGGCAGCGGGGTGTTCGTGTGTGTGTGTGTGAAATTGTAAGACTAGAACACAGTTAAAATGGTACGGTACCAGCAAAGGCCGCAGACATTAAAAACATTTAAAGCAGACATTGGCAGGCCTGTGGTCCTTCAGGAAGATGGGCATGATATCACTTTGATAAATAAATTTGATAGCCAGAAACAGATCTGTGTTTTTAAAAGGACACCTGAAGATGACTAATGTGTGCGTTTGCCAAGGAAATGGTAGTCCCACAGTGCAGGAATCACCACAGGAAAAGTCCTTCCGCTATGTCTGTTTACTGCACTTCCATAGGCAGTGATGCAACCAGGAGGGACTCATCAGTTGATCGTAATGATCATGTGGGGCAGAGGTGGGGAAGCTCCAGCCCACAAGCCTAATTAGGCCCGGAATGGGTCACAATTTGGCCCCAAGGCCATTCCACCCCCCAAAACCACACCAACCTGTCACACCCTTGACATTGTAAGTGATTTCAGGTGTGCATCAGGTAAGGAAACAGCAATCGGTTGTTACCACAACCCCTTTGAAGTTTGGCAGGGGGTACCTCCACTCACTTATCAAGATTGTGGCGGGCTTAATCCAGTTCCTCACTCCTGGTGTAGGAAAACAGGGAGAAAGGTATCCTGGTCCCAAGATATTTAGGGCTTTCTAAGTCCATACCAAAATATCAAACATGACCCAGTAGCTTGGGGGCAGCCAGGATAACTCCTTTAAGCGTGATATAATATGTACAGTAATAATATTTCCCAGTAAGCAGCGAAGTGGCTGCGTTTTATATCAGTTACAGCTTCCAGACCAGCCTAAAAAGCAGTCCCAGACAGAGTGTCTTAGTGATACTAAGAGGCTTTGTTTTTTAAAATATGCTGCTCACGTTATGTATTCCAAACGTTTTAATCAGCATTTAACCGTTTTATAGTTCTCCAACTCAGGGTCCTTGATGAACAGAAAGAAGAACTAGATTTCAAATATATTGGCATGTGCCAAGGTTACTTAGAGATATCAGTTACCCAATGTGGTTTATTCCCCACCCCCACCCCCACCCCAGGTAGTTGACTTTAATTGCTATAGCTGTCACCTAGGCAAAATATATTAAGATAAGCCAACAGTACAGTGATTTGCAAATCAAGAGCAAAAAAAAATGGGATTAGAGGATGAAAGGAGTAACAAATATCCCTGAATGGGATTTATTCCTTATTTCACAAAACCTGGAACCCCACATTAGACACACACTATCCCACTGAATAATCATCCTTAGCTGCTTGCACAAAGCAAAAGGAGATCAACACACAGGTCTGTGGAGGTTCTCCATCGTCACCCAGGATATTGAGGGGGAGGCAGGTGGGAA
Organism: Podarcis pityusensis; assembly: GCF_964106645.2. NCBI lineage: Eukaryota > Metazoa > Chordata > Lepidosauria > Squamata > Lacertidae > Podarcis > Podarcis pityusensis. The sequence continues at coordinate 40,781,953 of NC_138038.1, read as the reverse complement.
GGACAGTCAGCAGGGAATGGTGCGCGAAAGGCAAACAAACAAAGGCAGTTGCCATTCTTTTTAATTTCATAGGACAGAGAAAAACGAATGTTAGGGCAGCCTGGGGGAAAATGCCAGCCGGGTCTGGGATAAGCGAGGAAGGGGGACATTATGGGATGGTCAGAGCAAATACATTATGCCCCCACCTGACATGTGGTGGAATGCTGCGAATGGGGGAAAGGGAAAGATGCCAAGGAGAGCATCTTAGCCCATCACAACCCCCCCCCCACCGGAAAGTAAATGGGAATGGAGGCTATTATGGGATAGAAGAGAAGAGAAAAGGGCTGCCCCCTCCCTATCTCCCTACAAACCAGCTGCGATAAGGATCCATCAGAAGCGGGCAGTGGGGAGAGTTGGGGTTCGAGATGTCAGTAAGGAAGAATAGGGAATATTATGGAATAGAAAAGGAGGGGCTGTCTTCCGCCATGCAGTGGGTGGAGGGGAGGGCGGAGAGAAGGGGAGATCTGAGTTGGGGGGGGGGACGTGCATTTCGAGGCTTTTGGTCCTCGGGGGGCGGAAAGGGGAAAGAGGCGACGTATCGGGCGGAGGAAAGGAGAATAATAATAATTATAGTAGTAGTAATTTTATTATTTATACTTATCATGGGGAGAAAGAAGGATCGCAAAGGCAGGAAGGGATCTTGCACTGGGAAAGGCTGAACCCTGAACCCCTTCGCCGTGCTTCTTAATGGAGGGGGGCGGAAAGTAGGGAGGGGGGGCAATGAAAGGTGCTTGCTCACCTGCCAGAATGCAAGGGGAGGCGCAGCAGCCCTCCGGCAGACTTGGGCGGTTCCCTCTCCGGTCCGCCACTCCCTCGCCCTGGCCGCCGACACCTCCTTCTTACCTCGCCTCCCCCAGAATGCCCGGATGTCACCGCTCCGAACCCGCCTGGGCCAATCAGAACGCGGGAGGCGTGGCCTCAGCCGGCGAATATCTAAGCGGCGGATCGTCCAAAAAAAAGAAAAAAGGAAAATCCCGTCTCTTTAACTCCAATGAGCCAATCGCAGAGCGGCAGAGAGAGAGGGAACCACTGAGAGGTGAGAGATTTGGGGGGGGGGGGGACACCACAATGGCGGGGGCGGAGCCAAAGCTCTCCTCGCATCTGGAAGCAGATGCATTGGCAGCAGTCAGAAAAGGCGTCGCTCTATTTGCTGCGGATTTTGGGAGCGACACGGGGACCTTTGTTTTCTGCGTGGGGAAGAAAAGCCACTCCTAAGTCCATAGGCGGAGTTCCAATGCTTGGCGGTGCAGTAATGGGGGGAAACTTCACCGGTTGGACTTCTGCCTGTCTGGCAGGTGTTGGCAGCTTTTCCAGGGACTATGCAGAGCCATTCGGGGCAGCAGGGCAGGGAAAGCCCCGGTGCAGAGGTCTGCGAGGCACCAAATCGTGACATTCTGCTTCCCCAACTGAACTGCCTAGTGTTTAATAATAATAAGAAGAAGAAGAATACATTTTTATTTATACCCCGCCCATGTGACTGGGTTTCCCCAGCCACTCTGGGCGGCTTCCAGCAAAATATTAAAATACAATAATTCATCAAATATTAAAAGCTTCTCTAAACAGGGCTGCCTTCAGATGTCCTCCAAAACTCAGGTAGTTGTTTATTTCTTTGACATCTGGTGGGAGGGCATTCCACAGGGTGGGCGCCACTACCGAGAAGTCCCTCTGCCTGGTTCCAATGACAGAATAGCTGTGCTATCCGTGACTGTTTCTTCCTAATGGTACCCTGTCTCACTGGCAGGTGTGACTATAATCATCTCAACAAATCATCTCAAGGTTATAGGTGTGGGATTTTTTTAATCATGCATGTAAACTGATTATTACTGACTATATTTTCAACTCCCACCTTACCATTTTCTCTCTTACAGCGTCTACCAATTTAAGATTTCCCTTCAGGCATAGGATGAAGTGGCCTTGAACCCATGAAAGCCTATCTATGAATCTTGCTAGTCTTTCAGGCGACGCAAGATGTCACCTCCCCTGGGATGAGAGATGGACTGTGAAACCGCTCTGCAAATTATAGCTCTGCGAGGACAACAGGGGGTCTCCTACCAACCTACAACCCTCTTAAACCCAGGACACTTTGGGGGAAAGCCAGGACTGTTTAGAGCAGTTTGCTGCTTTAAATGCAATAGTCTGGAGAAGGCCTGCATTACTGATTGAGTCTCTGCACAGGGAGTGACTGAATGACCCAACTCAGTAGAATTAGCCACTCCCAACAAATGCCGACAAACGTCATCCTCCTCGGATGGAAGCGTGGAGCTCACAGGAAGCCTAGAATTTATTTACTTACCACAGTCAAGAAAATCTACCGTTCTTGCTCCACTGAAGCTTTGGAACAGCTTTTGTTGTTGTTGTTGCTTAATTCCCTAAAGCAGTAGTTTTCAACCAGTGTGCCGTGGCACCCTGGGGTGCCTTGAATGATGACTGGGGTGCCATAAGCAACACTGGCCTCTATCCCTCTTTCCTCCCTCCTGATGCCCTCTCATGTCTCTGCCTACCAAAGTCTTGTGCGGCTGTTTGATGCAGCAGCCCTGGCTACAAGCTCCCCAGGCCAATGGTACCTCTGGGGTTGGCCAGGGGTTGCCTCACTGTGGGGCAGTGTGAGGAGGCACCTCTCCTTGGGGCAAGGGGGGCAGCTCAGAGACCAGGGGCGGCAGCTGCGGCTGCCCAGAGGACTCCCAAGGAGAGGGGAGGAGAGAGGAGGCTGAGGGAACACTCCACAAGGAAGGGTGTTTGAAAAGGGGTGAGAGGCTGCCCGCTCTGCGGGAAAGGGGTGACATAACTCAGCTCCTGAGCCCCACAGGGGTGCCGCAGAAAGAATGCAGTGGGTCGATTGTTTTTGTATGCCACAACTGCAGCTAGAATTTTGTTAGCTAAGAATTGGAAAACACAAGAAGTCCCAACAGTGGAGGAATGGCAGATGAAAATGATGGACCTTTCGGAGCTAGCCAACCTGACTGGAAGAGTCCACGACCAGGAGGAGGAGGAGTACCAGAAGGAATGGATGAAATTTAAAAGACTATTTAGTTAAATATGTTAAGATAATTTAATTGGAAAAATTTGCAAATATCGGATAAGTTTAGGATTTAAATATGTGATGTTAGAGAATAAATGTTTAAAGTTAAATGAAAAGAAAGAACGAAGTTAAGTGATTAATTTGATGAGAAATTTGGGTTTGCAAAACTGTTACAAAGATATATACTGAAACTCAGCCAGAGGGATTAGAGGAAGTCACCTAACAATGTTATGAAGATTGGATTAAGTACAGTTAAGATTTGTTTGTTTGTTTGTTTGTTTGTTTGTTTAAATTTTTTGGAAAATCAATAAAAAAAATTGGGGGGGAAAAGAAAGAATGCAGTGGGTCAAGGGAGCCGTGGACTCAAAAAGGTTGAAAAGCTTCGCCCTAAAGGCTCATGACACGATTGCAGAGCCAAACACAGGATTCGTGTTTTTCAAATATATTTTTAGCTGCTTTCTTCAAACAAGAAAGAAATAACTCTCACACGGGTTTGCACAGACATTCTCAACCTCTTACTGAATACATAAACAAGGAGATTATTTGATGTTATCTGCAGAACCAAAGCAAAAGCGTTATCAGCTCGAGGGGTGCGAGGTAGAAAAGGGGTTCTTGAGGACATTACACACAGTCCAATTCTAAACTTCATTTTTCCAGAGTTAACCTCCTTGGATTCCAATCTCTAAGGGGGTCCCTGGCATTCTGACACGAAGGTAGGAGGATAATACTTAAAACATCTCAAAAGGCAGTGACGGAAGACAGAAATTTTGGGTTCTCTCTACAGTTCGAAAGGGCGAAATGGGGTTGAAGAAGTCAGAAAGGAAGGAGAGAGGAGCTGAACCCAGCAGGGTTGCCTTGTAGTGGAATTCAATAGCAGTTAGGGCCCACAAGCCCAATACTTCTGTGTGCAAATCCCAAATCTGGAAGGAGGATATGGGCAAGATCTTGTGTGCTGGGTATTTAGGGTTGTATCCAAGGCTGGTCCTACACAGTGCAGACCCACTGAAATTGCTGACTCTTAAGTTAGTAGTGCCCATTAACCTCACTGGGCCTTCTCTGAGTCGGACAGGATACACCCCTTAACCCCTGCATTGTAGCCCAGATTTACCCATACTGCCCTGGTACCCTCCAGATGTTTTGGGACTGCAATTCCCATCAGCAACAGCCAGTAGGGGCAACAGTAGAGGATGGCTGGAATTGTAGTCCAAAACGCCTGGAAGGTGGCAGGTTGGGGAAATGTTGTTCTAGCCCATGGGTAGGCAAACTAAGGCCCGGGGGCCGGATCCGGCCCAATCGCCTTCTAAATCCGGCCTGCAGACGGTTCGGGAATCAGCCTGTTTTTACATGAGTAGAATGTGTCCTTTTTTAAAAAAAATGCATCTCTGGGTTATTTGTGGGGCATAGGAATTCGTTCATTCCCCCCCAAAAAATATACTCCGGCCCCTCACAAGGTCTGAGAGACAGTGGAGCGGCCCCCTGCTGAAAAAGTTTGCTGACCCCTGTTCTAGCCTTTACCCAACCTTTTATGACCAACACGCCCTCTACCGAGCATACATTTAACATCAAGCAATTGAAAAGCACTCTTCCCCACCCCACAAAAGCACTAACCCGTAAGGTTGTGGTGATGCAGCTACACACTTTGGGGAGCCCCTCCAGGAATTCTGCACATGCTCTTTATCCTTAGATCGCTGCAGCATTCAGGCAGGGCTAATAACGGTGTGTGAGGGGGTTATTGTCTTTGTTTGTTTTTTATGGTACACTTGTGTTTTTATATTGCAAACCGCCCTGTGATCATAGAATCATGGAAGGAAACCCTGGGGGTCATTTAATCCAAACCTCAGCAATGCAGGAAACAAGAGGCTCAAACCCATAACCCTGGGATTAAGAGTCTTATGCTCTACCGACTGAACTATGACCTTCAGGTGAAAGGCGGTACAAAAATCTAAGGAATAAGCCATTCTCAGATATTAACCTTGCTCTGACTTCTTGTCCCCAACCACAACCCACAAGTTTCCACCCCTGCAGGATTCCTTCATACGCCCTCCAGGTTCCCCGAATCGGCTTGCACCCCATCAGCCCCTCTGGGAGACCCGGGCAACAGGCGATGCACCCGTCGGTGAGAGTCCAAGTGGCCCTTCTTGCCGAAGCAGCGCCCGCAGTCCACACACTCGTAGGGCCTCTCGCCAGTGTGCAGCCTCTGGTGCTCCATGAGGTGCGTGCTTTGGGTGTAGCTCTTCCCGCAGTCGCCGCAGACGTAGGGGCGCTCGTGGGTGTGCACCCGCCGGTGGCGTGACAGGTTTGAGCTGCGCCCGAAGGCCTTGCCGCAGTCCCCGCAGGCGTAGGGTCGCTCACCACTGTGCACCCGCCCGTGGGCCAGCAGGTCGGAGCTCTGCCCAAAGGTCTGCCCACACACCTCGCACTTGTAGGCCTGCTGAGCCGTGGGGAGGTGTGATCGGCGGTGTCGGGCCAGCGTGGCGGCCTCAGCGAAGGACTTGCCGCAGAAGCTGCAGACGTAGGGCCGCTCGCCGCGGTGCGTGGCCCCGTGCTGCTCCAGGTCGGCCAGGTCCACAAAGCGCTTCCCGCACTCCCCGCAGCGGTGGGGCCGCACGCTGCCTTCGGCGTGGGTGACGTAGTGGCGGGCCAGGTCGGGCCGGCGGGCAAAGCGGCGGCCACACAGTGAGCAGGCGAAAGGGCGCTCGCCCAGGTGGTTCCTGCGGTGCTGCAGGAGGTTGGAACTGGTGCTGAACTGGCGGCCGCAGTCGGGGCAGCTGTACGGCTTCTCCCCAGTGTGTGTCCGGAGGTGTTGGACGAGGGTGGGCCGGCCAGCAAAGGCTTTGCCGCAGTACTGGCAAGAGAAGGGACGCTGCCCCGAGTGGACCTGGCGGTGGTTGGCCAGGGCCGAGTTCTGCCGGAAGGTCTGGCCGCACTCAGCGCAGCGGTACGGCCGCTCCTCGGTGTGGATGCGCCGGTGCTGGTTCAAGGTGGTGCGGTGCCCAAACGCCTGGCCGCAGTCGGGGCAGGAAAATGGCCGCCCGTTGACGTGGATCAGCTGGTGCTTGGTCAGGACGGAGAGGTCGGCGTAGGCCTTGCCGCACTCTCCGCACACATAGGGCCTCTCGCTCGTGTGCAGGGCCCGCTGGTGGCGGACGAGGGCTGAGCGCACTCCGAAGGCCTTGCCGCACTCGCCACAGACGTACGGGCGCTCGCCCCGGTGGGCCCGGAGGTGGCGGACGAGGGCCGAGGACTGCCGGAAGCGCCGCCCGCACTCTGTGCAAGCGTACGGGAGCTCTCCGGTGTGGATAAGGCAGTGGCGGACGAGGGCAGAGTGGCTGGCCAAGCTGCGGCCGCACTCGCTGCAGATGTGGCGAGGCTTGGAAGGCCGCTGCTCAGCTACCAGCGCCTGCACCGGGACAGCCCAGCCGCTGAACGCCTCCTCATCGGAGCCGTTCCCAGAAAGAGAGCCCTGCTGAGAGTGGATTTCTTCCTGCTCCTCGCCACTGGATCCCTCCCTGGCCAGAGAACCCTCCTGGTAAGCGTCGGCCTCCGATTGACCCGCAAGGTCCACTCCCCCCAGGTGAGCTGCTCCCCAGCAAGGGATCTCTTCGGACTCCTCCCCATTGGATCCCTCAGCTTCAAGGGTCATCTCAGATTCAACCCCAAGAGAGGATGCACCCTCATAACCAACGGTCCCAGTTTCCTCCTCAGAATCCTCCCTTCCCAGAGCTGCCTCTGGACACAGGAGCAGCTGGGCTTCATCGCCACTTTCTCTGTGGTAAGCTATTTGCTCAGATTCTTCTGCAGCAAACTCATCGCTCGGCAGAGACCCCTTTGGATAAACAAACACCTCTGTGTCTTCCCCAATCTCCCCTATGACTTCCTCCACCTGGGCAGAGGGCTCCTCTAAGTCAGACACGCACCCAACATCTTCTTGCTCCTCAACAAAGACCACAGAGCTGCTCTCAGAGGCTTCCTCCTGATCCCGGTCTCCACAATCGTCCAAGCTGCCTTCCAGCCACGGCAGGTTCTCCCACTTGGCTTGGCTGTTCCTCTCCTGGAGCTCCTCCTTGGAGGACACTCTTGAAAAGCAAGCTTCCTCTCTGGACAGAGAGCGTGTTCCCTGAAACCTCTGCTGACGGCGATCCATTTCTTGCTGGGAATGGTTCTCCTCATCCTCAGTTACAATCCCAATTCGTCCTGGAGGGAGGTGGGGGGGGGAGGGAGAGAGAGAGAGAGAGAAAGAGAGAGATGCGCACAGCTCAGGAATACAGTGGTACCTCGGGTTACATACGCTTCAGGTTACAGACTCCGCTACCCCAGAAATAGTACCTCGGGTTAAGAACTTTGCTTCAGGATGAGAACAGGAATCGCACGACGGTGGCACGGTGGCAGCGGGAGGCCCCATTAGCTAAAGTGGTACCTCAGGTTAAGAATAGTTTCAGGTTAAGAACGGACCTCCAGAACGAATTAAGTTCATAACCCGAGGTACCACTGTACTAAAATACATTAAAGTCTTCCTAAGCAGTTGCACTATGTAATTCCCTCACAATAGGGTAAGTACAGAGTCCTCACTCATCAGGAATTTGGGGAAGGGCTTCCAGATCAGAGGCCGAGGTTTGCTGCCCTCACGCTCAGATTGGTTTTCTGGGAATCATCTATCTGACCATCACCAAAATCAGGATAACTGATTTGATGGATCATTGCTCTGATCTAGTAGGGCTCTCCTTTCTGCAACAAGCTTAGCTACCTTTGAGTACAAATACACCTATTACTGTGGTTCTGTGCAGTGAGCTTGATGGGTGATCAAGCACTTGACAAACGGCCTGGATCTATTATCCTCGGTGGTGCCAGCCTTTGGAATGCAGCAACCACCAGCATTCGGAGGGGCAGGCAGAAAAATGTGTTTTTTTGCAGTTTGAATGTGGACAGAGGAAGAACTCTGTGTTGACTGAAGGTGAAGGAAAACTTTCTTTATTCAAGAACCTGAGATCAGAGGCTGTGGTGCCTGTTTTAATGAACCTGCTTGCAAAATGCACGGTTTGCATAACCTTAAGCAGACATCTGAAAGGTAAGACACCGTAAACCTCCAGTACTCTCTTCTCTTGTGCAAAGGAAATTAAAACTGCTATACTCACTTAACTGAGAGTAAGACCAACTATAAAATCAGTAAGGTTCACTTCCAAGTAGATATGTATAGGATTGCCCTGTTAAGTCCTGTACAGCTATCTCTGCTTGGGAGAAGCAGGGCAAAATTTAACATTACCAGCGGGAGCCACAACAAAATGTTGCAGTTTAGGAGAACACTTTTCCAGTGTGTGAGTCAAGCCAGCCAGGCCATCATTTGCTATGCTCCATTCCGTTTCCCCTCTCACTTGTTTTTCTCCCTCTCTCATTGAATCATAGAGCTGGAATCTCAGCCAGCATTCTGTGGCCATTTAGCACACTCAATCCTTACTGAGCTATTTCCTACACCTTAGGCTTCTTTTTAATGTACTTTTACAAACTTGGAGGGGGGGAGGCGTTTCTCCAAACCTGCTGATATTTCCCCTGTTCTGAGTTGTTGTTATTGTTGTTTTGACTTCAATAAGCAATAGCAATCAAAGTCAGGACTTGCGGGGGGAGAAGAATCAGTGGTGCCGTTTCCTCACAGACGTCCAACATGCACAGCTCCTCACATTATCCTGCAAAAAGGCAGGAACTCCCTCAATCTCACACACAAAGACCATGCAAAGAACCTTGCAGGATCAAACAAAGCAGCCATGTAGCCTTGCACCCAGTTCCCCACACTGGACAAGATCTTACTGGGAAGCCCAGAAGCAAAGACATGGGCAATGACACATGCAAATACACACAAACACACCACAATTTGCCTCCCGGCAACTCATATTTGGAGGTGAGGTTACAGGGAACCAGGCAGAGGGCCTTCTCAGTAGTGGTGCCCGCCCTGTGGAACGCCCTCCCATCAGATGTCAAGGAAATAAACAACTATCTGACTTTTAGAAGACATCTGAAGGCAGCCCTGTTTAGGGAAGTTTTTAATGTTTGATGTTTTATTGTATTAAATTTTTTTATTCTGTTGAGAGCCGCCCAGAGTGGCTGGGGAAACCCAGCCAGATGGCAAAATAAAAAAAATCCTTCCAGTAGCACCTTTAAGACCAACTAAGTTAGTTCTTGGTATGAGCTTTCGTGTGCAAGCACACTTCTTCAGATACACAGATGGGCATGGTATAAATTAATAATAATAATAATAATAATAATTATTATTATTATTATTAGGTAATCCTACACCTAAACATGCCCATTCAATTTAGCAATGGCTACCTCCCTTTCTCCAGCCCCAACAGCAACTACTGAATTGATATTCTGGGAGCTGTAGATTGTTAGGGATGCTGAGCCTTGTCTGGAGATCTCTATACCCCTGGCTGAGCTACAATTCCCACCCAGGGCAGTTTAAGGAGCAATCAGTCTCCCAGGGAGATCTGGAAATTGCAGCTTTGGGAGGGGAACAGGGGCTTCCTATCAACTTTCAGCACCATTAACAAACTACAGCTCCCAGGAGTCTTTGGGGGAAAGCCATGACTACTTAAATTAGTATCTCGGGGCTTGAAAGGTATGTTGGGGATGTGGCCCAACACCTCCCTTTGTTCTCAAGTTAGCTTGTACAGCTGAATGCAGCTATCCTCCTTGGGGCTGCCTAGCTTGCATCCTTCCATAGCATTAGAATGTTTGTACTGTGTGCTCGTTTTGTGTGTATTTTAAGGTATCTTCTTGTTTAATAAAGTTTATTTTTAAAAGAGGAATGTGAAAAAAAGGAAGGGTACCCAATAGATGGAATGCACACGTCAAAAGCCTTGTCACCCAAAAATGCAAATCCATAGCACACAAGAGACCATCTATAACGAAACAGCAAAACACTCATACACAACGGACTCCCTAAACCACAGCCTCAAAGTGATTCTGGCATTATTATTATTTTTTGCACTAAACCAATCCGAAATTCAACATTTGGAAAACCTCCCCAAATATGGTGAAAACCATTTTGGAGGCAAGCTTCCAGAACGATTTAACTCCTCCCCGAGGTATTTTGCTATCCATGCCTTATTTTATTTGCAATTAAGGTCGTACGGATAAAATAAAAGACTCATTAACCATAACGGGATTGGGATTCATATAAACAACACAGACCCGTTATTTTTTTTAATTAAAAAAAAAAACCAATTTAACCTTTAGCTAAAATCTTCGCCGTTCATGAATTCCCACGATAGCACTTACCCAACTCGGTTTCAAATCCATCCCATCTTTCGGAATAAATGCAGCGAAAAAGAAAAGGGAAAGTGACGGAGAAGTAGTTTTTTTATTTTTATTTTTTCAAAGTAAGAGATCCAAAACCATCAGCACCCAAACCGAGATGGAAATAGCCAGCTTCTTCTGTGGAGTCCGTTTCCTTTGCAAGGGAGCCTGGGAAACGAAATGGTAAAAAGAGCATTCTGGGAGTTGTAGTTTCCTTTTTAACCTTCCCCCTTAAAGAAACAAGCTATTTTATCATTCGTTACATTTATTAAAAATAAATTTATTAAAAATCTTTATTGAATGTTCAAAAAGTACATAATTATATGGGCACTAAACGTGGTGAGATGTAAATAAAAGAGAGAAAAAGAAAAAGAGAAACAGCACCAGTGTAGAAGTGAAAATAAGGAGGGAAGGGGGCGAAACTCCAAACTATAAGTTGTTATTGTACTTCACCAGATCTTAACCTATTACAGTATTTGTAAGAATTGGTTCCAATTAATTGCATTTTTTAATTTTAATTTTCCTATGCAGTCCTTTTTAGTCATTGTAAAAGCTGAGACTGGAATAATAAAAAATTTTGAAATTTTTTATTTGAATTTTCTTTTTAATCCCACCATAGCTGCTTGCTTCCTCTATGCAGCAGCTCTGCAACCATGAAGAATTACAGCCCATCAGAATAGACAGCACTGACCAATGGTTTGGCTGCAGACTTCTCACAAAACTACAATTCCCAGAATCCCTTGCTGCATGGTCGCTTGCAGAGCACCAGGTATCCTATGTTTCCTGTGGCTTCATTCATGCCATCACAGCTTTGTGATGCGGAACTAGCCTGCCTAGATTGTAACAGGTTTGTATGGAGAAAACACAGGAATATTCCTGTTCTGTACATCCCTGAGCATCTCCTGCTCTGAGCTTGAGTCCGCATCACAATGCAGGCCAGGCTCCTGAACCGCCTTGCGATTCTCTGCAGGGTGCAAGGCAGTCAAGCCTGCTGGCTGAGGTGTATATAAATCAGAGCCTTTTCAGACATCTGAAGGCAGCTCTGTTTAGGGAAGTTTTTAATGTTTGATGTTTTATCGTGTTTTAAATATTCTATTGGGAGCTGCCCAGAGTGGCTTGGGAGGCCTGGGGTATAAGTAATAAATTATTGTTGTTGTTGTTGTTGTTGTTGTTGTTGTTGTTGTTCCGTTTTCCCCAGTCTGTTCCTGAGGTCTCCATAAAGCCTTTAAGCTGAATCACTGCCTTGGGTGAACTGCCGGGGATCTGTCACCTCAGCTGAATCACCGCTGAAGACTTGTTGCCTAATCCACCTGGAATCACCGACTGACCGCAGCCGCAAGGCCGGTCACACAGAGCAGACCTCATGGCCACCCAGAGCCACATCAAAATGGGACTACTACGCCGCATGAATCGAGTTTTTCCTCACAGCCAATCAGGTGACCCACCCTGAACTGAAGTGGGCCACACTGCTCAGTGTGTGTGGACCTGCCATGTTCAAGATCACCCAGGGTCTATTAGCCCCGGCCCAGCTGACCAAGACGCCATTTGACGCAATAATGGAGAAGCTGAGGACACACTTCGCTCCTCAGCTGTCGGAGATCGCCTGCTGGCATGCCTTCTACAGACAGGCCCAGGCCCCGGGTGAATCCATAGGGGCCTTTATTGTGGCCTTGCGGCAAGCCGCCTACCACTACAACTTCAGTGACCTGCATGTAATGCTCCGTGACCGTCTTGTGTGCTGCCTGAGGGACAAGGAGCTACAGTGGCGCCTTTTAGCCATGAAGGACCTGACCTTTCGGGTTGCTCCGCCTCATGGTGGAGACAGCCATCAAGATGGGGAGAGGGGTTCGCCAAGCACACAGCCCACCCATGGCCCAGAAGGCCGAGGCTGTGCACTCGGAGATTATTGACACAGAGGAAGATGAGGAGGTCCCGAGACTGCACACTGGCTCGTCCAAGCATTTTGGCCAACAGAGAGGTGCAGGGGTGCCTTGCGCCAGTTGCGGGGGCCCACATGAACAGCCATCATGCCATTTCCGCAATGCCCAGTGCCAGGCATGTGGGAAGACCAGCCATATTGTACGCGCCTGCTGAGCAAAGGAGCAGCTTGAACTCACATATACTTCAGTTCCAACTCTGCAATTCTCTGATTCTCTATGTATTAACTAGTTAATTGTTGCAGGATGTTGGACTAAATGACCCTCAGGGTCCCTTCCAACTCTGCAATTCTATGATTCTGTGTCTTGCATTGTGTGATATTTGCATTGCGTTTGTATGGCAATAAAATAAAAGGGGGGGGGGGGAATCAAGTTTGGGTGGCAAAGGATCTTTCTTTGCTGCCATAATTTGAACTTTGAACGCCATAGGATATCAGGTTTGGTCCAGCTCTCCATTCCCTACCCATTCTAGCCAGATGAACAGCTCTGTGGAACTCAAAAGCTTGCGCACCATTTCACATTTTGGTTGGGCCTAGTAAAGATTTTGGAATGCATGGAACTGGCCTGTGAGCAGATTAGTTGGTTATAGTTACAAATCTTTGAAAGCAGACCTAGGAATAAGCCTCATTGAACATAGTAACTCTTGCTTCTGAGTAAACACGCATAGGCCTGGGCTGTAAACCAGCATACCCCTATTTGCATGAGAGAGGAAAAATAGCTGTTTTCTCTCTTTTAATAAAGAGATGCACATTCATTGCAGAAGGTTTCATCTTGGAAGAGGCGTTCCATCTTTCATGGGGGGTTCAGATGAGCCCCCTTGTGTTTAAAGAAGACATGGGTGCTGCAGAACCTTGTGAGCTAATTCTCCACCACCTGTAACCCATGTACCTGGCAACTATTAATTTCTAATTATTTATGGCATTTCTATACCACATTTTTCTTCCTATGATCTCAAGGTGGTGTACATGGTCCTCCTCCTGATTTCACCCTCACAACCACCCTGTGAGGTAGGTTAGGCTAAGAGATGGCGACTGAACCAAGTTCACCCAGCGAGCTACATGACTGAAATGGGGAATCTGAACCCTGCTCTCCCAGGTCCTAGTCAAACACTCTTTAACAGTGCAACTCCCTGCCACATGTTTGGCACATGTAAGAAGGGTCCCTGTATGTGTGGAATCAGGATTAGGCCAGGATTTGCCCTTGCATGGGAGAGCTGTACACATGCACAATGGCATTTTCCCGTTTATGCCAAACATGCATGACTGGTGTGTGTGATCACAGAAAGGTGGCGTGGCTGCTGACTATGCTGTTATTTGAAAATCAGAACAGAGGGCAGCTCTTTTGCCTTTCAAAATAGCTTTATGTCAATTAATAAACTAAAAACGCAGCCCTAGTATATCAGGTTAATCAACAACAACAGCAGCAGCCCTGGCATGTTTGTTTTTAATCTGTGCCCCCTTCACTTTTATACGCAAAACTGGAGGAAGTAATAATGACACCAACACAAAACAATCTGAATAAACCAATCTTGAGTTTGTATTAGTCTCAGGGTTGATACATTCCTAGAATTACAGAGAAAATTCAGTGACAAACCACAGAATTGAATCCATCAAGGGGAGGGGAAAAACCATCCTTGGACAGGGAAGAGGTAAAGAATCTTTGCTACGACAACCCCTTCAAAACTAACAGTCGCAGACATAAATATATGGAGAGATTCCTATAGAGTTATAATTTGGATGCTACAGGAGACATTTTCGGTGGGGGACGGGGAGATGAGATGTTCGCCCTGAGTTACAAAAGATGAGTGCTTAAGGCTACAATCCAGCACACACTTACTTAGGAGTAAACCCCCCACTGAACAAAGCGGGGCTTACTTCTGAGTAGACAGGCCTAGGATTGCGCTGCTGGAAACAAAGAGGACAGCCCCAGCAAATAAGGCTGGGGAGGAAAGGAAGATGATGAGGCCGAAGGAAAGGGTGGAGGGAAACGCAAGGAAAAGTATCGATTGAATTAACACTCAATTATATCCCGCTCAGGAGATGCAGAAAGCTTCCAGCGGTCTCTCATCCAAGCCAGGGGCAGCCGAAGGTTCATTTGACCAGCCTGCACCGGGCACCTCATTCTCTGTGTCACAAAGGATTCTGGGACACGCAGTCTTCTGTTCTGCATCTGGGCTCTGCACGAGAAACCAAGGTTTGCATGCTGCTTCAGAGATGCCTTTTGAACCGGTCCATCTTAGGCAGCTACTAAGCCTGCCTGTACAATCGTGCAGGTCCCTGAGGAAGCCGCACGGAAGGCCCATTGCAGGAGATCTCCGCAGTGCTACAACAAGAAGCAACCCACACGTACAAACAACGGTTCAAATGGCGTTGGAAGTTCAGAAAATAGCAAGAACGATGCAACAAAGGATGCATCAGGATTGCTCCCCTGCTTATCTAGAGTAGCCCCATTTAACCGTAGAGTGAACAGCCCAGGAGCCTGCGTAGGTTCAGCTCAAGTACACTGTGGGTTGAAGGATGAGGACAACACTGTGAACTATTGCTGTGGGTGGTTTAGAGGAGCTTCAGTCTCAATGCATGTGTAAACTGGCTAGTTCTATGTAGCAGCGGTGGGGAACCTCTGGTCCTCCAGATATTGCTGAACTACGTCTCCCATCAGCCACAGTATGAATAGCCAATAGTCCATGGGAATCGTAGTCCCAACAACATCCGGATAACCAAAGCTTCCCCACCCTTGCTCTACATTTTCCAAGGTGGGTCTTGTACACTGTGCTGGAATCTACCCATGTCATGGCTGGTCTCGTCCATGCTACTGAGCTCTCCATCTTACTATGGATATCATGTGGCCAGGAGTTCCACCTGACGCAAGCTGCCACTTTTTCTGCTTTGTCAAGGATCGCACCTCAGCTCACTTGAATGGGTGAGGTAGATGCCAGCACTGGGGAAGAAGTTTAAAATCAAAGCTGTGCCAGGATAAGGGAGATCTGTTTGCTTGTTTGTTTGTTTGCTTGCTTGCTTGCTTGAAATGTATTAGGTAAAACCTAACATCACATTCCTACTCAGAAGTGAGCCCCACTGAATTAAATGGGCCCTGATCCCGGGTAAAGGAAGTCTAGAAATCCAGCCAGGCGGGCGGGGTATAAATAATAAATTATTATTATTATTACTATAGGATTGCAAACAGATAAGAAAAGGATTCATAGCTATAAACAGCATTCAGATATTCAGAAAATGTGTTTTCGTCTAGGTGGGGCAAGTTAAGAGTCTGCTGCCATATATTTCCTGCTTCAGGGAGTTCCACAGATTGTGTTTGTCTTTGAGGATTATTACTTTATCAACTCTACAGCACTTTCTATGGGCAAAGACCTCGACGTGGATTGGTGAGGTAGACGTTGGCACTGAATGACTGAGCAAACCTAAAATGTACAGGGATGAGGAGTATTTTTTTGTTTTTAAATCTAACTAGGAAGCCCCTCTCCCCACAGAAAAAGAAATACAACCAGTAGAAGTCAGAGATACACTGAGGGTGCAGAAATATAGAGAACCTGCTTCACTTAAGATGTGCTGAGTAGATCCTATCTCTTCACACATGTACACAAAAACCCATTTCTGATCATCAGTGTTTTCACCTGAAAGCAGACGGGATGGAACAGTGGAAATGTGAGGTTGGAGAAAAGCTGGTGGGCAGGAGGAGACAGGCTGCCAGCGAAATATCTTGGTTTACTTGATGCCGTGTACCGGGAAGCAAGCATGTCATGGAAGGAGGAAGCAAACTCACATTCAAAGACCTAAAACCACCCTCAGCATCCTGCTAAGTGTGGTCAGAACAGACAACCGACCACATGTGGCAAGCAGGAGGAGATACAGAACGTACCCCAATGAGCCATTCCAGTATGTTGTATTTTCAGGTGATTAAAAAAAACAAATACCTCCTATCTCACTTTATTTCACAAAATCTGTCTGCATTGGAATAGCTCTTATAGGAAATACAAAAAAAAAAAAAAAAAATTGCAGGGGGAGAAAGATGGACTTTGGAAACTAGCCCTCCCACCAGATACAGAAACACACACAGAGAGAGAAACCGTTCCACTTTTTGTACAAGGCCACCTGCTGTCAGCTCCTGGCTAATTCCATGTTTTAAAGGGGGGGGGGGGACTAAGCTGAAGCTATCAAGGTGTTGCTAGGACTTCAATTCCCATCAGCCCCAGCAGGCATGGTCAGGAATGATGGGAGCTGTAGTCCAGCAACATCCAGAGGACCACAAGCTTAGCTACCCTTCAAAGAGACTTGAGCTCATCTGATTCAGAGGGAAAACCAGGGAGGAACGAAGGGAAAAATACCTGAAAAGGAAGAGCCACTGTGTATTTTGCTGGTAAAGAACCTCAAGGGTTTCCCCAACTTGCATTGTTTGCTGCAGCACCTCCCGTTTCGATTTTGCGCATCTGCACAGACCCCCCCACCCTAATAATAATAATGTCCGTAGTATCTTCTCTCCATCGAGGGCATGTCTCCAACCCTGGGCAGACTGAGTTGCCCCAGTTTACCCCTATGTACACCCCACCTTCAGCTTTGACCATCGAACAGGGGGTGGGGAGCGTGACAGAAGACAGAGCATCGCACGTCACACCTGCCTGGTACTGACCAAATCCCACCGAGACAATCCCCCAGGGCTTCAGGGCTGCTCTGCCGTGTGGTTCTGGAGGTGGTGCAGCAATATCGAGCTGCTGCGGGAGATCTTCCCAGGCTCAGAGTGCCCAAAGTATCTGCCCTTCTCCTGCTGTCCATGGCGCTGGCCCAGCACTCCCGCGGCACCCGAGGCTTTCCCCAAATCAAGGTGGAAGTAGGGCTCCGTGGTCTGCAAAGGGTCGCCTAAACTCTGCTTCCCGTCTCCACCACGATCCTTCGGCCGCAGCGATGCGCCCCTTTCAGAGACGTGGTTTTCCCTCTGCAAAAGGACAGCCGAGATCTCTGTGAAGCTCTCCCCGAATTCCAGGGGGCTCCCGGGGTCCCTCTCCTTGCCGCGATTGTTTCTCGGCGGCGGCGTCTGCCGCACGGCCCTGGCTTTCTCCACCGTGTGTTCCATCTGGTGCCGGATCAGAGCCAGCCTCTCCGGGAAGCCCTTCCCGCACTCGGGACACTTCAGCAGCCGCCCCTTTGTGTGGCCGGCCTGGTGGCACGACAAGCCGCCGGCATCCGCAAAGCTCTGCTCACAGTCGTGGCACTTGTAGGGCTTGGTGCTCGGGCGGCGGATGAGGGCAGCCATTTCGGTGGAGACCGGAGGAGGTCTGTCGGCGGAAGAAGCTCTCTTCTGCAGCGGAGCAGCAACCAAGCTGTCTTTGAGCGAGCTGCCACCCAGGGGCCCCAGACCAGGCTCTTCTTCGGGTGCGGTTTGTGAGGCGAGAGCTGAGCTGTCCTGGAGGCCCAGCCCACCCGAAGACGCCTCCTCTTCTTCAGGGATGCTCTCAGGTGTGACACCGCCCAGAGTCTGAGCTTTTGGGTGGATTCTCTGGTGCAAAGTAGGCCTCAAGGGGTCGCTAAAGGGCTGTTTGTCCAGTGGGACACTCTCGTGGGGGCTGGACACCACTTTTTCATCGGAGGGCTGGTCACCAGAGAATATTTTCTGGGCTGTGGTAAAACTTGTGTCAGCAGGCTCCTCCATGGGATGGCTCAGTTGAGTTACAAGATCTGAGTCGGCCTGAGGAGGTTCTCTGCGCATTTCGTCCCCCAAGCTCTTCTGGTGGAGCAAGAGGCCTTCACCTTCCTCAAAGGCCTGGCCACACTCCACACACTTCTCGCAGACGTGTTCCCCCCGGTGCTGAGTGAGGGCCAAAAGGCCCTCAAAGCTCTTCTCGCACTGGGGACATTTGTACAAATCCTCTTCCATATGGGTCGTTCGATGGCGGGAGAGGGCTGCGCCATCGGCAAAGGCCTGTCCACACTTGGAGCAGGTGTGAGGCCTCCGCTGGTGGCTCTGCTGATGGTACTCCAAGGCCGAACTATCCTTGCAGCCTTCCCCATGCTCCAGACAGCCCCACGACGCTTCCCCCTCCTGACGTGGCACGAGAGCCGTCCCGACAGCAAAGCTCTCCCTGGAATCCACACACGCCAGAGTCTTCGGGGATCCTGGGCCAAACAGGAGCTCAGAGTCCTCCTTGCACCTCTCCTCGTGCTCCTCGAGTGCCTGGCTGTCGACAAAGCTCTCTCCGCACGCCCCGCAGATGTGCAGCGAGTGCGCTTCTTGGTGCTGCACCAGGGCCAAGCGGTCCTTGCAGTTCTGACCGCAGACGCCACATATCCAAGATTCATGGTTCTCCTGATGGCAGGCTAAGGCGCCGGAGTCCCCAAAGCTCCTCCCACATTCGGTACAGATGTAAGACGTGTGGCTTTCCTGGTGCTGCGCTAACTTGGCGCCATCTTGGAAGCTCTCCCCGCATATGTTACAGACGAGGGGGACGTGGCCTTTCTGGTGCTGCACGAGTCCGGCTGCATCTTTGCACTCCGGCCCACACATGACGCAAGTGGCGCTGCTCTCCGGGTGCGATGCCGGCGCATGGCTTTCCCCACAGGTTTCCCCCAGGCCCTCTGGCTCTCTGGCACCTCCTTTGCCGCTGCATTTCCCGTCCTGTTGCTGGTGGCGCTGCAGCTCCTCCTCCTGGGCGAAGCGCCGCCCGCAGCCGTGGCAGACGTGGGGCCGCTCCTCCATGTGGATGCGCTGGTGGGTGATAAGGTTGGAGCTCTGGGAGAAGCGCCGCCCGCACTCCTCGCAGTGGTAGGGCCGCTCGCCCGTGTGCGTCCGCCGGTGCTGTGTGAGGTGGGAGCTGCGGACGAAGGCCTTGCCGCAGTCAGGGCAGGCGTAGGGCTTCTCGCCCGTGTGGATGCGCTGGTGGCGGATGAGGGTGGAGCTCATGCCGAAGCACTTGCCGCAGTCGGCACAGCGGTAGGGCTTCTCGCCCCGGTGGATCCGCGAGTGCAGCGTGAGGTTGGAGGCCAGCGAGAAGCTCTGCCCGCACTCCCCGCAGGCGTAGGGGCGGCTCTCGCTGTGGCAGCGCCGGTGCCGCTCCAGCGCCGAACTGAGCCCAAAGGTCTTGCCGCAGTCGGCGCAGCGGTACGGCTCCACCCCCATGTGCAGGCGCTGGTGCTTGACCAGGGTGGCGCCGTGGCCGAAGCGCTTGCCGCACTCCTGGCACTGGTAAGGCTTCTCACCCGAGTGCGTCCGCTGGTGCTGGATGAGCTCCGAGCTCTGGATGAAAGTCTTGCCGCAGTCGTTGCAGCGGAAGGGCTTCTCCCCGGCGTGGATCTTGCGGTGCTTGACCAAGTTGGCACTCTGGGTGAAGCCCTTGCCGCACTCGTCGCACTTGAAGGGGCGTTCGCCCGTGTGCGTGATCTGGTGTTGGATGAGGTCCGAGGAGCGGTAGAAGCTTTTTGGGCACTCCGGGCAGCGGTAGGGCTTCTCCCCCGTGTGGCTGCGCTGGTGTTTGATGAGGTTGGTGCTCTGGGAGAAGGCCTTTCCGCACTCCCGGCACACGTAGGGCTTCTCCCCGGTGTGGGTCCGCTGGTGCTGGGCAAGGTTGGAGCTCCAGGAAAAGGCCTTGCCACAGTCGCCGCAGACGTAGGGCTTCTCGCCCGTGTGCGTCCGCCGGTGCTGCACCAAGTGGGAGCTCTGGGTGAAGGACTTGCCGCAATCAGCGCACGTGTTGGGGCGCTCGCCCGTGTGGATGCGCCGGTGGCGCACCAGCTTCGACCACTGGCTGAACGCCTTCCCGCACTCGCCGCAGGGGTACGGGCGCTCCCCCTTCCCACGTTGCGGGGGGGCCACAGCTGGCGAGTCGTCATCCCCGACGAGGCGCCCAGGCTCCATACATAAAATGCCCTCTTCTTCCTCCTCCTCCTCTTCCTCCTCCGCCTCCTTCAAGGGCTCCATCTTCTCAGCATCACCTGGCAAAGAGGCAAAGAAGGAAGAAGGAATCAGAAATGGGGAGGTCTCAAATAACCTGAAACAAGCAGAAACTTTAATCTGCCAGAGCTCAGCTGTGCAAAGGTTTGGGACGCCACCCACACAGGATTCCCTTCAACATACAAAGCAGCCTCAGAGTACAGGCCCATCTAAAGGTAAAGGTAAAAAAGGTAAAGGTGAAGGACCCCTGGACAGGTAAGTCCAGTCAAAGGTGACTACGGGGTTGCGGCGCTCATCTCGCCTTCAGGCAGAGGCAGCTTGCGTTTGTCCACAGACAGCTTTCCAGGTCATGTGGCCAGCAGGACTAAACCACTTCTGGCGCAATGGGACCCCGTGATGGAAACCAGAGCGCATGGAAATGCCATTTACCTTCCCGCCACAGCAGTACCTATTTATCTACGTGCACTGGCGTGCTTTCGAACTGCTAGGTTGGCAGGAGCTGGGACAGAGCAACGGGAGCTCGCTATGTCGTGGGGATTTGAACCGCTGACCTTCCGATCGGTAAGCCTAAGTGGTTTAGACCACAGTGCCGCCCGCGTCCCTACAAGCCCTTCTATCCCATTTCTAGCCACCCTGGAACTGAGCTTGTTCCCCAGTACTGTTCTGTTTTGGGGAGACCCCATGGGCTTGGTTCTGCATCAGCTCAAGCATTTAACTAATCACCCATTTGGAAGCTAGGAAGGGTATTTTCCTCCCCAGACCAGACAAGTTATTAAATCGGGAAGCTTTCGTTTTATCTTCTACTTGTTGCATGCTACCGTATTTTTCGCACCATAGGACGCACCGGACAATAGGACGCACCTTGTTTTAGAGGGGGGAGAACAAGAAAAAAAAATTCTCCCCCTCTCTGCCCAGCGCCCCTTCTTGTTTTCCCGCTCTAAAACAAGGTGCCGTTTAAGGTCCGTTCAGGCGGCTACCTTGGAAGCCTGGAGAGCGAGAGGGGTCGGTGCACACCGACCCCTCTTGCTCTCCAGGCTTCAGTTCCTTTCGACCTGCTCTTTGGGGCTGGCGGGGGGAAGCCCACCACCAGCCCCAAAGAGCAGCCGGGAGAGGGTTGCAGGGTGCTTCTTTAGCCCCGTGCGCGCTCTCCCGGCTGGAGAGGTGACGTGCGGCTAAAGAGGCTCCTGCCATAGCCGCACGTCACCTCTCCAGCCGGGAGAAGGTCGCGGGGGGCTGCTTTAGCCCCGCGCGTGCTCTCCCGGCTGGAGAGGTGACGCGCGGCTATAAAGGCACCTGTCATAGCTGCGCGTCACCTCTCCAGCCGGGAGAGGGTCGCGGGGCTATGGCGTCTTCGCTCCATAGGACGCACACACATTTCCCCTTCATTTTTGAAGGGGAAAAAGTGCGTCCTATAGAGCGAAAAATACGGTAATTAATACCTCCCACGCAGACTGGCTGCCCCCTTGCAGCTTCCTAGACACACACTAACACACCAACCGGCTGGGCTTTTGGATCCCATCAGTGCTTCATGCACTTGAGTTAATGATGGATGTTGCTGTCATCAAGTCATTCATCACCATTTTATACATTGCCTTTAATTAATATATCTTTTGGTTGTAAAGGACTTGAGACGTTCTTGAATTATGAGCAGTATATAAATGTTGTTGCTCTTAAACGAACGCAAAACACAGATTCTACAACCCCCGCCATCCCTGACCATTGGCCCTGCTGGCCGGGGCTGATGGTATTTGGAGTCCAACAAAATCTGGAGGGCTACAGGCTCCCCACCCTTGTTCCATTAAATGAGGTGAGAGAGCCTGATGGAAGTGGGAGTTGCAGGAAGTCACAATTTGTTGGCTTTTGAGGAAAGGGAAGATTTCACAAGAGTGAAATCCTAGAATTCAAGAAACAACCTGGGAAGAAAAGGGGGGTATGGCGGGGGAAATCTAAACCTTTGGAAGGAGAGGGGGGAATACGTGTTGCAATTGATATGAATGGGAGAGAGGGGTGGGTCTTGAGCCCTCCAATCCCAGATGAACAGCATGAGAGGGATGATGTTATAGACCTTATATCCCCTCGTTTCAAGACAAGTCATTCCGCTTTCATCTTTCCCACCTGCATGGGTGATTCTCAGGGTCTCCCCTTCCTCCAAAGTTCCAGGTCCGTCAGGATCGCTTGCCTCCTTTGTTCCATCCATGTGGGATGCTGCGGCAGGAGCATTTTCTAGGGGACCTGCAGACCCAAGAGTGAAAAACAACAGGCTAAGTCCATGCGCCTTACCCGAGATATTGAAAAATCTCCTTTCTATCAGGGTCAACAGCGCTAAGCCATATCAGTCGCTTTCAGGCCGTGTGCTGGGGAATCCTGCGGTTCCTCTACTTAATAAGAGATCAGTACCAGTGAAAGGCAGCTCACTCCCTGGTGCCAATCATCCCCTGATCACAGACAGCTGCAAGCAAACAAGAGTGTTTGGAACTCGCTCCTGCAGGAAGCATTGATGGCCAACTTGAGATGGCTTTTAAAGAGGACTAGACAAATTCACCGAGAAGGGGCTGGTAGCCATGATGAGCTATGCCCATAAGCAGGATGTAGTTGCACTCTCCCCATAAGCAGGACGTAGTTGCACTCTCCCCATAAGCAGGACGTAACTGCACTCTCCCCATAAGCAGGACGTAATTGCACTCTCCCCATAAGCAGGACGTAGTTGCACTCTCCCCAAAAACCCGACGTGATTGTACACTCCCACCTGAAATTCTCTCAAGACTGATCCTGCAGGTAACATGTTGCCAGCATAGCTAGTGGCATGATTCTGGCATCTACGTGCACGTCTTTAAAAACAAAAAGTTACATGCACCGCCCAAAAAAGACTGGGGAACATTAGCTCCATAGGTGAAACCCACTACCCAGCATCCTGTTCTCTGCCAGCCCAGCCCATAGAGAGGGGGCACTGAACATTCCTAGGTCCAAGCGATTCCTGGCTCTCCAGTTGCTAACCAAAAAGCGGGGGAGTAGCAGCTGTGGCAATGGCTCGCTCAGGCTGGTTCAAAAATATACAAAACAGCAATGCACACAATATAGCATTCACACCTCCAGTTGGTTCCACTATAGCACAGCAGAATGCAAAAAGCTTGTTTTTATATTTATAAATATAGATATCAATCCAGAATTTAAAGCGAACATGGACCCAACGCTCATGTGATTCTTTGCCCCATCAGTCACAGGAACAATGGCACAGCCAAGCAAACATTGCTGTTTTTACTTGGGACAATCTTTGAGATTTGTTGCCCCAGTTTCAAACCCTTATCACAAAGACGCCAACAAGCGAAGGGACCCAGCGCAGCAGAGGGTCTGTGCAAAACGGGGAAGCCACCAAGGACCCAGACAGCTCTACCACCTTAGCAAAGACACGCATGCGAGTGACAGGTCCTGCTTCTGCCTTTGTCTCTAGAGGCTACTACGAAACTCAGCCTTGGCAGCTGGGAACTGCCAGCGAACGCCCACTTGAGAGAGGACCAAGTCCAGATACAAAGTCCTCACTCGCTGGTTCCTTAGCAAGAGCCATGTGCTCTTAATTTACGCTGCCCTCGTGATGGGGACTGGCCACAATTTGCAAAGGGGGGGAAGTGGGGAAAAGAGAAAACAATAATAATCAATTAAACTCAGGGAAGTGGGCAGATTCCAAACTAGTTGCAAGTATGAAGTGCATACAAACAGACACTTTAGCACTGAAGGTGAAAGCCACATCCACACAATACATTTAAAGCACCGCTATACCATTTTAAACAGTCCCCACGCCCACACCCCGAATCCTGGGAACTGTCATTTGTTAAGGGTGCTGAGAATTGATAGGGGACCCCTATTCCCCCTCACAGAGATGCAATTCTTTTTGAGTCAGACTCTTAGTCATAGCTGTCAACTTTTCCCATTTTTTAAGGGAAATCCTATTCAGAATAATAGGATTTCCCTTAAAAAAAGGAAAAAGTTGACGGCTATGCTCTTAGTTCATTAGCACGAGTGGGGTGCATGGCTTACTCTGACCCAGGCCCAAAGCCAAGGTATTGCCCAGCCCTGCTAGATTCCCCATCCCCACACACAGGCCAGCATTGAGCCTGGGACCACGCCTGCATGCAAACCACTCGCTTTGCCACTGAGCAGTGGGCAGCTGGCTGAGCCAGAGATCGGCTGCATCTTAACCACTCGTCCTGGCAGATCTTGCTCCTTACTCAGGAATAAGTCCCATTGGACATGGTGGCACTTCCTTCTGCGTAAACAAAGTTTAGGATTGTGCTGCACAGGTTTATCTCAGCTAAAGAGTTGTGCGATGGGCTTCGCAAATGTCCAAAGAGCTCCCTTTCATTTTTTTTAAATAAAAAAAGCCAAGGAACCTGTGGCCCTCTGGACATTGCTGAACTAATTCTGGCGGACCACATGGGCTATCCCTGTACATACTCTGAAATGCATTGGTCACTGACTTTTACTGCTGATCTTATGTTAATGCAAAACTTGTTAATGAAAACTACTATCCACACAAACCTGCCCGAGTTCTGAGATCTTCAGGGGAGACCCATCTCTCGGTTCCGTCACGCTCACAGGCAGCAGGGCCTTCTCGGTGGCTGCTTCCAGACTTTGGAACTCCCTTCCTAGAGAAGTTAGACTGGCTTCCTCCTTGTCCTTCTGTCAGCAGGTGAAGACTTTCTTGCTCCAGCAAGTGTTTGGGAACCGACTGCTTTTAATAAGGGGGCCGGTGCCGTGCTGTTTTTGTTGCAACCGTCTGTATGCTTTTAATATATCTTAGAGACAAAGAGAGTTTTCATTATACTAATGTTTAATTGTTTTTCATGTTTTTTTCCGTATGTTTTTAGCTGTTCTTATTTTATCTGTAGCCCACGCAGAGTCCCTGCCAGGGGAAATGGCAGGATATAAATAAATATAACTATCATTATTATTATTATTTGGGGAAAGCAACAGAAGAATTGTACAAGGAGGATCAGTGGACTATACAGAGTTAGGGGGTTAATAGATGATGATTCACAGCTAAGGAGCAGAAAAGGTTGTGTCCCTTCTTTTGGCATGAGACAACCCTGGTTTTAGCACCCCACACTGTGGTTCTCTGTCCACAACTGCTTCAGAAGACACACACACAAACGCTCCTCACCCGCTATATTTCACAAAGCTTAATGCAGAATAAATGGCACTTCCCCTTGTTCTCATGGTTAGAATCAACAAAGCAGATCAGGAACGCTTCTTCATCTACTAAATGTGCCTTGCCGAGCAAATACGAAAATCCCTCTCTCCGGCTGCAATCCTATGCACGCGTACTTTGGAGTAAACCGCGCTGGAACCCGAGGGCTCGGATCGCGTCGCTAACTCCCCTCCCCAGGCTACGACAAGGAGATCGAAGTGATCTGAAGTACAACGCTGCCGATCTCCCGGTGCCAGCCCACTAAATAATGACCTATGTTTTGATCCTTTGCAAAAACAAAAACAAAAGCAAAATCCCTGCATTTGGCCTGTCCACACAACCGCCAGCGCCAACCCCCGTCTCTTTTGTTTGCGAAATAAAAAATTAAAAAATAGAAATGCACCCATTTCCCAGCTCTTGCAAGACACCCTAAAACTCACCATCGCAACTGCCGCTGCCTCAGAGGTCTGCAGCTCTGGGGAGATCTTGCCCCCACGGGGACCCCCCCTCCCCATAAGGCCAGGGGAGCCCCCCGCCCCGAACTCCCTGTGCACTGCAGTAACCCTGTCTCCGCTCACCAGCCACCAGGGCTCAGGGTGACTGGGAGGGAGCGAATCAGAGGAAGTTCCCTCCTCTGCACTGTCCCCCTCTTCCGCTGCTTGAAGGCAGGGAATGGAAAGGAGAAAGAGGAGGCATTCTCTATGGTGGTTAACCATTTCCATTTAAAGAGGCAGCTGGCCGGGGCTGGGGCTC
The DNA here is from genome assembly GCF_964106645.2 of Podarcis pityusensis. NCBI lineage: Eukaryota > Metazoa > Chordata > Lepidosauria > Squamata > Lacertidae > Podarcis > Podarcis pityusensis. The sequence continues at coordinate 40,755,843 of NC_138038.1, read as the reverse complement.
CTGGCTTGCTTTCTGGGACGGAGCAGGCTCAGGGAGGAATCGCTTGGCTGCAGCTCCGGGAAGGCGCATTGCGCCCTCGTGGGCGCATTCGATTTCCAAGGAGCGCAGTGGATTTGGGGAACCAGGATTCCCAGATCAGCTCGGCGCTCCTCTGCAAAGCGGTCCAGAGCAATAAGCACCGGGAGCCAAAATGCCCCAACCCCCTTCCTCTTTTTTGTATATAAATTTTACGAAGTTTTCTGATTTACAATTTAAGATACTCATTTTCCTTAAGACATCAATGACTTCCCTTCTTCTCTTTCCATGGTTCATTCTACATATCATAAATCCCTGCGTATTTTACAAAAAATATACCATTCAGTATTCCATTATTACATCCATCAAAACTGATTTACACTGCTGAATTTATCTTAATACTGCCAGCGTTTTCAGCTATACACAATTATTTCCCATATATTCAATAAACGTTATCCAATCTTCTTTGAACGTATGTTCTTCTGGTTCTCTTATTCTATGTGAGTTGTGCATATTTCTCTCTTCTTCTTTTTACAGATGCAAAGGACTCGTTTACAAAGCTTTAATACCTCCTGGGGCGAAATATTTAATTTGTGGTCCTTCTTTCCCATCTGGTGGGAGAAAGCTGCTCCTGTTGGATTTCTGGCTGCCGTGGGGAATTTGGGAGGGTGAGGTGGTAGCCCTATTGTGGGAAAGGGCAAGAGGTTGAAACTGCCCACCACCAGAGAGAGAGAGAGAGAGAGTCCTAAGGGTGTGGAAGCAGTTTGTGGTTCTTGGAATTAGCACGGTGTTTCCCCAGGCTAATGAAGAAATTATTTTTTAATCAAGCAATCAGACCAACACAAGCGCTCCTTGAGTGCGTTTAAATTGTTTAATTAGCCGGTAGGCAGCCTTGCTTGCTCACTGTAGTCAGGCAGGTTGATTTAAGGAAAGCGATGACAGCTGGGATTTCCCAGACCAAAAGACAAAATCCACAGATTTCCTTTGAACATCCCTTCGCCCAGTTCCATGTGCAAAATGAAGATGCCACGTGTGCTAAGCAGGGTCTTTATTGCAGTTGCCCCAAAGATTTGGGAAGATTTTAATGTCTGGTGTTTCATTGTGTTTTTATATTCTGTTGGAAGCCTGCCCAGAGTGGCTGGGGCAACCCAAATGGGTGAGGTATAAGTAATAAATTTCTTAAGATGATTATGATTAACCTCCTGGAGTTGGGTGATGATATTGCCATTAATCTGCTATTGTTGGTCCTGTGTGTTCTAATCATATTTTAATTTGACCATTTTATTCTTGTTACATCTGTTTAGTTTACTGTGTTATGGCTACTGCTATTAATTATAATTTTAATTTCTTACCCACCCTTCGTCCTCAGGTCTCTCGGGGGGTTAAAACACAACATTAACAGCAGCTTAAAGACTTATTATTAAAAAAATACAACCACATAACATAGGGTGGGACCTGAAAATATACACTTCATGTATCAAAGGCCAGGGTAAAGAGATGCATCTTCAGCATTCGCCCCGAACTGTATAAAGAAGTTGCCAGATAGCTGCACCTCTGTGGAGAGGGAGTTCCACAACTTAGGGGCTGCCACAGAGAAGGCCCTCTCCAGGCCCACCAGCCTGAGCTTCTGAGGGTGGCAGAACCACCAAGAAGGTGGGCTTTTAGGTATATGGGGACAGTCCAGGATTCACAGAAGCCATCCCAGTTTCTGATTTGATCCTGGAATGTCCAGCTTTTCCTTAGGACATCCCTTCATCAGACTTCATCAGACCCTTCATCAGTATTGCTTTTGTACCTGCATCCTAGCTGAAGGGTATGCATGCATACATCTCGGCTGATTATTAAAATCTTTGTTGTTGTTTAGTCGTTTAGTCGTGTCCGACTCTTCGTGACCCCATGGACCAGAGCACGCCAGGCACTTCTGTCCTCCACTGCCTCCCGCAGTTTGGCCAAACTCATGCTGGTAGCTTCAAGAACACCATCCAACCATCTCGTCCTCTGTCGTCCCCTTCTCCTTGTGCCCTCCATCTTTCCCAACATCAGGGTCTTTTCCAGGGAGTCTTCTCTTCTCATGAGGTGGCCAAAGTATTGGAGCCTCGGCTTCACGGTCTGTCCTTCCAGTGAGCACTCAGGGCTGATTTCCTTAAGAATGGATAGGTTTGATCTTCTTGCAGTCCATGGGACTCTCAAGAGTCTCCTCCAGCACCATAATTCAAAAGCATCAGTTCTTCAGCGATCAGCCTTCTTGATGGTCCAGCTCTCACTTCCATACATCACTACTGGGAAAACCATAGCTTTTACTACACGGACCTTTGTTGGCAAGGTGATGTCTCTACTTTTTAAGATGCTGTCTAGGTTTGTTATTTAATTAGATTAAAATCTAATTGCATATAATTAAGAACAACGAAGCATGGAAAGACGTGTTGGTCCCTGTGAAGAAAACCCTTTCTGCATGTTCATATAGGGGTAGCCAACATGGTGCCCTCCAGATGTTGAACTCCAACTCCCATCAGCCACAAGCTGCGTGGCTAATGGTCAGGAATGATGGGAGCTGTAGTCCACAAAATCTGAAGGGCTACCCATTATGAATTCATGGAAATACCTGTCTGAGGGAGGGCAGATAACTCCAGAGAAACCTTGCACTGTATGTAACAGTGGAGAACAGACCCAAAGTTTATGGAATAGGAGAGCCCCAAGGCTCAAACCGTGCCGAGACGGCAATCCTGAAGTTCAGTAAATAAGAGATGTACACCCAGGTGTGCCCATAAGTCTTTATTACAAGCAAGTGAAAGAGGCACAAACTGGTGAATGAGATAACTCAGTTATGCTACATTCTTAATCGAGGGATGTCTCTCATCCCTGGGGAACAGGAAGCAGACGTCCATTCTGTTCCTTCTCAGTGTTTTCGCATCAACATCTTGAAAACAGCTTGATTGCTCAAGAATCTGTGAAGGCGTGTTTCAGCTGCTCTAGCTCTCCTGCTGTTCACAAGAGAGGTGTTTTCCTCTAGAAAGGGCTGCCCACCTACCTTACCCAGCATACTGAAAAGCTAATTTCTACCTCTCTGAGAGAAAGTGAGGCATTGACAGGCTCAGAGGGCTGCCCTCTCTAACCCAGTTGGCTCTCGGTTCCCTGTTCTGGAACCAGTGACAAAACACAGGAGAATCAGGCTAACTCTGCAATTCCCAACATGGTGCCTGTGGGCACCACAGCGCTCTCAAACAACACCCTTGCTGCTCCCAGCCGCTCCCAGTTCTCAATGATTTTATTTTTTCTTGTGATTTGGTTTGTTGGAAGTTGTTGCGTTTTGCAGAGCGTCACCTGCTTTTGTGTTTTATTTGTTTGCAGATGTGTGCAGGTGTTCTACCTTTTTTCTGGAGGGGATATCATTATGAGGATTGCCGATTCTTCTTCTGTGAAATGGGCATTTTGTGAAACCCGCAACAGTTTCTTAGATTTCCAAACGTGTCCCCCCCCACTCTAACTAGTAGGATTCACTGCCTTTCTCAGACTTGGGGAAGGAATCAAGAATGCCAGCCTTTCTCTTAAAAGCCTATTCTCTCAGAGGTTCCCTTTCCTCCTGGTGTATGTCCTCGGGACAAAGCTAGAAGTAAAGAACAATGCTTCCTCACAACGTTTTGTCTTCGCCTCAAGGGCAGAGTGAAGAACAAGGGCCCTCTTCTCAACCAGAAACAATTATGTTTATCTCTTTGGCAAGAGGAGGTGGGCACAGGGGTAGTTTTAGCAGGTGCAGGGCATGTGGAAGATTTGCTTGCCAGAAAGCAACTATTTGACAGAGAATAAAATAACTAAAGCGAAAAATTCAGAGACTAGTGCTTGGGATTTTTCCCTCCTAAAAGTGAAGGGTGAAAGAATGTTTAGAAGGCAGCAATTAAATGTAATTACCTTTGGAAAGCTGAAGATCAGTAGTTGAAACTCTTCCAAGAACCAATTGCAACTAAAAAAACAACATATCATTTATGCCAGCATTTCAAACAAAAGAAATCACTGGAGTGATTACCAGTATGTCCTTAAAATATATGTACTGAGTCCACAGTACATATTGGCCCAAATCCAGTTACTAGGCTTCCCCGCAAATCTGGGAGTATAGGATACTGAACTCAATGGGATTTACTTCTGAATGACATTTAGAGGATTGCAGTGGAAATTCTACTAAAATCAATGCCATGGATTAAGGGTTACGTAGCATATGCGTCCCATTGAATGTGCAGGCCAATCCTATTCATGTCTACTCAGACCGCATTCGCACAACACATTTCAAGCACTGTAATGCTGCTTTAAACAGTTGTGGGTTCCCCCAAAGAATTCTGGGAGCTGCTGTGTGTTACAGGTGTCAAACGTTGTTAGGGAACCCCCTATTCCCCTCACAGAGCTACAATTTCCAGAGATCCCTTGAAGAGGGTTTGATTGCTAAAGGAGGGGAACGGGAGGCAACCTAGCAACTTTCAGGACGCTTAACGAACTACAGCTCCCAGCATTCTTTGGGGGAAGCCATGGCTGCTTAAAGTGGCATCAGAACATTTTAAGTGTGTGGTTTGAATGTGAGGTAAGCTCCATTCAGTTCCAGAGAGACATGCAGCTGAATAGCGTACATATTTATTCAGAAGAGAACACGGCTAAGATCAACCATGCAGCCTGATACGGCAGTGATTCACAATTAGCTAAGTACCGCAGAACCCCTGTTTTTCAAAAGCAAAGCCACAGACCTCCTACTTTTGAAATTTTTGATATTTCCATGGTAGTTTTTGTTACGTGAATGGTGCCACGGACCCCTTGGGTGGGCTTCGTGGACCCCCTGGGGTCTGCAGCCCACCAGCAGGGAGCCACTGCTATACAGAAATTAGCTACACCAAGCCCAAATGAAATCAATAAGCCCACCAAAATCTCCCCAGGATCAAGCTGTCTTTAACAACTGAATTTAATTTGACAGGAACTGTTGGGTTGTATCCAATTATTAGTTATTCCCAGAGTAGACCCAAAGAAATGAATGGGCATGATTAGGTCCATTAATTTCAATGGGTTTATTCTGGGTTCTACGTTGGTAGAACTCAATGTAGGGAAATTAATCAACAATACTAGAACTATTTAAAATGTACTCTTGCTTCTCTCCTAACTGTATAAAATAGTATTATATGTGTGCCAACCGAATTAGACATAATGTATTAATCATTCTAGAGGTCTACACAGGTCCCACTATCCGAATACAATGCATTCTCAGGAAATTATTCGTTAGGTGAGTATTTGCACAACGAGTCAATAATTTCCATTGATTCCTATGGGGAAATTTCTAATGTGTTCCCAACCATGGAACTTAAGAGTTCAAAATTACAAAAGAACAAAAAGAAAAAAACAGGAAAACCCTCTGAAATCCTACAAAAGGCAAATATCTGTCTGATTTCTCCCCCTTTTTTTCTCCCCTGCCACCATGGTTTCTGGCAAAACAACCACGGACCAGCAAAACACCAAAAAAGTAAGACTCGTTTAAGGCAACTTTGTTCTGCACACAGGTCTGGCTGTTTGGCTACCTGAATCTGCAGTGTGTATGACGAGTTTGGGTACAAATTCCTCATTTTGGGATAAGTGAATTTTCAAATGAGTATTTGGATAGCGGGACCTATGTATTTTTAGATTTACATTTTACATTTAGCTCTGAATGCCACGAACTACTGCAGCAGTTTTCCATTTTCCTCAGCGATTTCCCCCTAAGTTGATTAAAAATAAATAAATCAGAGGTTTTATATCTTGGAACAGGAATTAATTGGAGATGTCATGTCCTACTTATAGATGAAGTGCTCTAGAAGGGCCATGAAGAAATCAGTGACAGTAAAAATGACAGGATTATTGGAGGGAAGAGTGCCTCCAAAGAGGAACATTTCCTCTTCTGCCCCTTGTACACACATGTTAATATTAGGGAGCATTTCTGAGGAAAAAAGATGTTCCCTGAAGACAAACATACAAGAGGTTATGAGGAGAATATTCTTGTCTTCAACTTTCCACCTATTTAAAATGTCCCTCACACAGGATTTTCCTTTTCCTCTACACCATGGGTAGGCAAACTAAGGCCCAGGGCCCAATCGCCTTCTAAATCCAGCCCTAGGACGGTCCAGGAATCAGCATGTTTTTACATGAGTAGAATGTGTCCTTTTATTTAAAATGCATCTCTGGGTTATTTGTGGGGCATAGGAATTCGTTCTTCTTTTTTTCAAAATATAGTCTGGCCCCTCACAAGGTCTGAGGGACAGTGGACCAGCCCCCTGCTGAAAATGTTTGCTCTACTACATGAGCCTGCTTTCTTCTGACCCTAATTTCCGTATCCACACCTTCTATAATTCAAAATGGCCACGCCACTTATGAAACAGCTGCCCCACTCCCTCTGCCACACCATTCTCCAAAGCAGCATTATGATGCTACAGGACCTAAGTACCATTTTTGCCCACCATCATTTCCTCAGAATTCCCTCCACCTTATAAGCCTCTGCTATTCCACTCAGCCTCATGCCAAATTAGTCATACTCCATGTTCCACTGTGAAAGAACCATTCGCCATTCAAGTCTCATCCCCTGCTGAAAGTACCAACTTGTTCCTCTTTGCTAATGTAGCTGCTTCTCCTGCAAGACCAGCAGCTGAGGCCCCTCCCCTGAAATGCGCCTTTTGGTGCCGCGTGTACTGCAGGAGGTATCGGAAGCGCTTCCCGCATTCCTGGCACGCGTACGGCAATTCCCCGGTGTGGATACGCTGGTGTTGCATGAGAGCCGAGCTCTGGCAGAAAGCCTTCTCGCAGCGTGGGCACTGGTACGGCCTCTCGCCGGTGTGGATGCGCCGGTGCTGCGACAGCGCCGAGCTGTGCCCGAAACGGCGCCCACAATCCTTGCAAGCGTACGGCCTCTCGCCAGTGTGGACCCGCTGGTGCTCCAACAGCTTGGAACTCTGGGAGAAGCCGTGCCCACAGTCCTCGCATCGGTACGGCCTCTCGCCGGTGTGGACCCTCTGGTGTTGCGCCAAGTGCGAGCTCTGCCGGAAGCTCTTCCCACAGTCGCTGCAGATGTAGAGGGTTTGGTGGCGGAGCTGCGGGGCCGCCCCATTTTGGTGGGTCTTTTGATGCAGTGCCAAATGTGCCCTCTGGCTAAAGGTGCGCCCGCAATCTGGGCAGCGGAAGGGGCGTTCACCCGTGTGGACTCGGCGGTGCTGCAAGAAGTGCGAACTGACGCTGAAGGTCTTCCCGCAGTCCTGGCACTCGAAGGGCTTTTCTCCGGTGTGGACCCTCTGGTGGCGCAGCAGGGTGGAGCTGAGGCCAAAGGACTTGCCGCAGTCCATGCACTCATAAGGCTTCTCCCCGGTGTGGGTGACGTAGTGCTGGATCAGAGTGGAGCTGAGCGAAAAGGACTTGCCGCATTCCTTGCACCGGAAAGGGCGCTCCCCGGTGTGGGTCCGCTGGTGCTGGGTGAGGGAGGAGCTCTCGGAAAACGTCTTGCCGCAGGCGCGGCAGGCGAAGGGGCGCTCTCCAGTGTGCACCCGCCGGTGGTTCAGCAAGTTGGAGTTGCGGTTGAAGCACTTGCCACAATCGGGGCATTTGTACGGTTTCTCTCCCGTGTGGATGATCTGATGCTGGATAAGGGTGGAGCTGAGGGAAAAGGACTTTCCGCAGGTGCCGCAGTTGTAGGGTCTCTCCCCCGTGTGGACCCGCTGGTGCTGAATGAGGTTGGAGCTCCGGCCGAAGCACCTGCCGCAATCGGGGCATTTGTATGGTTTCTCGCCCGTGTGCGTCCGCTGGTGCTGGAGGAAGGTCGAGCCCCGGGTGAAGCATTTGCCGCAGGCGGCGCACTTGTAGGGCTTCTCTCCGCTGTGGATACGGCGGTGCTGGCCCAAGATGGAGCTGGTGCCAAAGCATTTCCCACATTCGGGGCACCTGTACGGTTTGTCAGGCGCAGAAGGAGAAACGGGCGAGGTGGCCGTGAGGGACGATTCACGGTTGACGTCCCGTTGACTGGTGCTAATGTTGAAGTCTCGATCACCATCGCTGACATCCAAGCAGAGAACACTGTCCTCTCCATCGTCCACATCAGAAACAAAGTCCTCAGCGGAATCTCCATCTGCTTCCCCCTCCACCTCTGGAGAGACACTTCGGGTTCCTTCCACATCTGTGTGGGAAGCTTGATTAGGGCTTCTACCCGTATCTTGGTTAATGTCACCGTCCACATCAGAAGACAAATTTTGGGCACCCTCCTCATCTAGATAGACATGCAAATCATTCGCCCCAACTAAATCCCCATTGGCTTGTGGAGGATCATTCCAGTTGCTGCCACAAGTTTGCTTACATTCTGTGTTTGAGTGCAACTTGATTATTTTCTTGATCTCGTCAATGTCCAACTCTGGGTGGGATCTCTGTTCTCCTTCAGCGTCCAAGCCATCACGACACCTGCTACGGACGTCTTGTTTGGGTACATTTTGTAGCCCAGCTTGGTATCTGGTATCCCCACCACCTTCCAAACCATCAATAAGGTGTTTGCTCTCAGCACAGCAACTACCCTCATAGCATCTCCCGTACATATTGACTGAAACGCCCACGTTGCTGGGAATGGTGTGCAGTCACAACTGTAGGATGACGTTCCTCATCGCATTGATGCACCTCACTGAAAGACAGGCACAAGGTACCACTGAAGATCTCCTGGAATCGGGGTGGCCATTTTCTTCTTTCATTAAAGGAGCAGCATATCCCTCACACATGGTCTGCAGGCAACGAGAATGAAAGGAATCAAAAAACTAAGCTCACATTCTTGCCTTGGTAAATGAGCAGGGTTAGTGTGCAAATTCTGCACCAAGCAGCTCAATTCCTGTACCAAGGTGACCCAGAGGAAAACTTGCTCTTTCAGATAAAGATATACATCAGGGATGGGGGAACCTGTGGCATTCCAGGTGTTGCTGGACCACAACTGACATCAGCCCTAGACTCTAGAGAGCCACCACAGGTTTCCCACCTCTGAAATATTAAAGATGCACTTAATAGAACTTTGCAGTTGGTCACAGATCTGGCTCAGAAGCACAGTTTATGGTCTTTTCTCTGTGGGTCCAAATCTGGGGCAGGGCTTTCTTGGTGGTGGCTCCAGTTGTCTAGAGCTCACTTCCCATGGTGTGGGGGAGGGGACCCAAACATCCCATCACTGCAGACTGAAAAAAGGAGACAGAAATGTGGTATAAATAGAAATAAATTATTTCAATCACTCACATTGTTTTAAAAAAGAAGCTGGGATAGTTCAGTTGGTAGAGCATGAGACTGCGAATCTCAGGGTTGTGGGTTCGAGCCCCATGTTGGGTAAAAGATTACCGCATTGCAGGGGGTTGGACTAGATGACCCTCAGGGTTCCTTCCAGTTCTATGATTCTATTATTTTTAGCATTTCTTATATAGCTGATTTCTTATTTTAGTACTTGTTTGAAATACATCTTGAAATACGTCTTCAAACAAAGCATAAGAACTGTGTATACTACATATAAGAGTCCCCTGGCTCTCAAATGTTTCTAGTGCTACTCTGCTGCTGAATTTGTTGAATCTCCTGACCTGGAAATGGATGGCGAAGGAATCAGAGAATAGTTCCTCATAGGCCAGGACTCCCTCACTAGGCTGCTGACATCTCTCACAGCCTCTGGCTGCAGTGGCAGATTGCAGGGGAAGCAGAAGCATTATAAACCTCACCCGGTCCTTGGATGTTGTAACTGCAAAAGTTACAATTCACCAAAAACAGCTTCTATTGTTTCTACCAGACTGCAATGTCCTCCTTGCTTAATCTCACTGCATCTGTCACTCACAGCTATACAGGTCAATGGATCCGCATGGCATATTCCTACCATATATAGAAAGGCAATCTCACAGTGAACTTTGGTTCTCCGTGCAGATGGAAAACAGGGTTAATGGAAAAGAGATCGTTCTCCTCTATGCTCACAGAATCTTCACACCTCAGAAGCACATGGTAATCACACCACAGTCACTACAGATGCTCAACCTCTGTGTCCTACAATTGCTAGCATGAATTTGGAATTATTTGAAGAATTCATGCCGTTCACAGATTGGCAGAGGTGGGGGGGGGGCAGGGAAATTTTATTATTTTAAAAAATAAAAGAAACCCACTCTTTGATCACCCTAAATTGAACCTATGACAACATGTGGCAAAAGGAATTTTGAGAGACAGAACACAACCTGCAGCATGCAGAATCCAGAATGGGAGAAGACCCTTCCTGCGGCGAAAACATGGACAAAATGTACAAGTGCCCACAAAACCTTTAATTGCCCATGTGTGCCTAAATGGGGAAGAGGATGGGAGCCAGAGTCTCTTCCAGCAGGTGTTTATATAAAGATACATGTGCATACAGACATAACGTCCACATATTATGTTTTCCCTGTGGGAAATGCAGGTGTTTTCTGTAGAAAACGTGCAGGGTTGACACTTTCCTTAGTAACATTAGATGAGGAATAAAGGAAAGGACGGGATTGAAAAGGAACGATGAAATCAGAAATCCATTGTAATTACCAAAAAAGGAGAAAACTCCAAGAGAAAATGAACCAGATCTCTGATTTCTTCAAAGCATTCGGTCCCCCTCCCCTTATACGAAACTTTTGCCCTCTGCCTTTCCCCCCTGCAATTATTTTTGCGCCTCTGACTCACCCAACGCGCCCCCGAGTGTGGCTGCAGATCGCTCTCCTTTGTTGATTGAGGAATCTTCCCTCTGAGCCCCCAAACCTCTTATGTGTCCCTAGGTGGGAAGGGGAGGGGGCGAAATTGAGCTTGAAACAGGAAGAAGTCCATCTCTTATTACCTTCCCCCAAATTCCTCGCTGGGGAGAAATCTAGCAGCAACAAAAATCAGTTCCTCTATGATTCCTTTAACTCTTCCTGCCCCAGATTGCATTTCGGATTTAAAACGGTGACTGACCATTCCTCCAGAAGGGGGCTACATTTGCACCAGGATTCAGGCCACAGTTTGTTTGTTTGTTTGTTTGTTTGTTTGTTTGCTTGCTTGCTTGCTTGCTTGCTTGCCTGTCTCGTTTGTTTCTTCCTGACAGAGGTGTGATGCATTTAGCAGATGCATTTCATGCAAGGATTCAACAGGTGATGGGGAGGTTAGTTTGCAAGTTTTTAATCTTGTTGCTGAGCGCCCTGAGACAGCATCTGTGCTGAACGCTTGCTGGGTAGACATTCAGAAAATAAGTTGATTAAAGAAACCCAAGCTATCCAAATCTCTGCCTTTCATGAGTTTTTAATAGTGCAGGAGTCTTGCAATTAAAAAAACCCAAACAATTGTTGTGATTCAGTCCAGAGCTCAGTATTGGGAGTGTGTAAAAAGTGAGCAGTAACGAAGACGAGAGCGCCTTTCTGCCCATTGTCACTACATAAGCACATCCAGCTCTATAGACATTCAAAAGATAAAGACAGCAGCAGTTTCCAGGATTCTTAAGCTAGGACTGTTTAAAGCGGTATGATACCGCTTTAAATGTATTGTGCAGATGGGGCATAAGTCACAACCGCAATCACAGCGCATTAGTGGTGAATTTATACTTCACCACCTCTAAATCATTCCATGTTATTAGCTGTTCTGCAATGCTTCCTCCGTGTGACCACATTTCTTGCGTTATAGCAAGACACACAAAAAACAACATACACAACACCCTGAAATATTTGTGGTATGAAGAAATATAATATTTTAAACTAAGCAGTAGGACTGGCTCAAAACTTGCAGGTGCAAATGGTATTAAAAGCATGGTCATGCATAACCAACAGCATATTGAGCACAAATCATGATGATCGCTCAATAAAAACAACATCTGGAAGGGAGCTCAGACTGCATACTGAGCAATTCACTTTCTTGGCAGACATGTACGTGAAAGACAGCAGGTAGAAGGGACAGAAGGAGAGACAGAGAGTTTGTGGTGTTTTATTGCTGGAACTGAGATGGCAGCCTTCCTCCAGCTGCCCTAGGTGTACTCTGGAGACCAGCATTCTGCCAAAGGTTCCTTTCTTCCAATATGCTTGGCTCATATATTAAAGCAAAAATACTGTGGCATCATAAGTCTCCAGTGCTCTCTCATCCAAAGGATGCTGCGGCAAGAGATGTTACAGATGGATCTACCCAGTGCTTTTTTTCTTTAAAAAATGTTTAGGGGTACTCTTATTTTGACTCAAGAAAACCACCATTTTGGGGTTCAGTTTGGGGAAAATAAATACAGTAAATGGACAAAAGTACAAAATTTCACAAAATGTTTAGGGGTATGCATCCCCCTGTGTCCCCCCAGAAAAAAACCACTGGATCTACCCAGGGAAATTTGCAGTCATCTTGCACAAAAAGGGAAATCCAGTTGGGGAGCCATTTGCAAAACATGAGTGAATATGCCCTATCTGATCCCCAGACCAACCATCATAACACACTTGTATCTGCATAGACCCCCCACATGCCTCAAAACAGGATTTCAGTCCTAAGACACTTTTACATAGCGCAAAAGTTTATTAAGCACTTAGAATACACTGCAGCTTAAAGTCTAAGGCCAGTTCATGGAATCCCTCAGAAGCTGCTGGGGCCCAAGAACCCCAACAACTGGGTAGGTTTCCTGGGAGAGGCCACTGGAGGGCAAATTGCCTGGGACGATACACACCCAGAGCCAAGCTTGCCTATTCTGGTCCTTTCCTAATGCCAGTGTGTTGGGTTACCTCAATCCACACATCCCTACACAAAGAGCAGGTGCCACATTCATCTATACTGCCTTTGCTGAGGTGTCTATGCACTTCCTTGCTAAGAGATGGGTTGGGGAGGGGGGTTCAAATCACAAGTTCATGAAGTCTGAGAAGTACCGTTTTAAAATCACGTTGCTCCTTAGAGGTGGCGGGCACAGAAAGACGCCTTCTCCTCCATGATCCCACTCCAAACTTTGTTCTTGTGCCTCTTTCAAATGGACTTTGTGACAGTCCCCACTACCAACTGCACTGATAGTTGGGGGATAAACCTCTATTTTACTGCAGTCTTTACCTATCTTGGGTTTTCCCTAGTAGCTCTTTAAACATAGCAGCAATCTCCAGGGGCCTACCCTTTTCTGCGGACGAATAAATAAGAAACACTACTATTTTCACTGAAGGAGATTCTCTAGGAATGCCTTGTAGATCCATCTGTTCTTGTCTGCTTTTTCTTGAGTTGGTTATGGTCTTGTTATAGCTGTGGCATGTTTTGGGGTTTATTTTGGTGTTTGGGCTTTGAATTATTTTATTGTTGCACTGTGTGCATTTTAATTGCCTTGGGAGGAGTTTTCCCTTTAAAATAAATACAATAATATTATTTGTACGATGGGAGTTTAAAGAACCATCTGCTTACGATATGTCCAAGGCATCGTCCTTGCAGAAGCAGGTGTGAGTTGAGAAAAGAAAAACAGAACAGGAGATGTTCTTTTTCCTCTACCATAGTGGAAGGTGGCATATTTTTAAGGGGGTTGCATTTTTCCCTGAATTGTACAGCCCAGGGCAAAAATAGGGGCACAACCTCCCTTTGAACCTAGAACTCGCAAAAGTGTAAAGGTGGGCCATGGTAGAAGCATCACAGAAAGACACCAGGCCCCCATTATAGTCCAGATAAACCCCAACTGTCTTGGGGAAGGATGTGGGGCACAGCCTTTGAGGCGGGTCGTCCTTGGCCATGAGCTCCATGCCATTTCGCAGCCGGATTACCCAGTATCCACTACCAGGGGAGGCAGCGATTTTGCCTTTGCGGTTGATAGAAACGCTAACCAGGCCTAAGGTCCAAGAGAGCTTGTTGCCAACTTCCACTTCCCAATAGTGCTTCCCCGAGGAGAAACTCTGGCAACCCAACACAGCTACACAGTAGTTGAACCGCATGGGCGTGTCTGGGACTTCCTGGCGCAGGTTTCCGTCCCGGACACAAGTGTAGTCATCTGATAGGACAAGACACGGGTGTGCTGTTTCAGGGTCCAGGGTTATCCGGGGGAAGTCTGCAAAATGGCGGGGGGGGGGGGAGAGAGAGGGAGAGAGCAAATTTTAAAATCAAGTTGTCCTTGCATTTCATAGCCTGATGATGATGATGATGATGATATTTATTTTATAAACATCTTTATTGAAAGTTTAAAAAGTATATACCGTATTTTTTGCTCTATAAGACTCACTTTTTCCCTCCTAAAAAGTTAGGGGAAATGTTTGTGTGTCTTATGGAGTGAATGCAGGCTCGCAGCTATCCCAGAAGCCAGAACAGCAAGAGGGATTTCTGCTTTCGCTGTGCAGCGATCCCTCTTGTTGTTCTGGCTTCTGAGATTCAGAATATTTTTTTTTCTTGTTTTCCTCCTCCAAAAATTAGGTGCGTCTTGTGGTCTGGTGCATCTTATAGAGCGAAAAATACGGTAATTATATGTGCACTAAACATGATGAGACATAAATAAAAGAGAAGAAGAAAGAAAAATAGAAACAGAACCTGTGTAGAAAGGAAAATAAAAGGGGGAGGGGGGAAACCCAAAACTGTATACAGTCATACCTTGGAAGTCGAACAGAATCTGTTCCGGAATTCCATTCGACTTCCAAAACTTTTGAAAACCAAATCGCAGCTTCTGATTGGCTGCAGGAAGTATTTGTAGAGTATTTGTAAGAATGAATTCCAAATATCGCTGAATTTGTCCGTGGCAAGACTGATAACTGATGAACTGGAAAAATAAAAATGCGGCTCCTTTCTATGATTGAAGACTTACACAAGCTCGTAGCGGATTATTATTATTATGCCTATAATTTATTACCCACTTTTCACCCTACGTTCCCAGGGTAGGTTACAACAATTAAAATACAATAGTAAAAACAGTTTGAAACAACTTAAACCCACATAAATTTGGGGGGGGGGCTAATAATATACGGGGTGCAGCTTCAGCATTCTCCGAAAGTTGTATAATGAAGGGGCCAGCCACAACTGTGAGGAGGGACTTCCACAATTTAGAAGCTGCACCAGAGAATGCCAGTTCCTTGGCCATCACCCCACTGAGTTTCTGAGGGCGGTGGGACAACCCAGAGGGCCCCTTCTGCCACTCTTAGCCCCCCATATGGTCTGTAGGGAAGGGTCTTTCGAGTCTTGGGAATGGTTCCTACCATCTGAATCACAGGGAACCTGTGACCTCCTAAGTGCTGTTGACTCCCTCAGCACCAGCCAACATGAACAGTGGTCAGTGTTAAGTAGATCTACTCTGAAGTATGACTTATCCAGGGACAAAGTGGATTCTCTTGGACTATAGCTTAATGCAGGCACCCCCAACCTGCGGCCCTCCAGATGTTTTGGCCTACAACTCCCATGATCCCTAGCTAACAGGACCAGTGGTCAGGGATGATGGGAATTGGAGTCCAAAACATCTGGAGGGCCGAAGGTTGGGGATGCCTGGCTTAATGTATAAGGAAGGTATAAACTTAATAGTCTGAGATGACAAGAGTCATAGTTAGGCAACACATTCCCCAGCCCTGCTCTAAATACTAGACGTTTCGTGAGCCAGCACTAATACAAACGGCACACCCAAAATCACTGGATTCAGTGAGTTAAGAGGTCAACATGCATTCCCCGTGAGCATAACCAGGGGGAACTGCCCCCCTCAATCAAGTAAATGCACAAAAATACTCAACTAAAAGTAGAATTTATGCCTGGAAAAGAGGAGGAATTCGAGAAGGAAGTGCTGAAAGGGTTTTCAGCAAATCCAAGAAAGCTTGTTTTAGAATCATAGAATCATAGAGTTGGAAGAGACCACAAGGGCCATCGAGTCCAACCCCCTGCCAAGCAGGAAACGTTGTTTTGTTCTTTGTAAATTTGCAAAAAGTACTTTATAACTCCCTGGTGTTAATTTTTTATTCCACTTCCTAGTTTTCAAATGACCGAAGATTTTGACAGATTTTTCCAAGCACTTGGGGGTCAAAGGAAAGTAATTTAAAACATCTGTTGTTGAGACATTTCATTCCAAATCTGCTAGATGGAGCTAGACGGGGATGGTGGCAGGTGGGTGTCCTGTCCCTGGCCTTAACATAAATCATAAATCCATTACTCATGATCTGTAATTGACTCATCTTTTTCCTCTGCCGTTCTGTTAGGTCATCCCTGAGCCTTATTAGCTCCTGGCCTGATCTTTTAATTGGCTTGGTATACATAGCTCTTCCTAGGTCAGGTCATCGCCTAATCACAAAGATCCTGTTGAATGCAGATTCCTTCATTATCTGTTTTCTCAGCATCAACACCTGGGTGTCCTTTCACTGCTCCTTGACTCACTGCAGAGCTCTCTTAGTCATTCCCTCTCACCTTCTGCATGACCCACAGAATCTCCAGCCAAGCTGAGCGAGCCCACAGGTGCCAGCTGCTACAGGTGGGTTGAACAGTAAATACATAGGTACTCAAGATCTCTTAACTGTTAAGCAGAACTAATCTGCGTCAATCTCTTGTTTAGAACACAAGATGAGTGCCTCGCAAGATCAAAAAGCCCACGTAGTCCAGCACCTCTGCAAAAATCCTTTGGGAAGCGGTCAGCGGTGGGGCAGAGGTTTGGTGTGCAAAAAATAAATAAATACAGTGATACCTCTAGTTGCGAACGGGATCCATTCCAGAGGCCTGTTCGCAACCTGATAAGAACGCAACCCGCACCTGCGCGTGTCACGATTCGCCGCTTCTGCGCATGCGTGATGTTATTTTGTGCATCTGTGCATGCGTGAGCAGCGAAACCCGGAAGTAACCCTTTCCGGTACTTCCGGGTCGCCGCAGGATGCAACCTGAAAACGCACAACCTGAAGCAAACGTAATATGAGGTACGACTGTACCACATTCAATTCCTGGCATCCTCAAATACAAAGGGAAAGAAAAATCCCTGCCTGAACCCTTGGAAAGACACTGCCCGTCAGTGTAGACCAGGGGTAAGAAACCTGGGGTTCCTTCCAGATGTTGCTGAACTACAACTGCCCAGCCCCAGTGAGCATGACCAAGGCACAGGGATGGCGAGAGCTGTAGTTTGGCAACGTCAGGTGGGCCACAGGTTCCCCTCCCCTGGTGTAGACATTGCACAATACTGAGCTAGATTGACCCATGGTAAAAAGGAGCTTCCTGTTTTTACTATTGTCAGGAACCAGCAGCAGCCGCCATGTGTCCCACACTAGGAACTGGCTAGCAATCCACGGCTGGGAGAGTCTGCCCTACTCAAGGGAACTAATGCCAGTGTACTGAAAGAAGTAAATACAGTGCTACCTCGGGTTAAGTACTTAATTCGTTCCAGAGGTCCGTTCTTAACCTGAAACTGTTCTTAACCTGAGGTACCACTTTAGCTAATGGGGCCTCCTGCTGCCGCTGTGCCACCGCAGCATGATTTCTGTTCTCATCCTGAAGCAAAGTTCTTAACCTGAGGTACTATTTCTTGGTTAGCAGAGTTTGTAACCTGAAGCGTCTGTAACCCGAGGTACCACTGTACTGTATATCCCCAGTGTCAAAGCAATGATTCTTCAACATCAACTTCATTGGACTGGTCCTGTTGTACAGATGCCCGATTATCACCTTCCAAAGCAACTACTCTATTCTGAACTTAAAAATGGAAAGCGTAATGCCAGTGGTCAACAAAAGAGGTTCAAATACTCTCAAGGCAAAAAAAAAATAAAATTGTAGTATAAACACCGACAACTGGGAAACACTGGCCTGCGAGTGCTCCAATTAGAGAACAGAACAGCCTTTACCAAAGACGTCATGGGCTCTGAAGACGTTTGAACTCAGGATGAAAGGGAGAAACGTGCTAAGATGAAGGCACGCTTGGCAAAACCCTCACCATGATCAACTCCCATCCAGAAACCTATGTCCCCACTGTGGAAGGACGTGTGGATCCAGAATTGGCCTCCACAGTCACTTACGGACCCACTGTTAAGACTGTGTTCATGGAAGACCATCTTAATCAGCTACGAGAGGAGGAGAAGAAGAAGAAGAAGAAGAAGAAGAAGAAGAAGAAGAAGAAGAAGAAGAAGAAGAAGAAGAAGAAGAAGAAGTCCCAGTGGAGAAGGAATACAATCAGTCTGAGTCAAGATTTGTTCATGCAGTGCATTCAGAAAAGGCAACAAGGACGCTTTTTGAGTTCTCCCAAACACCACCTTTACCTATGCCGAGTGCAGATTTCATTTCCCTCCAAGCAGCACACTGTAGAGGCCCCTTGAACTGCCCAAGGGTCTGTAGTATGGGGCGCATAAGTGGAAACGTTGGTGTGGCTTGTTGTTGCTTCACCCTTAGCCAGGTGGGAGGGAAAACAATCACACACATACAAGTAGATGTTAATAACTAAAATAAAAAGGGGGGGGGGGTTCTTTATGAATAAGAAATTGCTCTTTTCTTTTTGGTTCACTCACCTGTTCAGGAGAGAATGTATTCCCTGTGCATGGGAGGGGGGACAAAGGGGAAACATATGTTTAGAACAATACCAAGGAGATTTGAAATTTTAATAATTTTGACCTACTAGAGCCGGGAGTTCCTGGCTTTGCTATTTTTTTGCAAGTAGCAACAAACTGCCTGCTTAAACGCCCTTCCTCATCCATCTCGCAATCATAGTATCACCCGCAAGGTCATCAGTGAGGCCAAACATCATCAAAACAGAATCCCCACCAACTTCAGCATCACCCCCAAGCACCAGCACAGTTATTCTGTGAACTGCCCTGAGATTTTTCGATTTTATAAGCTTTTATAAGAATTTTAAGGTCTCAAATATAGGATAAGTATTCATAAATGCACACTGATCCAAATATATGAACAATGTGTCTGAAATAGTATGGGAGAGCCAATTTGACTCTCCCAAAGGCCTCAAATATTCCTCTGCAGGAAGGGAGGCCTTTGTCTTTTTGCTTGCAAATCCTGTCTTAAGGGTGTATTTATGTATGAATAGGGTGAGCCTGTGACCTGGATTCAGGATCTAAAGCATTAACCATCACAAAAGAATGAGCAGACTGCCCAGGTAATGCAATCAGTGACCATCATCAGGTATCCTGGCAGACAGGATTTCTGCTGTAGACCGCCTCCTTCTGTGATGTATGATGTCTTAGACTACAGGGCGGGCAATTTCAAAATTCTATATAAGGGCTTGTGCACCATTGTTCAGGGTTCTCCTCCCTCCTGCGTCTGGTGAGGACCCTGTTGCAATAATTTAATAAAGATCAGGCTTACTAGCTGCTTTGCTTCTCAGTATACAGTGGTGCCTCGCAAGACGAAATTAATCCATTCCGCGAGTCTCTTCGTCTTGCGGTTTTTTCGTCTTGTGAAGCACGGCTATTAGCGGCTTAGCGGCTATTAGCGGCTTAGCAGCTATTAACGGCTTAGAGGCTATTAACGGCTTAGCGGCTTTAAGAAAAAGGAAACAAACTCGCAAGAACTCGCAAGACGTTTCGTCTTGCGAAGCAAGCCCATAGGGAAATTCGTCTTGCGGAATGACTCAAAAAACGCAAAACCCTTTCGTCTAGCGAGTTTTTCGTCTTGCGAGGCATTCATCTTGCGGGGCACCACTGTACTCTGGTTGGCCTCTGTTTTCTCCTACCGATAGGGAACCCACTTAAGGACTCTATACAGGCTCTGGAATACCCCATAAGTTTTTCTTATTACAGTTCCAGCCGTAGAATCTCCATGGAAGCCTGTTTTCTCCTTACCGCTAGGAAGCTTGCAGAGTCTTGTAACTGCAGGTGACCCCCGGCCTCCAACAGCAGCTCCTGGCCCAGCTGGCAAGACTCCCTCAGCACTCTCAGTCTCTCCTCCATCTCCCGAAGAACGTGTGCCCCTTCCTCCTCCAGCCTTGCCTTGCACGCTTTCTCGTGAGCATAGAGGAAGCGATGGAGATGCTTGTATTCGGTGGAGATGTGGTCATCCAGACTCAGCAAAACTGCCTAGCAACCAGAGAGAGATCTAAGCATATTTCCCTCCCAGATATATGAGCTTATTGCCCTCATTAAGTTTCTCCTCACCACCCCAGTCTTCTTCACCTGGTGGTTCTGGAGCTTCTCTTCTTCCTCCCTCGTAAGCAGGACAAGTTTGGTCAGGTTAGATTCCATCCGCAAAATAGCCAGAGACAGCTCCTCCTATTCAAGATGGCGAGTGGAAATTAAAAATACACATTTAACAGTAACCTGACCATTCAGAAATTGTCCACACCAGGAAAAAATGTCACCTGCTTGCCATGAATTTGATTGTCTCCCATTGCATGGACCTATTCCAATGGTTCTGTGTGATATAAACTCCAATGAGAAATTAAGGTCTACACAAAAGGGCTGGGTGTCCCTTGATGGCTCCTGCTTTTGGAATCCAACATGTATCACTTTGGGGAGCAATAGAGACAACTGGGAGGGTATTTTGCCATTTTAATTTAGGCAGACAAACTGGAAGAACTATTCACTAGCTGAATAAAAAGTCACCCTTTTAAAGATATCTGATGCCGATACAGTGGTACCTCGGGTTACAGATGCTTCAGGTTGCAGACTCCGCTAACCCAGATGTATTACCTCGGCTTAAGAACTTTGCTTCAGGATGAGAACAGAAATCGCGCAGCAGCGGCGCAGTAGCAGTGGGAGGCCCCATTAGCTAAAGTGGTGCTTCAGGTTAAGAACAGTTTCAGGTTAAGAACGGACCTCCGGAACGAATTAAGTTCTTAACCCGAGGTACCACTGTATAGGAAGTGGATTGCCTACTAACCTGGTGGGGGCCTTGATTCCACTCTGCTCTGCTTGTATGTTTGTAAGCAAACATCTCTTACAAAGGCAGTAGAGAAGTCAAGCTGTAACTAGATTCCTTGCATGGAATAATGATATTATTTGTGTAGTTCTTCCTAGTTTGCTGCCAATCGGGACAGGTGTTGCTTGTCTGTTTTCTGTCTTATTTGCTAAATTTACATGGCAAATGCACAAGGAATCAAACATTTAAAAATAATTCCAATACAGGTGCAAATTGGGGGTGGGGGAGGCAATAGAGGTTTCCAGGTTTCTTATCCAAAGGAAACTCAGCCCTTGCTATAAAACACTCGAACATTTCTCCATTAAAGGGAGCAGGGAATGGTTAACAAACCAGCTGCTGGAGTACTGTTAAATGCATGGGAATGTCTTCATTATTTGATAATAATAATAATAGCATTTACATCCTACCTTTTCCTCCAAGGAGCTCAAGGTAGCCTACATGGCTCCCCCCGCTGTCTACAACAACCCTGTTAGGTAGGTTAGGCTGAGAGCCTGTGACTGGCCCAAGGTCACTCAGCGAGCTTGCATAAGTCACTTTGAGATCCCTTAATAATGCTAATTCAGCCAGCCAGCCATAGAAAAGCTGGCAGCCTTTCTCTCGACTCCCAGTTCCTACCCATTGTGCTCTCAGCACCCCATTCATCACTATTACTAGCCATCTGGGAACAGGACACAGGGGGCTCTGCCGGGACTCTTCCCCCCGCACCTTGTACAGCTTTGTGGTCTCCTGGACAGAGGTCAGCGTGCCATTCTGGCGCAGCGCAGATTCTCTGGGCTCGGTGCGTCGACCTTCCTCGGCCTCCCCGGCTCTCATCCCGCCAATTCGGTGAATCAAGGTCCCCAGGAGCTTGCACGGCGTGTACCTCCTCTCTGGAAACTGCTCCCGGCACTGAGGACAGATGGGCTTGCTGCCAGGGACACCCCACGCTGCCTCGATACAGGCCTGGCAGTAGAGGTGGCCGCAAGGGAGGGCAACCGGCTCCCAGAACCACTCCAGGCATACGGGGCAGGAGAAATCCGTAACGAGGTCCTCAAAGTGTGTGGAGGAAGCCATGGCGAAGGCAGGTCACTCCTAGGAACTTCAAGAAACTTGGGTCCCAGTCCTCCTCCCTGCCCACCACAATATTATAGCTGGGAAGAGGACCCCAAAGTCTGCTGTTTGGCAGTCTTTCCTGCCTGCCCACCCCCAAAACGCCCAGATGTCTCTGCTGGAGTTAGGAGACAGCAATCCAGTGGTCCAAGCTGTCAAGTTGTGGAGCTTCTGGCTTGATCTAGACCCAGCCACTGCCTGCGCCTGTCAGAAATCCAATGCTGAACTTTGCTCCCAAACGCCCAAGATATGCGCTTATCGCTCACAGGGGTGTGGGTGCGGGAACACAGATGTTTAGCAACCCACCCTCTCTGCACATAACACTTTCACGAAAGCAATGTGGGCTCCCCTCCCCTTTGAAAAAAACAAAACCTGGCTTTACTGCATTGCGCAGCTTGCCAGAAAAGATTCCTTTGCTACATTTCTGCGCACAAGGCTGCTGCTAAAAGCACAGATGGGGCTGTACAAACACTGCCAGCCCTATGTGTTTCAGACCAAATGGACTCGGGAGAGAACGTGCATTTCTAAAGTGTGCAGCCCTGCTATAGAGCTTCCCCTGTTACTGGTAATCAGTTACCTGCTAGCATATGGAAGCACTTGATTGAACAATAAACACCAGGCACACCCTGGTGGAAGGTTTTGGAAGTTTTGAATTTGCATGCTATCCGAATAATGGAGCGGAAAGGGGATTTCATGGGCCAGGGCCAACCTAACTGCCGCAAACACGTTAACTTTTAATAAAAAGCCTATTTGCCAGGGTGCAGAGAGAAATGTCCTTAAATATGGAGCTGGAGGAGGTGGGCAGAAAGTAGATCAGCAATTTCCCCACAGAGTACATCCTTATTTGGGTTGCATTCCCCTTTCAAGGCTCTGGAAGAGACCCCAGACCCACCTTCCTTCTTATTCTGTTTGCCAGCAGCAAGAATCCAGCCTGATGAAGAAGAGTTCTGTTGGCCTCTAAAGCTTACCCATGTTTTTAAATATTTTGGATGTTTCCAAGGAAGGTTTTAGCTTTTTAAAAACTTTTTGGGATTTTTAACTTCTAACAAACTAACACCTTTTTCAACTTTCAAGTTTTGTCTACTTCACCTGTTTATAAAGGTTTACCTGTCAGAGTTAGGAGCAGCGGCCCCTAGTCCATCTCTGCTAGATCAGCCTCCAGGTCCTACGACTGCTAGTAACATTGATTTCTACAAACCTTCAAGAAATATAATTGCCAATATGTGGTCTAGAGCAGGTGGATAATACATACACCCTCAACCATTCATACAACTCTAGGAAACTTGCAGTTCATTGGCAAAGGGATTCTGTCTCCCAATTGTCTTTTAAAAAAGCAAAAACAAAAAAGCCTCCCTCTATTATTATTCTTCGCAGCAAACTGGGTTGTTAAAAAGGAACGGTTTGGGGAAAACCAGAAACGAACTTGTGTGCTTGGTTCCATGAATGGTTCAGCAATTCCTGGGCTTATAGCACATGCTCAGAGGCACCCTGGTCCTTAATTCTTCACAGATATTTGCCCAAATGAGCCACTGCTTCACACCTGGCTCCAGGAGGTGGGGCACGCAGGACCAGTCGAAAACAAAGCAAATCCCATAAGCCAGACGATTGCCCTAAAGGTTATTATTGGAACTCTGTGCTGCCAGAAATGGAAGAGTAACACTTCCATCGCTTTGGGCACCAGATGAAAGGGGGTTGTATGTGTTACAGACAAAAAAAAAAAAAAAAAAAAATAGTTCAATGGATTAAGCCAGGAAAACTATGGAAACAAAAAAAGGAAAATATATTTTATTTTCCATATGTACAATCAAGCAGCCCAAAACTCTCCCCATGATGCTGAATCTCCCAGTAGGTATTGCCACCTTCCCTGCCCAATGGAAAACCACAGTGGAGAGTTCACAGCAGATTAAAAAAAACTTAACATGTACAAGACGAAACAAATAAACAAACAGCTGCCATTAGCCATCTCTCAACCAAGTCATTGCAATGGACCATGCTTGAGAACTGAGGAGAGAGACTTGGAGGTAAGCTGGAGGGTGAAAATTTACAGCCAGGAAGTGACTGGTTGAGCCTCCAATAAAAGAGGCATTGTGTTGATCCTGAACCCTTAAGTTTGGGAGTTCTGTTTCTGGGCTGTACCACTTCAGACTGCTGGAAGGATTACACAGCTCCCTGTAGGGAGAAAAAATGACACAATTCCCTGGCATGTCAGGGAGAAAGGTTCTAAAGCAATGCTCCCCGCCCCTGCTGGCTTTCTGTGTGCAAGAGATTTGCCTCCACCAAATACTGAAAGATTTAAACATACGCAAGCATCCTGCAGGCCGATATGGTACAGTCCAAAAATAGGCTTGCCATGTCATCGGTCCTTAGGATGGGGACCATTGTTGTGGCCCTGGAGATGAACCCTCTAGCTCAGGCATAGGCAAACTCGGCCCTCCAGATGTTTGGGGACTACAACTCCCATCATCCCTAGCTAACAGGACCAGTGGTCAGGGGTGATGGAAGTTGTAGTCCCAAAACATCTGGAGGGCCGAGTTTGCCTATGCCTGCTCTAGCTCCTGAATACCTGTTCCAAAGTGACCGGCACCAACTTTGTTCCGGCAAGTGGGAAGCGCTAGCTTTTCCCTTGGGTTGGTCTAAGCCTTTCTCTGTTTATAACACTCATTGTTTGGGATGCCCTATTACACCAAGCAGAAACCTAAAGACTGTAAGGGCTTTGGAGTTGCCCCTCTTGAAATCCCAAGTCCCCTTTCTGGATGGAGGCTTGAACAAATCTTTAGGAGTAAGCTACAACCCCGAATATTTGCAAACGGGGGCTATTTGGATCTCCAGGCTCGCAGCCACCCATCCGCAACGGCGTGCACCCCCCCCCCTTTTCCCAACCCTTTCTCCAAATAACTCCAAGCAATCACCGCCCTCAAGACCATGGTCAGAACAAACTGTTCAACCAGCTAATGCAAATGCGGCTCATCAAAATCTAGGGTCCCAGGCTCCCACCAGAAAGTGGTCGCTTCCCACAGTGGAATTTGCATGGTGTTCCCACTCATAAAATCATCACCACGGGGTCACGCGAGTAAGGAGAGGCATCCCACACGGGAGCCAGCCCCAAGGCCTCCGGCTTGCCGTGGAAGCGCTGGTGCCGGCGGAGCGTCGAACGGTCCCTGTAGTTTTTCCCACACTCGCCGCACTGGAAAGTGCGCTTGCCCGTGTGCACGATCTGGTGGCGCAGCAGCTTGGATCGGTGGCTGAAGCTCTTGGGGCAGTCGGGGCTGGCATGGGGCTGCCCCAAGGCGTGCGTGAGCTGGTGCAGGGCCAGCGGGTGGTGGTGCTGCGTGGCATGGATCCGCTGGTGGCGGGAAAGGCTGGAGTTGCAGGTGAACGTCCGCCCGCAGTCAGTGCACTGGGGGACCTCGCTGCCTTCCAGCGAGGTTTGGTTTGCGGGCTGCAAATCCAGACAGGGATAGCTCTCCCGGCTGTCAGAGCAGAGGGGCCCTCCGTCGCTGACAAGCAGGCAATCGGCATCTTCCTCCTCCTCAATCCATCTGTGCTCCTCACCATCCCCTACGCGCAGCTCCACTATTTCCTCGCTCTCGCGGTTTCCAGCACGCAGCTCCAAGCTCTGCTGGTGCCCAGGGGTCCCAGGCAGGAGCGCCATAATTTTGCCGCTGTGGAGCTCCGCGTCCCACCCATGCTCAGAATCCCCAACACAGAGCTCTAGGATCTCCTTGTCCTGCTGGAGCTCCAAGGGTGGGTTGCCCTCACTATTTCCAGCAGGGAGCGCGTCATGTGCCTGCTCGCCACCCTGCCCGTCCGCAATCCACTCATATTCCCATTCCTCCTCGCAAAGGTCCGAGCCCGGTCCCAGCTCGGCGTCTCCCGCGCGGAGTTCCCCGCCGGTCCCTCCTTGCTGCTGCCACTGCAGCTGGTGCACCCGGAGGTGTTGGATGAGGTTGGAGCGTCGGCTGAAGCCTCTCCCGCACTCGGGGCAGCTGTGGGGGCGCTCACCCGTGTGCACACGGCGGTGCTGCTGCAGGTTGGAGCTGAGGCAGAAGCCGCGCCCACACACATCGCAGCGGTACGGCCGCTTGCCCGAGTGGGTCTTCTGGTGGCGGGCCAGCTTGTGGTGGTCACAGAAGCGCTTCCCGCACTCAGGGCACTTGCAGGAGGGGTCCCCGGGGTGGAGGCAGCGGTGCCGGGCCAGCTTTGAGCGCTGGGCGAAGCTCTTGGGGCAGCTCGAGCACCGGTACGGCTTGTCCCTAGCGTGCGAGAGCTGGTGTCGAGCCAAAGCGGACTGCCAAGGGAACGTCTTGCCACAGTCGGGGCACGTGAATCGTTGCTCCGTCCGATGCCAGCGGGGCCTGCTGCTGTCCGTGCTGGGAGGGCTGCTTTTGACAGCCCTGTCCGCGCTTCTGAGACCGCTTCTGGTTCTCGGCACGACCGGAGGGCTGTCCGCTGCTTTCTCTTCCTTCCAGGTCAACAGCTCCTCACATTTAGACTCCCTCGAGAGCTCAGCATCTTCTGGAAAAGGGAAGAAAGAGAAGGATGGGGAAGGATTATGCAGTCATAGGAAAAAGGAAGTAAACCCTCTTTGAATTCTGTGGTTTTACATATCAGGACATTATAACAAATCACCTGTTCCTTAGCAGGTCTTAAAATTAGGTCATTACAACAACACGAGACACATGACACCGTGTCATGATTTACTTAACAAAAATAAAGCCAAACTGGAGGCGCCATGTGTGAAAAACTAAGTACAAAGCTAAGTTCAAAGAGAGTGTGCCTTCTTTTCCCCCCTGACTTTATTGTTTTTAATTTTTATTTTATTGGGTTTTATAAGCAGGAATAATGTTATACAAATAAGTATACCAAGTTTTCTAATGTCACTTGTATATCACAAAAATAGCATAATAAATGCAGGAAAATATCTACAACATAGGTTTCATTATTAGCGGTGAATGCATAAGTTCTTGGTTTATGAATTGGTTTAAACAATTAGGAAGAAGAAGAAAAAGAAAGAAAAAGAAAAAGAAAAAGAAAAGGGGGGGAAGAGGCGGAGGGGGAGTGGCAAGTGGGGTGGTTATGCTTCTATTCTTCTACTTAGTCTATGTGTGGGGTTTTGTGTCAGTGTTACTTGTATAGGTTCTCTTACTATTCACTTGTTGTATTTCCTTGGTGATGAGAGAGGTTGTGTGTGGCTTAGCGTGTGGTTGGTTGTCTTTGGCTGGCTGTAGTTAGTCCCCATCAGGGTCAGGGGAGCCGAAGAAGAAGAAGAAGAAGAAGAAGAAGAAGAAGAAGAAGAAGAGGAGGAGGAGGAGGAGGAGGAGGAGGAGTTTGGATTTAATGTCCTGCTTTATCACTACCCTAAGGAGTCTCAAAGCGGCTAACATTCTCCTTTCCCTTCCTTCCCCACAACAAACACACTGTGAGGTGAGTGGGGCTGAGAGACTTCAGAGAAGTATGACTGGCCCAAGGTCACCCAGCAGCTGCACGTGGAGGAGTGGGGATGCAAACCTGGTTCACCAGATTACGAGTCTACCGCTCTTAACCACTACACCACAATGGCCAAAGTCTGTACTGCAGTGTTGTGATGTGCACCCCTTATGGGACCCATTATGAAGGCAAGTCGTATGTCTTCCTGACAAACGGGTTCTCAAGCAGTTGTATCTTTCTCAGAATCCATGTTTAGGACTAGAGAGGAGTTGCTTCATAGAATCTTAGAGTTGAGAGGGGCCTCAAATGTCATCTAGCCCAACCTCCAGCAGATGCAGGAGAGCCACTAATACAATCTCTCTGATAGGTTGGCCATCTGGCCTCTGCTACAACCTCCCTGATAACCAGTCTAGCCTCTAATGAATACAACTGTATTTTGTGGAAAAGAAACCAGATTTATAACGCATGGCTTAAGCTTAGCTTGTTTCTAACAAACCATGGTTAAGATTAACCACGGTTTACTGAGTTTGGACAACACAATAAGCCCTGTCCAAATAAACAGAAGTGAAAGCTTTCAAATCTGAATGCAGAATAAAAACCAGTAACATCAAGGGCAGCCGTTTTCTCACCAGCATCTCTTGGTGGGACTCCTTTTTTTGATTCCTGGAGATCTTGGAAACATGGATCTGGGTTCTTGCTACTCTCCATCTTAGAGATCAGATCTGGTTTGCGAACTGGAAATCCTGCAAAGTGGAGAAGAGAAACAAAATAAAGAATATTTTAAAGAAGAACAGATTTTTTAATAATAATAATGATAATAAAAAGAAACGGTCAGGGGCCAAGGGCAACCTTGCTTCAAACACAAGTGTATTTACACTTTAGATTCTGCTGAGTCGCTTTCACATGCTTGCTGAGTCACTCTCACTCCACCAAGTTGCTGGTGCAGGACAAACACACGCAACTTAACCCTTCCTTGCCCTTTTCCCTCTACATCCATAAACCTTTATTCATTAACAAAATATTATAGTCCATGAGAACGAAACGCAGTGCGGAATCATTAACTTATGATAACCTTGGGACGCCTAAATGTCACTGCAGGGTCCTTCAAATCGAGCCCATCACATTTAATATCATTAAAAGTTGTTAAAATTTTGTATTTGCATTTTCCTTTTTGATTGTATCCTGAACGTTTGAATGGTGTTCTAGAGCAGGAAGCCATGAAGTATGGTATGTTAATCTATGCAGAGAGCAGCTAAGGATGAAAGATTTATCACTCTGTTTCTACTCAACAGATGACCCATCTGTAAATGGCTCTGAGATGGTGGTTTAGAATGCAGTTAATAAATCAACTGTAATTCAAAGGAGCGCACCACTACATTTAGCAGTCAAGTCGAGCTAGCAGCCCCTCCAAAGGCTACAACTTCCTGTCATTTTTTATAGGACAAAGGTTTGGCAACACCTCCCCACCATGAATGTAAACAATGGAGCAGCCAAGCTGATTCAGAGATCCTTCGCCAATGACTCTACAGACATTCAATTCTCACCCAGTGACCGGACATTCTCATAATTCTCTAGCATGACCTCCCGGTAGATCTGCCTCTCAGTTTCATCCAGCAATCTCCACTCTTCCTCAAAAAAATATACACCCACCTCTTCAAAGGTCACCAGTGCCTGAAACAATGAAAAAAAATATTTAAGCACATGCACACAGCAGGAAAAAAATACTACTATAAATATATACATTTAACCAGAGAAGCAGTATAAATATGAAGAAAATTTCCCCCAAAATTATTCAATTTATGTTTGCGAAACTGCATTCCAATAGGAAATAAACCAACTCCTTTTTTCAATAAAGGCATTATCACTTTGTCTCTCCCCTGCACTAACCCTAAATATATTTGTGAGTTTAATCACTTGATTTTTTTCGTTTTTGGTATTCATGGCTCCCCTGAAATGACTTGGGATCTGACCTCCTCCAGGCATTCCTTTCCCCACGTGATTAATATTGTGTGAAAGGAGAAGCAGAGGTGAATCTGAATACACAACCCTAGGCTGCCCTCCGCAAGTTGTAAAGAAAACACCGATAACACATTCATTTTATTGAGCATTTATATTTGTCGTGCGTGAAAAGTGGATCAAAGCTTTGAAAATGCCTGTTTCACTAGTATCATACCCATTTGTTATTTCACTAATTAATGCTTCCTTTTTAAAAAAAAGAAAATGACACACAATTTATAGAAACAGGAAATTTGCCGCGCATGAAAATAAAAGAGTTCTCAGCACACCCAAGAAGTCAGCCACCTTTCCCTGTAAAACTCCCTGCATTTCCTCAGTGTTTCAGTCTGGAAAGCCTTGGGGCTGATCTTCACAACTCTGGAACTATGTATCCTGTGTCTATAATTGGCATTTATGTCACAACGCCACTTTTCAATCCACATCAAATTACTCTGCTATCTCAACCTCATACAGCCTTCGAACCCTGGGTAGCCCAATGCTCCACATTGCAATTTCCAGTAACCCCTCCCCCCAAAAAACCACCCCATGCCTCATGGCTAACCCACATGCCGCCCCCATATGGGGTATCTCACCTTTTCCCCATGTCTCTGAAGCAGAGAAAGGCCTGTCAGGAAGTTTTCTACAAGGTCCACGGCCTGCGCACACGTCTCTGGGTGCTGCTGCCACACCCAGCTCTGAATTTCCTGAGGCAAAATGGCCAGGAATTGCTCCAGGACCAGCAGCTCCAGAATCTGCTCCTTGCTGCGGCTCTCCGGCTTCAGCCAAAGGCGGCAAAGTTCCCACAGCTGCCCGTAAGCTTTCCGCGGGTCCTCAGCTTCCTGGTAGCGAAACCACCGGAAACCCTGGCGGGCAGTCTCCATGGCGATGCCACCTTCTCCCAAGATGGCCCCCTGATGTTCTGGGCCGTTACAAGCCTCTTGTGTTTCTCCTCCTCCTCCTCCTCCTTTAGGGTCCTCTGATTTCTCTGGAGAAACCCAACTGGCCTGGCCACCCTCCTTAGATGCCACCTCAGATTCCATTAACTCTTCCTCTTTGGAGTTGGCTGCCTTCTGGGTAGAGGCCTCACAGCTCTCAGCACTGTCCCTCTGTGTCGGTTCGGTCTGGGTGGCCTTTTCTACTCTAGGAAGACCTGTGTGTTCAAGAGACTCAACGAAGTCCTCAACGCTCCCTCCATCTATGATCTTAGGCTGGGTCTCCTCTTCCTTTTGAGAGCCTTCTTCAGAAGACACCACACAGGCCTCAATGTCGTCGTCATCTGACACAAACTCAGGTTCTGGTGACTCCTGCTTTTCAGGGTCAACCTCCTCTTCTTCGATAGTAATCACGCAATCCGGGCTGACCATCACTTCCGTTTTGGTCCCTCTCTCTTCTTTGGGGTCAGAGGCGTTTTCAAAAGAGACCACACAAGTCTCAATTTTATCCTCCAGCATCACCTCAGGTGCATCTGCCTTAGATGCCTCTTCTTCTGGAGTGGGGAGAATCACCTGTTGCCGGACTTCCCAACACTGAGGCTTCACAACAGCTTCATGCGGATCCATCCGGTCCTTGCGGGAGCGAGAGCGCTTGAGGATCTCCTTGATGGTCCCAATGGGAGGCGAGTTCTCCTCCATTTCAACACTGATTTGGACCCCTGGTTCTAATGGTGAAGGGAAGCGGAGAACCCAAGTAGCTGATGAGTCACCTTCCTTGGTGGTCATAGTTCAGCCGGCTTCCAGAAGGATGGGTGGTGGCGGTTATCCCACGTTCTGGAGCCTCAGTTTATGTTTGGTGTTTGAACAGCCATCTCCTGACAGTGGCGAGTTTGAAGGAAGCCAGGCAGCTGAGAGGTGGAAAAAGTAAATGTTATATGGTTAAAAAACATAGGTATGTGTGTGGGAGGGGGGTACTTAAACATTTCACCCTTAGACAGAAGAGAAGAGGACTCAAACAGAAAAGTCACCTGCCACTACAGAAATAGAAAGAGACTAGAAACACACAATATCATTGCATTTGTTGGTACTTCTGGTCGAAAACTAAATTGGTTTTCCAGTCTGACTTCCACTGCAAAATAATGATGTTGATGATGATGTATTTTTCCATGTATCAGACTATATTTTCTCCCAATTTTTTAAAGTTTAAAACTGGGAGTCGTCTTATACACGGAATGTTGCAATTATTTAATTTTGGGCTCAAAAAATAGGAGTCATCTTATACACAGAAAATAGGCAATTTATTATTTATACCCCGCCCATCTGGCTGGGTTTCCCCAGCCACTCTGGGCGGCTCCCAAAAGAATATTAAAAGCACAGTAAAACATCAAACATTAAAAACTTCCCTAAACAAGACTGCCTTCGGGTGTCTTCTAAAAGTCAGATACTGTAGTTGTTTATTTCCTTGACATCTGATGGGAGGGCGTTCCACAGGGCGGGCGCCACTACCGAGAAGGCCCTCGGTATGAATGTAGTTTTTATTCATAGAATCATAGAATCGTATAGTTGGAAGGTACTCCAAGGCTCATCTAGTCCAACCCCCTGCAATGTAGGAATCACAGCATAAAAATAAAAGCTTCCAGTTCATAATGATGTGTAAAGGGCTTTCCGTGGTCACTCCAGCTCCAAAATGGCAGGAAATCACAGGCATTTACACAGGTGCACTATTTACACGGCAACTGATATGGGATGGAATCCTGTCCCGTGGTTAGTTTCAGCATCAACGCAACCAGTTTGGGACTTAAGCTTGGAGGGTTGTAGAACATTTGCCCGATCAAATGAAACAGGGAAGGCACAGGCGCACACACCAAATGCAAGGAGCAGATTAGGAAGAGGAGATCTGTATCACTGAGCAGCCTGCTCCATCTGCAGAAGCAAAGAACCTGGAACCTGGGCTGTGTCATCAACTGTCAAAGTCAGGAAACTGTTTGCAGAAGAACAGAGGAAGGTCTGCCTTCTTGGCTGCGTGCAAGTCTAAAGCCTTCCCCCAAGAGTCTGATCTGTAGGAACCGCAAAACTTCTCACAGGAAGAAAAGTATTATGAGACCTGCTAATAGCTCCAATTCCATTTGCTGTTAAAAGAGGAGCAGGGCCTACTGCTCATCGTCTGTTGGTATTTAACTCCCAGTAAATTAGCAATTTTTTTTAGCAAAAATGTATAAAACAGGGTCAAATGTATGTTGGAAATGTAAGGAAAAAGAAGGCACTTTTTATCATATGTGGTGGAAATGTAAGGTAGTAAAAGAATTTTGGGAAATGATATATAATGAGTTGGGGAAAAATGTTTAAAATAACTTTTTCTAAAAAACTTGGAGCCTTTCTTTTAGGAATCTTAGGAGCTGAAATCCCAAGGGAGCAGAAAAGACTATGTATGCGACCACAGATGTGTGGATGTTATTGGCCCAGAAATGGAAAGAAGATAAAGTCCCTAGCAGAGAAGAATGGCAAATCAAGTTGATGGATTATGCCAAAATGGCTAAAATGACCCAAAGAGTCAGAAATCAGGAAGACCAAAATTTTAATAAGGGACGGGGGAAATTTATAATTTATCTTAAAAACGATTGTAAACAGTTAAAACCGTAAGTAGGATTGGAATAACACTTGTAGTTTAATGGTGATTTTTGGACATAATGGAGACGTAAAAGATTTGGATTATCATAAAAGATACAGGAGGATATTATTAACAGTAAGATTCACAAAGGGGAGGAGGAAAGTCCAGGAGATTCTTTGGAATCTTGTTTGTATATTGTATATTGGATATGTGATTGTAAAAGTTTGGTCTGAAAACCAAATACTGTAAACAAATTTACACACACACCAAAGGAACGCAGGAAACTGCTTTCCACTCAGGCAGACCATCAAGCTCAATATTGTCTACACGGACTGGCAGCTCCAGGATTTCAGCCGGGATCCTCTCCCAGTGTCATCGCAGTCGGCAAGTGAGTAAAACTCCCCCTTACTGGGAGGCTGTTGCAGTGGCTCGGAAGTCAGAAAGGAAAGTGAAAGGTGAAATGTCCGGGCTCCAAAATGGGGAGGGTCTCGGGATTGCCTCCCAACCCCAGTTGGAGGAAGGAGGACCCGAGGCTGGAAGGAATGGAAGGGGCGTGCAAGAGGTCTCAGCAGGACTCCTGAGCTTTCTCTCTTGAAAGAGGGATGGATAGGTTAAAGCCGAGGGAGGGAGACGCCAGGACGCCTGGGTTCCCTCCGCCCTCCCCAGCTGTGGGAGGGAAGCAAGGGGGCGGGAGAGGCTGGGAACCAGCTCTAGGCAAGGGGGGCGTTGTAGGGAGGGAGGCGAGGATCCGGACTCCTGGCTTCTCCTCCCACGCCGTGCCTGGAGTGGGACAAGGGGGGCGTTGCAGGGAGGGAGAGAGGGAGGCGAGGACCCGGACTCCTGGCTTCTCCTCCTACACCGTGCCTGGAGTGGGGCAAGGGGGGCGTTGCAGGGAGGAAGGGAGAGAGGGAGGTGAGGACCCGGACTCCTGGGTTCTCCTCCTACACCGTGCCTGTGAAGGGAGAGGGGAGGGGGGGTAAACTCCACCATGTATTAGCGCTCCAGCTAACAATTGCTTCAGCTATGCAGGCTAGCTATGCAGGCCGGCAGTGGTTTTCCTGTCTGGCTTCCTGCTTTAAGTTGTGCTGAACATGCCCAGCTATGTAGGCCAGCAGTGGTTTTCCTGTCTGGCTTCCTGCCTCAGCTGTGCTAAAGATGCAAACATTTACAATGCAAAGCAAACAATATCTGCAAAGGGGGGGGGCTTAGCTAGCCTAATAAGGTAATGAAGTGTATCTCTGCCTGTTGATTGGGGAGCAACTGGGGAACC
This sequence comes from Podarcis pityusensis, assembly GCF_964106645.2. Lineage (NCBI taxonomy): Eukaryota > Metazoa > Chordata > Lepidosauria > Squamata > Lacertidae > Podarcis > Podarcis pityusensis. The sequence goes on along the minus strand of NC_138038.1, from coordinate 40,721,762 downwards.
AAGCTTGCAGCTTCAGTATAAGAATGCTCGCAAGACAATAGGGGGGGCGGCCAGTCTTTGGAAGCTATTCCGCTGGCTGTCTCTGCGCAGATTCTGCAATAAACCTTTTTCTCTGTGAAACGCACCCTGGTGTTTGCTTGACTCCTTCACGCTCACGGCGAGGGCACGAGGTGACTGGATCCGGACCCCTTAGGTTCAGATATCCTAACACCTGGACTGGGGCAAGGGGGGCGTTGCAGGGAGGAAGGGAGAGAGGGAGGTGAGGACCCGGACTCCTGGGTTCTCCTCCTACACCGTGCCTGGAGTGGGGCAAGGGGGGCGTTGCAGGGAGAGAGGGAGGCGAGGACCCGGACTCCTGGGTTCTCCTCCTACACCGTGCCTGGAGTGGGGCAAGGGGGGCGTTGCAGGGAGAGAGGGAGGCGAGGACCCGGACTCCTGGGTTCTCCTCCTACACCGGGTTCTCCTCCTACACCGTGCCTGGAGTGGGGCAAGGGGGGTGTTGCAGGGAGAGAGGGAGGCGAGGACCCGGACTCCTGGGTTCTCCTCCTACACCGTGCCTGGAGTGGGGCAAGGGGGGTGTTGCAGGGAGAGAGGGAGGCGAGGACCCGGACTCCTGGGTTCTCCTCCTACACCGTGCCTGGAGTGGGGCAAGGGGGGCGTTGCAGGGAGGGAGGGAGAGAGGGAGGCGAGGATCGGGACTCCTGGGTTCTGCTCCCACGCTGTGCCCGGGGTGGGGGAAGCATGTACAAAAAGCAAATTGCCCCCCCCCGCACCTTGCGTCTCCCTAGTCGGAAATCCCTATGCAAGGAGAGGGAGAGCAGAGCCCTAGTGTCGCCCCCCTACCCAGCCAGGCAGCCCCCCTTTAACTCCTGCTGCTGCGCGTTTCCTCCGTCTTTTTTACCTGTTCCAAATGATGATCACGGCGCCTCCTCCGCAGCTGAGAGCTCGAGACTCTTCCGTGGGGAGTATTGGGGGGGGCGTCTCTCGCCGGCAAGAGCAAGCCCGCCCTTCTCTCTCCCCCTCCGAGCACCGATCGGACCCCCACCCCTCAGGAAATGAGCGAACAGCCCGCGCTGCCGCGAGCCCCTCCCAACGAGGCGCTGCCTGCCCTCCCCTTCCGTCTCTCTGCACATGGAGACGGGCGCGATATTGGGGCGGGGGGGGGTCAGTGGGAAGAGAGTGGGCAGGGTTAACTATTCATTTCCCGGCCTGATCTAATAAGGGGCTGGTTTGCCTGCAAAGATCCACCCACCCCCATTGCATTGCTTTGCAACCCTGAGCGCTGCAGAGGGTGCAAATGTGGACCTGAGGCCAGGAGTGTTTACTCGGAAGGAGGGCCTACTGCGTTCGAGAGGGCTTTCTCCCAAGTTAAGGGGGCAGACCACTTTGCAGCCAGAGAGAGAGATCACTTGCCAACGATCAGCTGCAACAATCGATTGAACTGAGGTGGGGGAGGGGATCAGTTAAAAAGTTGATCTTCAGGAATGGAACAATTTTATTGGGGGGGGGGGGTTGAATGAGAAAGAAAGCGACTCGCAAAACAATGTGGCTGATGCCATCTTGCAAGAGACACACTCTCCTCTCTCAGTAAGGAAGGCCTTTTACAAGATGATGCTTTGCTGCCACGTGGGGAAACAAATGAAATGAAAACAAAGTATGCTCTTTCTCTCTTCAGTACAACGGCTTATTTGTATGGCAGTGTATGCAGTTTTAATGAATTAAAGGCTGCAATCCTAACATCTACTGGGGAGTAAGCCCCACAATTTCACTGGAACAACTTCTTTTTAAATTAATATTGTATGACTAACAAAAAGAAACAACAGCAGCTCCCATTAGTAGTGCAATAGCCATTAATACAGCCCATCTCGGTTTAAATATATAAGTAGACACAGTCCATCTGGATGTTCTGTTAAGATATACAAACAAAGTTGGCATTTATAAGAAATGCATTCAAATGTATCAAGGGCAGTGAGGTCCTCAGACTACTGTACAATAGATGGTGGGTATTTTATCCTTCCAGGTGATTGAAAGAGTTCACAAAATCCACTTTTGTTGTCCTGCTGTTAATTCCCAAGCCACAGGGGTATAATTCTAGTGGGATTAGCATCTCTGTACACACGGTTAAAATTGCAGCCTTATTCTCACATGGCACAACTGAGTCAGACCATATTGGTCCATCTAACTGTAGAATTGTAGAGTTGGCAGGGACCCCCAAGGGCCATCTAGTCCAACCCCCTGCAATGCAGGAAGTTCAATGTTGTGTACATATTGGGGGGTGGGGACAGGACTCCAGTCCTAGGGGCCAAAGTAGCCCTCCAGGCCTCTCTGTTCAGCCCTTGGAAGTCTTCCTGGGTCATTCCCCTCACCATTCACGTTCCACATTCTACCGGAGTGCTTTTGACTTGCTAGAGTGCGTCCAGTAACACCTCTTGTTTGTCTGGATGGTGTATGGGGAGGAAAGTGTGTGGCTCTGTAGAAACCGCTGGCTGTTGTGTGGCTGGAATGCAGCCTAGGGTACAAAGGGAAGAGTCACATCTGTTGCTCCGCCTACTCTGGCCCTGCCCACCACCAGCATCACACACACACACACACACACACACACACACACACACACAGCTTGCACAAGGGAAAATGTTGAAAAGAGCTTCCCCAGTCTTGGTCTATATCGACTGGCAGCAGCACTTTGGGTAGCGTTTTCTCCAGCACCACCTCGAGATGTTGACAAGCAAACCTGGAGTCCTCTGCTTGCAAAAGCATGTGCTACCCCCTCCTCACAGTGGTTCCACGCCATACATTAAAGCACATGGGTTCCCCCAAAGAATCCTGGGAGTTCTAGCTTCCTCAACACAGAACTACAATTCCCAGCACTCGTGACAAACTACAGTTCCTTCCAGGTGCTGGAAATCTTATGTGCTCAGATGTCTGGTGGGTGCTGAACTTCTTCCTACCATTAAAGCTGTGTCTTCTCTATCTCTCTCCTCTCCCCAAAGCCGAGGTTAGCTCTGTGCAAAGAAAAGTCATTTATGAAACAGCCCTGATTAAATGCACCCAAGGCATGTACAAAGCGATCGGGATGCTTAGTGAACTGTGACCGTCTGTATCATTATTAACTTTCAGGAGGAATTTGAAAACATCCCTGTCTACCCAGGCATTTGGTGACTAAATAATTCAATTCCAGGTCCTTGGATGGGAGAATGCTTTCAACTGGTGAGGAAGGGCAGGACATAAATATATGCCATTAATAGTAATGATTCCGAGTTATATCAAAGTATACCTTCTCTCACACATGAACAGACACACACGGGCTCAGGATGAGGAATCTCCTTTATAGACCAAGAGAATTACAATGTAAAATTGCTTCTAAAACAATAGGTAAGAAAACAAAAGAAACATTAACACGTTATTGCTGAAATAAACAATAGCACACTCCCGCTGCTACTAAGGGCTTCATTGAATGAGTGCCTTAAGGGCCTATGTTGAACATTTAAAAGCTCCCACATGGAAATCATTTCCATGCTTGACATTGTGCAAATACCACGTGAGACAAGATGGCCCCACAGTATGACCCTAATGTCTTTTTGAAGGCAAACCCACAACTGGAGTAACTTACTGGGGCTGGCTGCATGTGAGAAAGTACATGCACATGGGTCTGTTACATGCAGCAGACTACATGCAGGATTTGTGCAATTGTCACGTTTGAAGGACACTGAATTAACCCAAAAAAGGTATTTCCCACTGAGCCTTGGCCAACCACAAGAGGAAGAAGGTGGGAGACCAACAACAGAGTATGCATTTCCATATGTTCCTGTAGTCCCTTTTTTATCTTTCAAAAAAACCAACAACTTTATTTTACTGTTCTTTAATGCTACCCCAAAATTTGACAGCTGAGGGGTGTAGGAATTATCACCTTGCCTAATGGTAGGCATAAGGGTTTGAGTCCTGTTCTTTTCGGCTCCTGCTCGGAGTCGATTTGGGCTGACCTTGAATTCAAAGTTCCTGATTACTGAGATCACTTGAAAGCTGCGTCTTGCAAATCTGAGGTGCAGATTTGGACTTGAAAAGCTAAACTGGGAGCAAGCAGGTTGTTGGTTTGCAGAAAAGAGCCGTGCTCAGAGGGCTAAAGCATGACAACAGCACAAACAGCCAATAATTTGGGGAGATTGCCCACAGCCCAGGTGGGTAGGGGGTGATGCCAGCAGCCATGATTGGTTGGCATCCTGCCCCAGGTGGGGAAAGCCAGCTAGCAGAGGGGGTGGATCTGAAGCATCCATTTGTGTGCTTTATGTACACAGTTATATCCATGAGCAATGCTGCCCCACAAAGCCCGGAGAGGCATTTAGTTTCATTGTTCAAACAACCAGCACCCCTCAGTCCTCTTGTTACATGAAGAAGTCACAAGAAGGGCATTCTATCAAAGAGCAAAGCTAGCAAGGGGTGGTACTGAAGGACTGAACACATCCAATTTGTGGGAGCCTGTCGAAACCAGAATCTCCTGACGTTAAAACATCCCTCCTGATTATCACCTGCAGTGGCACAGTTATCCAGGAACTATTATATGATGGTATTAAGGAGATACGGTGCTCTTAAAGCACCATGTCTCCATCTTAACAGAGTGGTTGAGAAACGGGGTGGGAGTGGGGAGAGGAGGAAGAACAGAAAGGAGTAGCAAAGCCCAGGCAACCAAAGAGAAAGCTAACAACTTTTGGGGTAAGGTATGGAAATGTGAAAGCTCCTGTACAGACACAGCTTGCTGTTGAGCAGCAAACTATAATGAAAAGAAAGTGTATATACACCACCAAACCCCAAATGCCGATTGATTCTCTACTATTCCACTAGTTTGGAACCTTTTTTGCCTCCTGATTCCTTCCAATTTTGCATCCGGATGGGGGGGAGGGGAGAACCAGGAGTCCTAGGCTTCCACCTTTCAACCCACAACACTCAATGCCCTTCTAGCAAAGGCTGGACTCTATTTAGTCCAAGAAGCATAGGCTCAGACACATCCAGCTCCCTCTTCTCACCTCAGGAGATGAGCCTGCCTTCTTCTAGAGGCAGAAATAGAAGCCAAGCTCCTCCATCTCCCTTGCCATGAGTTATTGAGAGTCAGAAGTGATGAGGTCTCTGCCCCCAGACTGTTTCAGTTCTAAGGTTCTGAGCTCTACAAACATTAAGGAACAACAATGCAGGGAGTTTTTTCCTAAGCATATAGAGTTCCTTTTCCTTTCCCCAAACGCAGCCCCTGCATATCTGGGATTAGGCAAAGGAGCTTTCAAGGCAGAGTGCATAACATCTACATAGCTTTGACCTCCAGGATTTATTGCAGCAATTAATGGCCTATCCTTCCCTTAATCTGGGCTCCACAGTATCCTGTGTGCCTAGAAAACTGTGTGAGAGATGATGCAATCTGCAATTCTGAAGAGCTCAGAAACACCTCCACAATCCTCTCCTTCGAAAAACAAAAACAATACAATTATACAGAAGTAAGCAAAGATGCTTATTCGGCTCTTTTCGCCAGATGTTTCTTCCCGGTTGTAAAATTTTGATTTTGGGTGGGTTTGGTGGTCCATGCAGCTTGGCTTTTAACCCCCCAGATGCCCTCAAGCTCTCTAACCTGGGGTAGAAAAAAACAACAACCTGGGAGTTTTTGGCTTTCCTGATTTATTTATTTTTCCTAAATCAAGCCTTTGTTCCTTTTTCTTTGGGCTAGTGTGCTTATGCCTCCCTTCCTCTCTTACAGTGCCAGAGATCTCTATATGATGCATTAGGTCCACCGGGCCTTTCAGGAAACCTTCCCAGTTCCCTTTCGTCACCATAATCTCCCCACCCGCCTTTGCTTGAGCTTTGCTCCCCACCAGCACATTTCCTTTTAATACTGCGAATCATGCATGCACACTGTGGGGGGGAAAGGGGCTGTTGAATGTAAACAAACATGGCTTCTGAGGGTATCCAAGGATGGCCGCCATGTTTATTCACCAACAACAGTCTTCTGTTTGCCCAGCGGCTGCACCAGGGGGCAGCAAGCGTAGTGAAATGGTGACAGTACCCAGGTGGGCAAGGTGGCATAAAGGTGGGCTGGCCACCATATTTTAGCATAATATGTTAATATATATCTCCCAGCAAGTCCCCTCCCCTGTCAAAAGAGATGGGGGAGAGCAAAAGCAGGCCTGAGGTTAAGCATCTGAGGGCTGGTTGGACTCCGACTCTTGTGCCTCACTGCGCATGCGCTTCAATGGCGGAGCCTCGGGCGGCTGTTCTGCCTCAGGCATTGGTACTTCGAAGGCCTCTTTCGCGGGCTTCGCAGGGCCTGCTGTGTCCTGTGTGGGGAAGAGAAGGGAAAGGATCATGTCCATGCTATAGCAAGGGGAGAACACCCACTTCTGCCTCTAGCCCTGCCCACCACTCCAATGGGGCCCCCAGAAGACTGCCCAGGAACGAATGTGGCCCTCAATCTGAAAAAAAAGTTCCCCATACCTGGCGTACAGCACACATGAATGTAAATGTTGGAGGAGCAAGATTAGCTTTTGAGAGTTCTGCTTAAATATCCTACAGCCTTTTAAATGTGTCTGTGGGAAGCGGGGGCCGGGGGCGGTAATTGTTTTGTTGTTTTTGGTTTTATTATTTACTTGTGTTTTACCTTGTATTTTATTCTGTGAACTGCCCTGAGATCTTTCGATGGAGGGTGGTGTTATAAGAATTTTAAGGTCTCAAATATAGAATAAATATTCATAAATATAGAATAAATATTCATGCACACATATCTAAATATATGAACCATGTGTCTGAAATAGTATGGGAGAGCCAAACTGACTCTCCCAATGACCTCAAATATTCCTCTGCAGTAAGGGAGGCCATTGTCTTTTTCCTTGCAAATCCTGTCTTAAGGGTGTATTTATGTATGAATAGGGTGAGCCTGTGACCTGGATTCAGGAACTAAAGCATTAACCATCACAAAAGAATGGCCAGGCTGCCCAGGTAATGCAATCAGTGACCATTATCAGGTATCCTGGCAGACAGGGTTTCTGCTGTAGACCGCCTCCTTCTGTGATGTATGATGTCTTAGACTACAGGGCGGGCAATTTCAAAAGTCTATATAAGGGCTTGCGCACCATTGTTCAGGGTTCTCCCCCCTCCTGCATGTTGTAAAGGTTCCTTGAATAAAGATCAGGCTTTGCTTCTCAATATACTCTGGTTTGCCTCTGTTTTCTCCTACTGATGGGGAATCCACTTAAGAACTCTATAGGGGCTCTGGAATACCCCATAAGGGAAAGGGAGCAGTTTTTCTTATAACAGTGGTATATAAATTTAATAAATAAAATTAAATAAAATAAATAGGGCCTTACCAAGTAACAAACCCTCTCCAAGAAACATTCTGCCTTGACCCCCCTCCCCCAGCCTCACCCCAAAAGGCCACCACACTTAAACAGGTCTATTGTACGGCTTCAGCCACAAAGGAGAAACTTTGTGGAGCTGGTTGGCTGGTCCCACTCAGCCCTAGACGGAACATGCTGCAACAAGGTCCGTTGCCATTTTCAGGGAGATGCAAGAAGCTGACTGAGTCAGGTCACTGGGTCTATCTAGCAGAATATGGTCTACTTGGAAGGTCTACTTGGAAATGTCGCCATCGAACCTGGGAGCTTTGGCATGCAAAGCAGGGCCTCTACCACTGAGCTCCGTCCCTTCCAAGGATCAGCACCCTCACCTGGGTCTCTGACGTCTTGGAATCCGGCTCTTCTTTGGTAAGCATGGGAGGTTCATCTGTCCCCTCCAGAAGCAACACTCCGGACTCTGCCACCCAAGAGAGAAATGGAGAGATTAAACAAGTACGGAGTGTAAAACAAAAGGATTTAAAACCTCACCGTCCTAGAATAGAATAGAATGGAATTTATTATTTATACCCCACCCATCTGGCTGGGTTTCTCCAGCCACTCTGGGCGGCTTCCAAAAAAGTATTAAAATTCAGTGGTCTAAAAAAGAAAAGAAAAGAGAATACAGTGGTCTGTTAAACATTAAAAGCTTCCTTAAACAGGGCTGCCTTCAGATGACTTCTAAAAGTCTGGTAGTTGTTCTTCTCTTTGACATCTGTTGGGAGGGCATTCCACAGGGCGGGTGCCACTACTGAGAAGGCCCTCTGCCTGGTTCCCTGTAACTTGGCTTCTCGCAGTGAGGGAACCGCCAGAAGGCCCTCGGTACTGGACCTGTGTCCGGGCAGAATGATGGGGGTTGAGATGCTTCTTCAGGTATACTGGGACAAGGCCATTTTGGGCTTTAAAGGTCAGCACCAACACTTTTAATTGTGCTCGGAAATGTACTGGGAGCCAATGTAGGTCTTTCAAGACCGGTGTTATGTGGCTTGGTGGCCACCGCCAGTCACCATTCTAGTTGCCGCATTCTGGATTAGTTGTAGTTTCCGGGTCACCTTCAAAGGTAGCCCCACGTAGAGTGCATTGGAGTAGTCCAAGCGGGAGATAACTAGAGCATGCACCACTCTGGTGAGACAGTCTGTGGGTAGGTAGGGTCTCAGCCTGCGTACCAGGTGGAGCTGGTAGACAGCTGCCCTGGACACATAATTAACCTGTGCCTCCATGGACAGCTGTGAGTCCAAAATGACTCCCAGGCTACACACCTGGTCCTTCAGGGTGACAGTTACATCTGTTGAATGGTCACTTTAAAATGTGAAGGTTCATTATTGCTTCACAAGTTGTGTATGTCTTTAAGGGCCAGGGCAAATAACGAGACCCAGTCTTACAGCTGTGAAACATAGCAGGTGCTGCTGAGTTGTGTTAATCAAGTTGTGTCAGCAATTGGGTATAGTATATAAGGAGCAGCACCTAGCTCTCTCATTACCCTGGGGGATGGGTTGGTGGTTGGGTCGTGTCTGTTGTTGTTATCTTTAGTGTAAAAGGAGTTTTTGTTTTTGTTATTAAAACCTTTGTTAAACTTATTTTTGAGTTCCTTGTATGCATGGTCTCCCCAGCAAGCTCTCTGCAGCGCTACTAAACTGCAAATAGCCAACAACATCACCTACCTCCTTCCTGCCCCAGCAAAGGAGGCTGAGAGTCCTCCGCCTTGAGCTCCCCTAGTGGGGTGGGAGTTACAGTCTGGCTGCGGTCCAGGGTGGAGCTGGGGCTGGTGTCCCCGCCTTTCAGCAAGGAGGTCTCTGAAATGGAACTCTGATTGCTGTTCTCATCTGCGGAAAGCGGAAAGCGGAGCATTAGGAATTGCCTGTGGCTGCTGTTGTTGGGCAGCTTGGTGGTTGGCGGTGAGGATCCAAATGCCTCTTTGATTTCCCCATCCACCCTTCTTGCATGAATCGACAGGGTGCCTGGTGCCATTTTTAGGCAGGGCTTTTCCCCCCAGCTGGAACTTACCGGAACTCAGTTCCTGCACTTATCAGGTGGGCACCATTGCCGTTATAAGAGAAAGAGGGAGGCGCTCATGGTGAGTTCCGTCACCTCTTTTCCTAGAAAAATAGCACTGATTCTAGGCGTAATGTCAGCATTTCCATGTGCTTAAGTGACAGAACTGCTCCTCCCTCCAATCACATAGGGCCACTCCAGACTGGTTGGTGGTTTTTAGGGGTGTCTTCTGCAAGATGTCACTAGTAACAGGGGAGAGGAGAGTGAGGGGAGAGACTTCTTCAGGCGAGGCCTCCTTCCACCTGCCTTGCCTCCCTGCCCTGGCCCTGGGACTCCTCATAAGGAAGCTGTGCCTGGAGGAAGAACTGTGAGGGGAGAGATTCCATCAGGCAAGGCCTCTGTCCACCTGCCTTGCCCCACCCTCTAGTCTCTGCTTCTCAATTTGTATTGTATTACCGGTATTTTATGTACTGTGGCTTGCCGTTTTATTGATTATAGTTTAGAAATTACTTATTGTAACTGTTGAGTGGATTTCTGTTTAACTTTTATATGTTGATATTATTACTTTATACTATTCTAATGGTTGTTGAATGTTACTTTTTTGATGTAGAATCATAGAATCATAGAATCATAGAGTTGGAAGAGACCACAAGGGCCATCGAGTCTAACCCCCTGCCAAGCAGGAAATACCATCAGAGCACTCCTGACATGTGGTTGTCAAGCCTCTGCTTAAAGACCTCCAAAGAAGGAGACTCCACCACACTCCTTGGCAGCAAATTCCACTGTCGAACAGCTCTTACTGTCAGGAAGTTCTTCCTAATGTTTAGGTGGAATCTTCTTTCTTGTAGTTTGGATCCATGCTCCGTGTCCGCTTCTCTGGAGCAGCAGAAAACAACCTTTCTCCCTCCTCTATGTGACATCCTTTTATATATTTGAACATGGCTATCATATCACCCCTTAACCTCCTCCAGGCTAAACATGCCCAGCTCCCTTAGCCGTTCCTCATAAGGCATCGTTTCCAGGCCTTTGACCATTTTGGTTGTCCTCCTCTGGACACGTTCCAGTTTGTCAGTGTCCTTCTTGAACTGTGGTGCCCAGAACTGGACACAGTACTCTGCTTATTTTGTATGTAGGCTGCTTATTTTAAAGTTTTGTTTTATTATCACATTTTTGTATTGAGTTAGATTGTTAGAAGCTGTACATTTCTTGTTTCTTCAGCTTGTCAACCGCCTGGAGTATTGTAAGATAGAAAGACAGTATACAAATTAAAAATGATGGGGGGGGGAGAAATGATGAACAGTGTATGATTACCACTGTCCACCCATCATTCCACTTTGGTTCTGGTTTGCTTCCCCAATGTTCTCACACTATTGCTTTCTGGAGAGACACTCCTGCACTCCAGGCTAACGAAAGAGGGACAAAACCTGGAACATCTGTGGCAGAAAAAGGGAAAGGATTTCAGCAGGAAGTTACGGGACCTACGCTGATTGCAAACAAAGCAGTATGACTGCCCCAAAACTTTTGCTGGTGCAAAGAATATCGAGAGAGGAATTGGGAATAGCCACCCCAATACCATCATCACCTCGATTCAGAGAGGTTCGGCTGGTGCCTTCATTATATAGTGGTACCTCGGGTTACAAACTTAATTCGTTCCAGAGGTCTGTTCTTAACCTGAGGTACCACTTCTGGGTTAGCAGAGTCTGTAACCCGAAGTGTTTGTAACCCGCGGTACCACTGTATATCTTTATGCACCAGGGGGAAACTTTCTTCTTCAGCCTTTGCCTGGTTAACCATCTCTGTCCTTTTAAATGTGGGAGAAGGAGTTATTAGTTTGTTCTTGTTATGTGCTTTGTGGTTTTATTCTGCGTTTTTATGCTGTGAACCGCCCTGAGATCATCTGATGAAGGGCCGTACTGTATACAAATTTAATAAATGAAAATAATATTTTTTTTTAAAATATGAAAACATGATAAAAAAAACATGACAGGAAGGAAGTTCTTCTACCTACAGAACATCACATCAGTGATTTACGGAAAGTTGTCACACACGAGATGTAAGGAGAGGCCCACTAAGCAATAAAGGGAAGCGTCTTCCCGAATTAAGGAACAGATATGAAATATTTTCCTTTAACTTTGCAGAGCCCTATTCTGATGCCACCGCTTAGGCTGGCAGAGTGGCACCTCTGGAAAGAGGCCACAGAAGAAGGGGAGGCAAGCCATAGGGGAGGGGAGCAGGATCCTAGACTCCACCTCTGCTGCAAGCCCCCCTTTGCTTCTAAAACTGGGTACGTCCCCCTCTTTCAAAATGCTTCTTTCTAAACAGTAGCCAAGAGCAGGGGGCGCCAACCTTTATGGACTAGGGGGCACGTTTTGAATTTCTAAGAGCGTGCCAGGGGCACCAGTCACAAAACGGCTGACATAGACACCACTGAAGTAAACACTGCCCTGGATATGCTTAATTTCCAGAAGCAGCAAGCAGAATCTCTTCCCAAAGTTAAATTTCAGATCACCTTTGGGGAAAACCTTTGGAGAACCAGTGTGGTGGAAGAGGCCTGGGCAGTGTTACGGTTCTGGACTGTCAGGGGTTAACACTCCAGGAGCACTCTTATCAACTGGGTGCACTGCCCACATGATCCATGCTTGTTCCTTTGATCTGTGCTCTGTGGGGGCTGAGCTCTCTCTGGAGAGCAGTCTGTCTGCTGGCATTAACAAGGTCCTTTCACTTTTTGTTAAGAGGCAGAGAGCTGCGAACATGCAGCTAGATTCTGCAGGTTTTCTTTTCTGTTTTGAGTGCTACTAAATAAAGAGTTTTGGATTAGAAGCCCCGGTGTCTGCGTTATTAAGGACACCACGTGGACACAGACAAGCCATCTGCTGCCGCGTGTGAACTCTGCTATTACCCGGCAACTGGGGAGAGTGGCAGCGCGCGGAGTGGAAGCATGTGGGCACCACTGGAAGTTTGCTGGAGTGGCAATAAATCAAATTTATTGTAGGGCCGTTGCAGCAGACTCAGTGGGTCAATAGATATACGACCCAACAAACTGTCACAGGCAGCCATGTGGGCAGGGCCTTGTAAGTATCCTTTCTCCGGGGCCTGACAAGTGTTTGCCCCTCCCCTCCCCTGCCCCCCCCCCACCTTCCACAATGTACCATTGAGGTCCAGCATGAGCAGGGCTGGGTTCCTACGAGGGCTGGGCATGCGGGCTCTTCGCTCTTTGGTCCGCTGCTGCTCGCTGTTGCTTGCCAGCCGCCTTTTCTCCTGTCGAGGAAGGAAAGGGAGCCAAGAAATAAGGGAAGCCTTCAAGAGGATAGGAAAGGGAGCTTGAGAGAAATCGATGTTTTAGCAGGGCAGGGCCTCTTCTCTGGAACTTCCTGCCTATTGATATTAGTCAGGCGCTGTGGGGTCTCAGGAAAAGCCACAGAGGCCTGTTCTTGTCCTGTTTTTTTGGTTAGCCTAACAGATGCCATTTTGCTTCTGTAAAAAAAAACTGCCTGCTTTAGAACAGGCATAGGCAAACCCGGCCCTCCAGGTGTTTTTTGGGACTACAATTCCCATCATCCCTGGCCACTGGTCCTGTTAGCTAGGGATCATGGGAGTGTAGTCCCAAAACATCTGGAGGGCCGAGTTTGCCTATGCCTGCTTTATTTTTATTTTTTATTTTTTTCATGCTCTTTATTCAACTCATAGTGGTAAGGAGAAATCGCCTATGCCTGCTTTAGAATTTAGGAGGGTGAGCCACAAATATGTGAAGGCCAGATAAGGTTGCTAGGCGATTTTCAGGAAAACCTCCCTCTGACAGGCAACTCTCCCCTTCAAGGTCTCCAGGCAGGGTGTCCTGTTTCAATCAGTGCAAGGAACCTCGAAAGGGGGAAAGGGAGGGGGGATGACTATATAAAGTGTGAACAAAGTCTATTTGGGGCGGCTTCACCATCACACTGGTGAGTGTGCCTTGCCTGCTCTGTTTTACTCAGCTGAATAAAGGAATGTTTATGGGAATCTCCTCTGTCTATGGCATTTATTGGCTTTTCAGTGACCAAGGCAGCATGGGCCCGATTAGCAGATCCCAACAGCGCCTTCGCTGTACTGTTTTCAACACCAGCTAAACACTTCTTTGCTTAGGAAAGCCTACTCACTAGACATGTGATTTCATTCCCCAAAATAGAAAGAAGTCCCAGCAAAGGAAGAATGATACAAAAACTTGTGGAATATGCAGAAATGGCGAAACCAGAAGAATAAGAAATCAAGATAACAAACTTTTTAATAAAAGAATAGAAATGGTTTATTGAATACTTACAGATAAGTTGTAAACAGATAGGAACATTGGCAGGGTTATTATAATAATCTGCAGTTTCATAAGAGCATATATTTAAAGAAGATGAACAAATGAGCAAATTTAGTTAATTAGGATATGCAGAAGATATTAAAAATAAATTTAAGGAACCGCAGAAAGGGTGGGGGGAGGAAGTCAAGTTTGGAAATGTCAAAATGATTGTAAAATCAGTGAAAAGTATAAAAAAAGTTGAAATACATTTTTTTAAAAAAAGACATGTAATTTCATTATGTACTGCTGATTTTATCTATCTTTAGACCCCTTTTATTATGTCTACTGTTTTTATTACAGTTTTTAATGAAAATTTTATACTTTCCTATGTAAACGTCTTTTAAAAAAATTAAGTGTTATATAAACTGAGCTAAATAAATATAGAGATGGAACTCTTCCCCTTACCTCATCTCGGGGGTCCACAATAGGTACCCACTTGTAGATCCGAAGAGATGTGTCCCCAACCGTCACCCACCGCTTTTCCCTAGGAAGCAGAGAACAGCAAATGGTGTGAGTGTTATTAATTAATTAATTAATATTGTTAATTATGCAAATTGCAGCTTCCCATGTGAACCCCACAACCTATTTTACCTCAGGGAAATTCCCAGCAGCACCCACTCATTACAACCTCCTGGTGTGCAGTCATTTACAGAGAACCAATAGACGGAAAGGGGATCCTAAATATTATATTACACATGCATTTATATAAGGAAACATTTAATATCCTGCCATTCCACTAAAGAACCTTTGGTGGCTCATAATGCCAAATATATAAAAGCAACAACAAAAATTTAAAAACCTTAAAAACAGCCATAAAAGAAAAAAATGAGTCAGATGGAAACTGGACCACCACCAGCAACTAAAGTGGGCCAAATGTTTTCATAAAGAAAGACATTTTAGTTGCTCATCAAAAGACAAGCAGCAAGGTGGATGCAGCCTTTCTTGGGAAGAATATTATACAGCCCTCGGAGCCACCACCGAGAAGGCCCCGTCACGCACTCCTGAGCTGGCGTAATGTATCAGCTATCGGACAGAACTGTGAATCAGGAAGCCTTCAGTTCCAATTCCACCTCTGCTATGACCTCGCTATGTAGCCTTAGGCCAAGGATAGCCAAGGCGGTGTATACCAGGTGTTGTGGACTACAACTCCCATCAGCCCCGGCCAGTAAGGCCAATAGTCACAGATGAAGGGAACTGTAGGCCAGCAACATCTGGAGGGCATCAGGCTGGCTTACTCTGCCTCATCCCACCTAACGTTGGGGCTGTGAGGAAGAAATAATGGAAAGGAAGCAGTGCTTTTCAAAAGCCCTCCCTGGAAAGGAAGCAAATGTGGTAATTTCTTGGCTGCCAAATCTAGGATCATCCCACACCACCAATACCAGTAGATGGAATAATAATAATAATAATAATAATAATAATAATAATAATAATATATTTGTACCCCGTCCATCTGGCTGGGTTTCCCCAGCCACTCTGGGCGGCTTCCAACAAAGATTAAAAATACCTTAAAAATACAGTGGTACCTCAGGTTACATCCGTCTCAGGTTACAGACTCCGCTAACCCAGAAATAGTGCTTCAGGTTAAGAACTTTGCTTCAGGATGAGAACAGAAATCGTGCTCCGGCGGCGCAGCAGCAGCAGGAGGCCCCATTAGCTAAAGTGGTGCCTCAGGTTAAGAACAGTTTCAGGTTAAGAACGGACATCCGGACCGAATTAAGTACTTAACCCGAGGTACCACTGTACATAAAAACTTCCCTAAACAGGGCTGCCTTCAGATGTCTTCTAAAAGTCAGATAGTTATTTATTTCCTTGACATCTGATGGTAGGACTTTCCACAGGGTGGGCGCCACTACCGAGAAGGCCCTCTGCCTGGTTCCCTGTAACTTGGCTTCTCACAGTGAGGGAACTGCCTAAAAAAAATGCAAAACTCGACAATCCCCATCCCAAAATGCATTTGGCAAACATTCGCAAAACTGCATGAAACGGATCGTGTGCTTCCCAGTGTGAAACTTTGGTTTGGAATGCACAGGCAGTTACAGCAGGCCAGATCATTGGTGCAACTAGTCCAATATGGCCTACACAGACTGGCAGCAGCTCACACAGGTTTCAGACAAGGGACATTCCCAGCCTCAGGTAGGAACACCAAGGTTTGAAACTGGGGCCTTCTGCTCTAGCACTGAACTGCAGCCCCTCCCTGCAGCCCAAAACACAGCTGCCAAGCCTTCCGAACCAGACAGGTGTTGTGCCACATGCACCCCAAAGCCCAAATCGACCCCTTGCCACCTGCACCGCGGCAACCAGCTCACAACCCTTCTAAAAACGGATGCATCCAGAGATGCCAGGTCCCTCCAAAAGTTCCTCCGGCCCCTATGCCCACCGGCCTCACCATCTGCGGACATGCTCGATGGCTGCCATCACTTTCTTGATGTCATCTTTTGCCCGACTGCGTGTCTCAGCTCGAACCGCCCGTCCAGACATCACCGGGGAGCAACTTTGGAGAGTTGAGCAGAGTGTGGAGGCAAACGCAGAGGAGAAACAGATAGCGTTACGGCTGGGATTGCTTTGTTTTGCTTATGTTCTTCTGCTCTCCTTATCCCATTTCTTTCTTCCTTTCTCTTTCTTTTTTCCTTCCTTTCTTTCCCTGTTCCTCTGCCCCTCTCTGCCTCCTTTTGCTGACTATCCGAGCACAGAACTAGAAATATTCCCTGTGCATCACTCTGCCATCCGGATATCCAGCCATAGCCTGCCTCTCCATCAGTCAGTCTTCCTCCTCTGTCAGTTTGCGTCAATATTTTGCTGTTTCTCTCCTCTTTCGGTTTCTTGGTTTTTGGTTTTAATCTGAGCCCTCATCTACTCACAATTCTCCCTTTCGGCTTAGTCCACCGTTAATCTCTACTTCCTCCTCTTTGTCTTCTTTTTCCTGTCCTCCGTTTGTGGGGGGGGGGGGGGGAGAAAAAAGAAAACGGAAAAAAGGCGGCTCACCATCGGAAGAAAATAATATAAGTTCTTTGGGTTGTTTTTCTTTTTTCACAGAGATTTGCAGCGCAGGGAGCGCCCTCTGGTGACTAGGAGAGCTGGAGAAGACGAAGAAATTGACAGTCTGAAATAGAGGATTTCATCCTTTTTGATAAATGCAGAGAGGCAGATGATGGAGCAGCCTGCAGGTGGAAAGACAGATTAAGAATAGGCAAAAACAGAGCAAGCGATTAATTGTGCACACTTCTCCTTTGAGCTCAGAAGGGATGCTCGGTTGATCATTTATATCAGAGCTGCAAGTTTTAAACATCAGGTGGGACCGCAGGAAGGTAACACCTTTTACTAGGACCAGCTAAAATGCAACAAGACAAGCTTTCAAGGGCTGTGTACAGACTCCAATTTATTCTACATCCATTTAGCACTTGGGAAGCAGCATACACAATGTGCACACAACCACCTTCTCCAGAATTATTCTTTTTCAAGCTAGATGTGAAGCAAAATGAACAGGGGATACGGAAAGAGAGAAAAGGTGGAGTGCAGAAAAAGGTTTCAGACAGGCTGAAATTCAGTCCCGTGTGTTACTTAGAAGTACATCTTGTTAAACTAAATGAGGTTGAGCTGCACATTTACTTTGGAGTAAGTCCTACTGAATTTAATGAGACTTACTTCTGAGTAGGCACGCTTAGGATTGCACTGCTAGCTTCCGCTCCTGGGCATATTTTTTCAATGGTACGCCCCCTGAATTCATTGTCACTTATTTCTGAATAAATGTGCATACAGATCACACAGGCAGTTAGATTGCTAAATGCAGAACAGATATTGCATCTTCAAGGGGAGCTGCACCTGTTGCATGCCTGCCTGGTGCATGCCTATTAGAACTACAGAGCCTGTGCCGGAAATCGTGTGGCGACCCAAAACCTATGACAGAAGGGTGGGCTGGCAGCAGTCATTCAGCCGTGAGAGGAAATCTAACACTCTGCACATGCTCAGGAGATCTTCCTCCTCGGTGGGGAGGGCAGGGAGGGAAGAAAGTGGCAAGCAACTGTCAAAAAAAGCAGCTGTTTTCACAATATATTTTTTTTACAATTAGCATGTGTTTTTCTCCGCTGTCTATTTTCTTTTCCCATGCCATCCCCCCCACGCTTTTCAAAGCCTATGAGACAGAACCAGTTAATCTCCGAAAGCTGCTTTCTGGGGATTGGACTTGAGAAGCTCAGCCATGTTCCCCACACGGCGCTCGGATCCTTGCGGTGAGTCAGAGGCGTTTTTTGGGGTCGCCATTACCTCAGCCCGGTCTTTGCAAGGCCAAGGGGGGGAGGCCCACGTGCTTCGGGGCCCAGTGGTACACTTAGATAATTTTAGGCTGAGGAGGATTTAATGCTCTTAAAGAGGCCCCCTCTTTCAATGGGACCTGCGTTCTTTCACTAATCCCCCCCCCCATGGCTACACTGTGCATTTAAAGCGGCGCCATGCCACTTTAGACCCTCGTGGCTTCGCTCAAAAAAATCCATCGTTTGTCCAGGGTGCTTAGAGTTGTGAACAGGCCCCCTTCCCCCCCTCCACATGGCTACAGTTCCCAGAGTTCCCTGGGTTTGGATTTCATGGCAGCTGTTTTTATTTTATTTGCGGAGGTTTCATTTTTAAAATATTCTGTGCCCCTTTGAGCAATTGGAAAATAGAGAGAGAGACAGCTTTTTCTAAAAAAAATGTTTAGGGGTACTCTCATTTTCCTACTCATATTGAAATACTGCTTCTCAAGGAGGCCAAACTTAGATTCACAAAATGTTTAGGGGTATGCGTACCCCCAGAAAAAGCACTGTATAGATTTCTATAAGAGCCCTGCAGGCAAGCTTGGCCCCAAGCCACTCTTTGCTGCCTAAGATGACAGACAAGATGTACAAAGGCCAACCGCACCGGCAACCACCTCTCACTTTGGAATCAATGGGACAGGGTCATCTGAAGGCAGCAGGCTAGGTTGGGGGGTGGGTTATAGGGCAGGCAGTGGTGGTTGGGCCTGTGGGGCAGAAAGCCAGGAGGCCAACAGTAGGTGGAGCTAGAGCCAATGAGAGGCAGAGTCAACTAATTGCAGTTTCCTCCCTCTCTTCCTCCACACTGAGTTGTGCAAGAGCAACACTGAGACTAAGGAGGTGGAAGCTGACAGGCTGTATCACCCTTTCAACTGATTGTAAGTTTTTTTAAAAAAAACACACACACACACAAAATAGGTAGGTCAGTGGGGGCTGCCTGAGGGCAGACTCAGGAGCGGAGGAAGGGGGGTGCGGTGGGTGAGGACCGCCCCAGGTGTCACCACTGAGGGGGGTGACAAAATGGCGGGCGGCACTCACTGTGGAGCCTGTAATGCGCCCGAGCCACGCATCTCAGCTGGGAGTGACACGGTGGCTTGGGCACCCACAGGCTCCGTGCTGCCCCAAATGGTCTGCCCACCACCTTCCCCTCAGCTGTAGGGCGGCTGAGTGGGAGGAGGCAGCCAGACTCCTCGGCGGCCCCGCGGAGCGTCCTGCCCTGGCTCACCCTGCCCCACGGGCGGCTGGCCCCGCCTCTGGGCACAGGGCACGTGTGCTGCCCCAGGCACCAAATAAGCTTGCTCCGCCTCTGGGCAGACTAAGGTTTTTAGGGCAGTCTCTTATTTGTAGGGTAACTAGCATCATATAACCAGCATTCTTGAGTCTAATTAATGCATGAAGGGGTTAATGCCATAGAGTAAGCTGTCCTGCCAGGCTTATCAGCTATGCCACTTCCCCTCACCTCGGGAGGAAATGGGCAGCCAAGCCTTTTGTTGTACTCAGTCTACATATGAGGGGCAGCCTCCATACCACACCTGGAATACTGTGTCCAATTCCGGACACCACCATTTAAGAGGGATGTTGACAAGCTGGAACGTGTGCAGAGGAGGGCGACCAAGATGATCGAGGGTCTGGAAACCATGCCTTATGAAGAACTGTTGAAAGGAGCTGGGTATGTTTTGTCTGGAAAAGAAGTGACAGAGGAGATCTGATAGATGTCTTCAAATATCTAGACAGCTATCACATGGAAGATGGAACAAGTTTGTTTTCTCCTGCTCCGGAGGGTAGGACTCAAACCAATGGCTTCAAGTTACAAGAAAGGAAGAACTTTCTGACAGTAAGAGCTGTTCGAGAGTCGAACAGACTCATTTGAGAGGTTGTGGATGCTCCTTCCTTGGAGGTTTTTGAACATCTGTCATGTATGATCTAGTTGAGATTCCTGCATTGCTGGGGCTGGACAACATGACCCTTGGGTCTCTTCCAACTCTACAATATTATGATTCTATGATTTACTTAATATTAAGGGTGTGTCCTGCAAACCTTCAGAACACAGGCACTCTCAGGGCAGCTTAACCTCTTGTTATCCTCTTAGGATAAAAACCAATATAAATCAAACGATGAAAACCAGTGAAACAGCAAGAAACAACAGATAAATCATACTGAATACATATATAAAAAAATAAGGAACAGCTAGTAAAAACTATGACTGGCTTAGAAGCCCTAAAAAGTTCTAAATCCGATTGATGGATTGCACTTTCGTACCGCCCACCAACCTGGGCAGTTCACGAAGTTATTTGTAAAAAAAAAACACAATCCAGGAATTAAAAAAAAAACCCTAAAAAGCTGTAAAAACCTTGGAAGAATTGAGCTGTGATCCTATGGGGCTTACTTCTGTGCAGTCATGTATAGGATTTGCTTTGTAAAAAGCTGCCGAAATCCTCCCTGGGGACAGGAGGGGTGCCACTACCAACAAGGCATGGAGGTGGTTGTGAAAAGGTACGCTACCCTCAAGCTCTTGGGAAGAAGAGGGAGATGGTTTTTAAAAGTGCAATCAACGAGAATACAGTGGTACCTCAGGTTACATACGCTTCAGGTTACATACGCTTCAGCTTACAGACTCCGCTAACCCAGAAATAGTACCTCGGGTTAAGTACTTTGCTTCAGGATGAAAACAGAAATTGTGCTCCGGCAGCAGCAGGAGGCCCCATTAGCTAAAGTGGTGCTTCAGGTTAAGAACAGTTTCAGGTTAAGTACGGAACTCCGGAACGAATTAAGCACTTAACCTGACGTACCACTGTAAATGCACATTCTGTGCAAAGGGACTGTGGAAGGGAGGATCGTGTTTCTGCACCTTTCCCACTGCGACCCCCTTGTCTCCTTGAGTTCAGAAAACATTGTCATTTTCTTGGGAAAACGACAGGGGAAACCCCAGCCAGCCAGCCAGCCAGCCAGCCTGCTTCCTTAAGGAAAGCAACCAGCAAAATTCCTTGGGTAGCCCAACAAGATGGATTATCGTTCGCAACTTGACCACATAATGTTGCAACCCAGCATTATTCTTGGCCTCCCAGAGCCGAAGACAAGGCTCAGTTGCCCTTGCTCTGCAGCTAGGCTTCTCTACTCCCCAAATCCATCTGTGTCATGGATGGGCTGAGGCCCAAGGGACAAAAGAAACCCCTCAAGCTTCTCTGTCTGTCCCGCAGATCTCTCCCGAGGCCACATCCTCCTCTGTGGCCTGGATTCAAATCCCGTGTGTTTTTGCCTAGCTGGAATGTGTCCTTGCATTCAGATGATGATGCCTCCTGCTCACCTGGGCAGAAAGGAGTGTGTGTGTAGAAACTGGCCTGCCCATACAAAGGGAACACTTGCATCCAGTGCTGTGGATGTGGCCCTCAGGAGGTTTTCCCAGAGGGGATTGAGGCCCTCAGAGTGGAAAAGGTTTCTCTCCCTGCCCTGATCTATAACATTATGCTGGGGAAATTGCCCCATCAATTTTCAAATAGTAACAAATTTCCTGAGAACTGTAGTTTGTTCAGGGAATTGCTGGAAACTGAAGATCTGTGAAGAAGGGTCTCCTACCAAATAGCTCTGAGTAGCTCAGTTGGCACAGCATGAGATTCTTAATCTCATGGTTGTGGGTTCGAGCCCCGCAATGGACAAAAGATTCCTGCATTGCAGGGGGTTGGACTAGAGGAACCTCACGGTTCTTTCCAACTCTCAGCACCCTTAAGAAACTATAGATCCCAAGGTCCGTTGGTGGATGGGGGGGTTCTAGCGAGACAAACAAGAAAGACTAGCAAGCACAAGGCTAAAGTCACTCTGCACCTGTTGAACAAGGACAGAATAGTCAACTCCTTAAGCATGTATAGCACACTCCATTTGAAAAGAAAAATCTTTGTGATGAAGTGTTCTGTGTAACCCAAAAGCTTACATTTGCCAACACCACATATGCATCTTAAACAAATAATGTTCATTTGTTCCTGCAAAAACCTGCACCTATCCATTCTTGCTCCTTATCCTGCCCCCTGAAAGGATGTGGGTCGTAGGGTCTGGATGGGCATCGTACTTCATTCCTTACATCATATGTGTGGTAACTGTGTCCATGTGTCCAACACCCCAACATGAGATTTTCAGAATGGTGACTGTGAGAATCAGCTTAAAAGAAAAAGGAAAAAAAGAAAACATTCCTTTCTAAACAGATCTTCCAGTATTATTTTACGATAAGCCGTCTAGGCTTTTGGGTTTTTCCCCCCGCCCTTGACCTGACTTACCGTAAAAGTAAACTCCGTATTGATTTTAATTTTATAATCTTTTACTATTTTATGACTGTGTGCATTATCATTAACTACCTTGATGTACGTGTCTAGGTTTATAAACTTTTTTTATCGTAGTGTGTATTGTGAGTGTCAGTATGGGTGCAAACTTCCTGGTGACACAGAGCTCTCGCTCAAACAACTGACAGTTTTGATGAAACCATGCAAGAATGATCATGCTGTGATACGCCAAGGAATCCTGCTGGCCTGGCATTTTCTCCCCGACAGTGGTCAGCCTAGGTGCCTCAGGGAAACTAATGTGCAGGGCCAGAGTGGATCAGCCATGAGGTGAAGGATGAAATGATCATTTTGGGGAAGACTATCTGCTGTAAAGATGTATATGCCACCTAAGATGTTGTTTTTATTTCAAACAAACCCAGTGATCAGTGGGGTGGGACACTTTAAGGATTGGCAAAAAGCATTATCAAGATTTATCTGGCGGGGGAAAACCAATAATTACCGGTAAATATAAACTTCTCACAGTTGTAAAAGAAAGAGGTGGATTCTCCCTACCAGACTTGAAATTATATTATGAGGCGTCCTGCCTTTGCTGGCTGAGGGATTGGATATTGTTGGAGAATACAGACTTACTAGATTTAGAAGGACATGATAATAAATATGGATGGCACACATATTTATGGTATGACAAAGTCAAAGTTCATAGAGGGTTCCTGAAGCACACAATAAGAAAATCAATTTATGAGGTATGGAATAGATATAAAAACTTATTAGAATGGTGTGGACCAGCCATTTAAGAGCATTTAAGACCAGGCCAATGACACCCTCTTCTTACAGTAGGCACCCAGGACATTGGAAACAGAACATTGTCAGTGGGCTACGATCCACTTTCTCACCACAATGCCTAATTGTTTACACCTCAACCTTTCCTCTAACCTAATAAGTCCCAAATGTTTTAACCTTTTGTCAAAGAGGAGTTGCCCATCCCCTTAATTACAGACTCTCCAAGTGTCCCTATTGTCCAGGGACAGTCCTGACTCGAGGGTAGATAGGATAATTTTTTCAGCCCAACTTCTATTCCCCATTTCCAGGGTTTCTCTTCACAAGGGGGAAAACATCCTTTGCGGTAACATTTGATTAGCAAATACAGTGTACCTTGGTTCTCAAACTTAATCTATTCTGGAAGTCCGTTCCAAAACCAAAGTGTTCTGAAACCAACGCACGCTTTCCCATAGAAAGTAATGTAAAACTAATTAATCCGTTCCAGACTTTTTTAAAAAAACCCTAAAACAGCAATTGAACATGAATTTTACTATCTAACGAGACCATTGATCCATAAAATGAAAGCAATAATCAATGTACTGTACTATAAAATAAATAAGACAGTATTGTAGATGATAAAAAAATTTTTAAAAAAAAAAATCTTACCTGCACTGATGATAGTCATTGCTTGGATGGGTGGCTTTTATCCATTTCCACTATCACACAATCAATCAGTCAGTAGCTGAACTGGGTTCCAGACAGTCACAAAAACAAATTAATCAAAAATGCCTAAAAACAAACACAAATTAAACATCAAAAACAAGAGCACCAAACTTAATCTGTTCCGGAAGTCCATTTGACTTCCAAAAAACCAAGGTACAGCTTCTAATTGGTACAGATGCCTCGGAAACGATAGCCAACAGCCACAAAAGATGTTCGGCTTCCAAAAAATGTTCAAAAACTGGAACACTTGCTTCCGGGTTTTCGGAGTTTGAGAACCAGAGCGTTTGAAAACCAAGGCATTTGAGAACCAAGGTACCACTGTAAAACGTTGAACTTGCTTTTCTTTTCTTTTTTGGTTTGGTTGTTTATCCTGGTATTCTTGCATCCCCCCCCCTTTTTTGGGGGGGGCAAATAAAAAATCCCCTGCTGTACAGTCTCTGTCCTGATCAGCTTTGGCACGCACAGCAAGGCTGTTGTTGAAAGTTTGCTATCCGGTTCCACCACTACCGCCAAACCGGGCTGTAACAGTGTGTCTGAGCTTTCTTACTTAAATTACACAGCATTCTTCTTAATTGGGCAGGACTGACCTTTCGGGAACTGGTGAGTGAAGCGTGTAGAGGTTTGGCCTAAGTACTTTTTGTAGTCCTTCCAATGCATAATACTCCCAAACCAGTTTTGATAATGAATAATTATTTAACTAATCATTTACATTTTAACTAATTCATAGATCAAGCAATTACAGTCGCATATCCAGATGCTCTTTGGAGATACCGAAGGATAAACTATGCAGTGATCAAAAGCTGTCCATTTCAACTGTACTTGGAAGTCAGTTCCCTGGAACATAGTGGGTCTCCCTTTTAAGGAAATAGGCTCAGGCTGCACAGCTTAAGACAATTCATTGAAACCGCTAAAGGTTTCAGCCACATTTGAGTTTATTTTTCTGTTATGTTTTCCAAAAAATAAAAATAAAAATTTAAAATAAATCTATTTTTATTATTGGATCAGCTTCGACCGGTGTCAGAAGAAGCACTCTGGATACTCGGGGATGGGGTGGATCAGAAGAAATTGCATAGGTCCCAAAATTGTTTTCTGCTAATTTAAAACAAGGTGTGTTTTTTTAAAAAATAACACTTAATTCTGAGACCCCAATATTATAATAACTATGTAAACTGGGCCCACACTTTAAAACCCCTGGGGTGGGGGGGCTGAATTCCACCCCTGTATGGTTCTTTCCTAAATAAAACGAATCCATGTTTTTAGTTCCTCCGAACTCTTCATAATTCATCTTTTCCTATGTTGCTGTCTTTTTTTCTCTCTCTTTACTGACCTGCTGTTTTGTAATCATTTAATGCACCGGATTTTTAACTTGGCTGCTTTTCATGTTTGGATTGGCTCTGGAAAATCCTTGAAGACAGAAATATTTGGATGGAGTTGAATTAAATCATAGGGTCTGCAGCTTCCTCTCTCTGATCTTCCCACCCTAGCCCAAAAATCAAAAAACGTAACCGCGGCCAAAAAATGTAACCGCGGCCCCTTTAAGTCTAAGGAGCTGACTTTTGGCCCGGGGGCAAGTGGACGGCCATTCATCGGTACCCCCAGGAGAAGGGGGCGGAGAGAGGCATGCGGCCCGCGGGCCGTGCCCTCTAGCCTGCCCCTTGATCTGCCCGCGCCCAGTTACCCCCGCGGACGAGCGGACAAGTGCCAAGTTTCGTGGAGGTCGGGGGGGGGGGGAGAAAAGGGAGAGGAGATTAGATTCCTTGTTCCGGGAACGGAGGCATGTGTGATCTCAGCCTCCTGGAATCCGCGAGTCGCCTGCGATCCCGGGATAGGACGAGGAAGGCGGCGCGCGGGGGGGGGGGGGAGGAAACCCGAGTCCTATAAGAAGCGCGCCGCGACGAAGGTGCAACAAGTGGAGGTGATCCGAGGCTCCAAAGGCACTGCTGCAAGAATGGAGGTGCTTTCAGGTAGGGGGAAATTGCCAGGAAACTTGGGAAAGGGGGGGGGTGTAGAGGTAAATCTTGCCGCAAGTCCTGTAAATCCCTTCTCCCACCCCCAGCAAAAAGGAGAATGGCTCGATCGAGTTCTTGCTCTGGAAGTTTGCAAAGTTTTCAAATAGAAGTCAGAGTTGGCAGACAGCGATGGGGGAAGAGAGGCAGAGAGTTGCCCCCCTTCAAGGCAGCTTCGATTGGAGACGTTATGGAAGGATCATTGCCATATTCTTTTTAAAGCTTTTATCTGCCGATCAGGCTGGTGTTGTTTGTCTATATGCCCAGATAAGTTGGTAAAAAAAAGGAGCTCTTTTTCCCCCTTAAAACATGTTTAGGGGTACTCTCATTTTGACTCGAGAAAAAAAATCACCATTTTATAGTTCAAGTCGGGGAAAATAAATACAGTAAATGGACAAAAGTACAAAGATTTGCAAAATGTTTAGGGGTATGAGTACCCCTGGGTCCCCCCCCAGAAAAAAAGCTCTGGCAAAAAGGAAATGGGGAATCCCCAGTTGGGATGAGGGAAGCAGTCCTGCAGGAGCTCCTAGGAGCAGGAGTGGGTAGGAAAAATTGACTGTCCCCTCCTGATTATTATTTTTTAATTGCCTGGAGCTTTATTATTATTCTAACCTAACTTCAGCTATCCTCTTGTGAAGCAGGCTTTTCCCTTGTTTTCAAAGGCAGGTCTTCTGTGCCTTTTAACAGCTGTTTAACGGGCAGGGATTCAACTGGTAAATCTCTCCCGTGAGTCCATTTGAGAGAGAGAAAATGAACTACTACCTGTCTCACAGGTTTTAAATGCGGAAGAAACCTGCCTGAAAAGCAGTTAATCTAATGTAATTAAGAATTCTGTGACTTTTTGTGTAATAAAATTAATAATCGAATGGTAGTTCTGCCTTGGCTTCAACTGACTCAGGCTGGTAAGAGAAAGGAAGTTTTTATCGGGGAGAATCATCAGGGCCAACTTTTGTTTGAACTTGCGCAGTGTACACAAGTTCAAACATCTTGGCATCTGCATGAATGAGTCTAGAGCATCTGGATGCTATGAATAAGACAAGTCTTTGGTTCAGATTTTCCCTTTAGCAGGGAAAATGCTCTACAGAAGAAGCTGGTGGAAAATTAACTCAGAGTAAAGGACGCCAAATCCAAACTCTATTCTGGAACGGGGCTACTGCTGGCTTAGCCGGCAGAAGGAGCACAAATCTTTAAATGGTGTTTTTGCTGGCTTATGCCAGGTTCACAAGTCAAAATGCTAAGCTGGCTGGGTTTAGGATCTGGCCTAAGTCCTCTTTTTGGGTCCTGCCTGTGCCACACCCCTGGAAACCCCCTTTCCAGGGCTTACACCAGCCAGAGACCCTAACCCCACTCAACTCAGTGGAGCAGGACCCAGCCAGCTGAGCCCAACAACATAAGCCCTGAAAAGGGGAAGGGAGAGGTTATGGGATGGGACTAGAGAGTGGGGACTTAGGCAGGATCCTGACATGGTTCCATGTGGACTAGCAACCTGGTGGTAAGTTACACTACAAAAAGGGTGGTGTTAATTTGAACACTATTTTAAAGGCTCCCCCCGCCAGGTTTAGGCTGACGGCTGAGCAGCTGCAGTCAGTTGACCAAATTTCCCAAGTTGTGCAGACATGTTCTTGGGTGTTCATTATGGGGAAGAAGCTCATAAAACATAGTTAAGTAATACTGTACTTCAGATGTGTCTCTTATGTCAACTGTCAAAAGTTGGTTGCTGAGGGCAGGCTGCTGGGTGGTTGGGACGGGCAACCCATTTGCTCACCTCTTTCCATACCAGGTGGTAAAGGGTTAAGCTGATTCCACGCTCCACTTTCCCTTTCTAATCTTTCCTGTCCAAGCCAGAATTGTAAAACCAGAGCAATTTCCCTTTTCTCCTTCCCTGCCTTCCCGGAGAGCAATGAATGAGAGATAAATCTTTGCACATATCTCCCGCTGCAGTACCTGAGGCCAAAGTTAAACATTCGCTCAGAAGGAAATTTCTCTTCATCTTGGGGGACTTCTATGCCTAGCCATGGAGTGCCAGTGTGTGCTTTGCACTTAAGATGGCTGGGTGCTGTTCTTGGCATTCCCCCCTTGAAGGATCACAGCTGTGGATGGCAAAGTGGTGCTTCAGGTTAAAAACAGTTTCAGGTTAAGAACGGACCTCCGGAACGCATTACGGTAAATACTTAATCTGAGGTACCACTGTATTGTCTAGTATTCTATTTAGCAATAGCAGCCAACCAAATATCCCCAGGAAGCCCCCAACCACAGCAGGAAAGAATTTGCCCTCCCTGTTCTTTTGTACAATCCTAGCATCTGATTATTATTATCCCTGAACACAAGAGGCTCCATTTAGTTCACAGGAGAAACAGAGACATAGTAGAGGCTTATTTAAAAAGCTTAAGCCTCTGCAACTCTCCTCACCCAAGCAATTTTATTTTATCATTTCATCTGTTTCTTGAATCTTCCTAGGAGTTCAAAGGGACATACATAGTTCTCATCCTGCTTGTTTCATCCTCAAAACAACCCTGTGAGGTAGCTTAGGCCGAAAGCGAGTGACTTGGCCCAAGATCACCCAGAATGAGGATTGGAACCCTGGTCTGCCAGGTCGTAGTCCAAAGCTCTAACCACTACACCACACGAGCCCCAGGCCCCCAAACTCTCCATCCTGCCCTCAGAGAGAAAATGCTTCAGCCTTTTAGACATCTTAGTTTCCTTTTTCTAACTTGGAAACCCAAGACCCTGGGAAGTTGCTGCTTTGCTTAAGGCAGCAGGTAGACCTGGGTAATAATTGATCGGTGTATTTTTCCCCCCCTTTTCAAAACTGGGGGAATCGCCCATCCTACCATTTCTTCATCCCTATGTGTAACCTGAAACTAGCACCCAGAAAGAGCCTCATAACTAATTAAGTCTGCTGCCTCTTCCTACGCTCAGACTTTATGGCTTTGACGCCAAGTCAGCTTCTCTCTCCTTCTCTGCCCCCACATGGCTTAGCACCTAGCCTGATGAAGAGCTCTGGGGAACTCTAAAGCTTGCACATCTTTTGGGACCAGCCCCACAATGCCAGGAATTAAAATGCATCTTAAAATGTCCGGAAATAAAAGCTATCGCCCTCCTGTGGACTGTGAAATGTCTTCTAGAAATTGGTCGCCTTGCATAAACCGTCACACCCTCCTCTATTTCCAGGGAGCTTCTCTGTGGGATTCTCTGCAGTTCCTTCGCACACATAACTCCTGGGTTGTCCTCCCACCTCTCAGCTTCTTCCAAGATAGAAACACAGGACACTGCTTCCTTCATCTACTCTGACTGGCACCTGTCCTTCCCCCAGGTTTCAGACAGGAGCTTTTGCAAGCCCTACCTGGAGATACCAGGATTGAACCTTTGACCTTCTGTATGCAAAGCAGATGCTCTACCCACCCAGCTACTCTGCCCTTACCCAAGACGTCTGTGATTGCTGCATGAGAGGGTGGGGAGACCAAATTGCTTGGTTGAAGAAAATCTCGTTTGCTTCTGATGTGCTGTTAATAATCTGTGCATACAAATTGTCTCAGTGAGAAGGGTGGAGTGTGCCTGATAAGGACAGGCAGGAAGCCCTTGAGCTGTCTGTGATGTGTGTAGATAAGTTGATGCTGTGGTTTTCCCACTCAGGGGAAAGTGATGTGGACTTTGCCTCTGGTAACCTGGGTCAGTAATCTGATATGGGAGTGCTATTTTTCTTTCAGTCTCTTCTTTGTGTATTTATATTTGTGTGTGTGTGTGTGTGTGTGTGTGTGTGTGTGTGTGTGTACAGTACTTAAAAATCCCTTTGCATATCACCTGTCCTTAAAGTACCCTTGCAAAGTAGGTCAGCTAAAAGGTTTTGCCCTTAGGTACAGACTCCAAAATACAAAACTGCAGGTCCATTCATTCCATGAGCTGTGAAGACTGCTGGTGTGCCTAAGTGAAATGCAGTTTAATGGGAAAGCTCTTCACTCTTCAATATACTGTTACGTGCGGTTCCAGAATAGGCCTCCACAGTCACTTAAGGACTCACTGTTAAAACTGTATTCATGGAAGACAATCTTACTTGGCTACGAGTGATCACCAAAGTAGAAGAACGTGCCACACACACACACACCATTTCCCAGCAGTGTGAGATTCCCAGGGTTCCAGACGCTTGCTCATGTTTCTTTCAGAAATTGGGCATGGCAGAGACTGTGATGTCTTTATGATATATAGATTTATTACACATATATTCAACCTGTACCTACATGGAGGGATTACAGAGCATTCACATCCTGTGAGGGTCTGGCCTCCCCCTTAAGTCAAAAAGTCTGTCCTCTGTGCCTCTTAGTTCCAGCCTGTCATTCCCAGCCCCTCCTCCTCCTTCTTCTTGCTGCCAACCCACTTGAAGGACCTCCATCATTCAAAGTTGAAACCCTAAACCTGGCTTTTGCCTCTGCCCACAAGCACCCAACAAGAAGGGGCCCCACTCCCCTTTGCCTGCAATCTTGCCTTCCTTGATGAGTTTCCTTGATGGGTCATTACTGGCTTTTGTCTCCTGCTAATGGCCCATCCAGCTAGCTCTGCATAACTAAATCCAGGGGTTTCTGTGTTTGGCAAAGTTTAATCGCACCTTGATTAATTCTTACTTTTACTAAATCCAGGAATTATGGGGGAACCTGGCCCCCCACAAATCAATAGCAATGTTTTAAAAGGGGGATATTGCAATTAAACACAGACGCACCTTCTTCTTCATATCTGACATGTGCATGTTCTAGAAGTTTCGCACTTTTTTGCACATATAAATATGCTTGGCATACTCAAGTTTTTAAAAACATTCTCTTTCTGATCTTTTGGAGGTGAACACAAAAGCCATATATTTATGATTTTGTTGGGTTTTGTTCTGTGGTTTCGAAAGCTGCCTTGAGAGCTTCCTAACCAAGGTGGCCCATAAATATTATATTTAAGACTGTTTTCAGTCCCATTCGACTCCTGCCTTCCCCAACAATTGAGTTATCCTGCTGAGCGAGGGGGGGTGGGGGTGGGTGGAGTTCCAATATGGGGAGTTGTTTTTTGGATCCCAGCCAACTTCAGGCATTTCCAGTGGTGGGGAGTTGTGACTCTGAAAACACACACACAGCCCTATCTGCCCTCTCCCAAAGTGATTTTGCATGTTAGTATAGAATAGGGAGCCATTATTTAGAGTGTTGGACTCCAAGACGTGGAGGTGCCCCCTCAGACATGAAGCTCTCTGGGTGACTTTGGGCCAGTTGCTGTCTCTTAGCCTAACCTACCTCACAGGTAGCATAAAGGGAGGGGGGGTCCTTGGAGGAAAATTGGGATGTGTATATGTACAGGTAATAAATAATGTGCGAGAGGTGTCATTGCTACTTTCTAGAAAACCCCAAAGGTCCCTTGGGTGCACACTGCTCGTTGCATGTCTGTTGGGGGTTACACTCTGGGGGAAACCAGTCTGCCTCTTTTGTCTTTTCCAGCCCTCTCCCCTCACAAGCATCTGCAGAGGCCCACCTTGAGGTTTACTGTGGACTGTGAGCTTGCCCAACGCAGCATCTTAACTTTCTGCTTGCTTCTTCTTCTGCAGTGGACTTGCCAAGCCACCTTTCGTCATCGCCACCATCTCACTCCCAGCAAGAAATCGCACTCGGGATCAAAAATGCTTACAACCTGGCCATCAACATGCAGGATGGCGCAAAACAGCTGCTAGCAGACTATGTGAGTCCTCAGAACCTGAAAGAAATGAACATATTCTTGGAGGCCAGGAAGGTGTGTGTGTTCAGCTAAGCACTGAAATTAATGAGCCGAAGACAGCCATGTCCTTTTACTTCAATATTGATTGATTGCTTTTATATCTCACCTTTTTCACCAACCCTGTGAGAGGTAGGTTAGGTTAAGGGGCAGTGGCTGGCCCCAGGTCACCCCATGAGCTTGTGTAAGTCACTTTGAGATCCCTTGGTGCAAAAATGTGGCTACAATAAAGCCAGCTATGCATGGAAAGACAGCCAGCCTCTTTCCTGAATCCCAGCGAGGATTTGAAACCTGATCTCCAAGGTCCTAGTATGACGCTCTAAACATGAGGCCGCACTGGCTCTCCTCCGATCTGACTAGCCTTGTGTGTAAAATGATACTGGTTTGCCTTAACTCTGAGCATAGGACGGGGTCTGACGCAGGTGCGGACAGCCAAGCTGCAGTAACTTGGCCCGTGATCAGAGGCACGTTGCGTTTGAATTGTCTCCTCTTCCCCCATCCCCACCTCCTTAGATCATCTGCTTTGCGATTTCCCTGTAGCTCGGCGAGTGACCTTGGCCTAGCCTCGGAATATCTCAGCCAAACAACAACGTTACAAAAGGGTGTTTGTGAAGACAAAATGCGATTGTCTCATCTGCCGGTACCTTGGAGAAAGGGTGGGGTACAGAATCCAGGAACCCGAACGTCAAGGCTTAAGAGCTCTGACCGTCTTGCGTGTCTTTTCATTTCTCAGATGTCTATTCAGGACGAACCCTTCACAAATGCCGGTTTCAACCCTCCCGTCGAGCCCTTCCCAGGCCTGCCGTCGCCATCCCTTCCCCCCAGCGCCTGGATGGACCTTAGCGACGCCGAACGCCTGCAGCAGAACGTCACGGCCTTCTCCAATTTGCCAGTGTTCCTGTCTGCCGTCAAAAGCCAACAGGAGGTGATGAACTCCGATGCCAGTGACCTGCACCACCAGCTCACGTTGTCGCGCCTGCAGTGCCTTGGTCTGTCGAACCACCTTGCATCCATCATGGCTTCCATGGGCCTTGTACCTGCTCCAGCAACGCCGGCTGAGCCGCCGGGACTTGGCGGCTCCTTTTTCATGAAATTTTCCGGCTACCGCGTTTGCCATCTCTACCGGGATTGGGTCCTCCGTTGCGTAAAGGACCTGTCCCTCCTGGCTGACCGATACCCTGTCCCCTCGCTCTGAGGGGAAATTGTGTGGTGTCGTATGTACCATCCCAGTTGGCTTCTGTTTTTGTGTTGGTGAGGGGAAGTTAGGAGAGTAGAAAACTTTTTCTCTCTGCCCACGGGAAGGCTGAAGGAATGAAACGCCCTTCCCTTGTGAGAAATGCTTTTCTCATGTAGCTGCCCCAGCAAAGCAACACTGAACTGCCTCCATCTTGCCTATCTCCTTCATATTCTCATTCTCGTCCTTCTTGTCTTAAAAAAAAGGGGGGAAATCCAGAATATGAAAGGAGAAAATGTTTGCAGAGGAGCAGCATTGGCTCTCCCGCCTTTTGGCAGGGCCTGAATGCCTTTGTTCATTGTGAGACAAGAGAGATGGTGCTTCCACCCCACAGCAGCCATTTTGTGAGAGCTACTTTGGCCTCTCAATTTGGAAGAGGTTCTCGAGGGGAGCAGGGTATCTGGTTCCAAATTTTTCGCCTCCCTGTAACACTGAACACTAAGAAACATGATGTTCAAAGGCAGTGGAAAGCCAGTATAGCCTATGTGCCTTTTCTTATCCTCTGTGTGGCGCATTTAGAAATTCAACAGGTAAAGAAAGCCTGTAGGCCCTGTAGACGGCTAACGGGAGAAGCATGAACCCACCGCAGTTACTCCCATCACAGTTGTTAAAGGTGCAGAGTGGAGGTGGGGAAAGGTGATTAAGATGGAGTCCTTATGAGCAAGGCTTTTGCGGCATTATTCTCTTTCAATCTGAACACCTTTCTACTGGGTGGTGAGACACATTGAGAGAGGCTGTGTGTAGTTCAAATCCCTTACTCAGGCCCTAACCTACCTTACAGGGTTATTGTGAGGATGAAATGAGGAGGGGCAGAGCCCTGTAGGCCACCTTGAGCTCCTTGGAGGCTATAAATGTAATAATGATTATTTTTTTCCCATTGGTTCCTCAGTGCCGAGTTACTTCTCTCAAAGAATTATCTTGAGGGAGAAACCATTACCTATTTCATGGTATCTTGTTAACCCTTAATAGCCCTTCTGACCCCACCCTTTTCTCCAGTTATGGGGAGGAAGAATGTGCAAACTCTGGTTTTGAGAAATCTGTTCTCTTCAGGGCTTTTGTTCCTGTCCTAGAGGCTTTAGTTTCTACTGTATGTGTTACGTTTATATTAATTATATATGTGGATATATTTATATAGCTGCAGCCTAATTATGTGAATATTGTTAAATTAAACTATTTTTAGTAGGAAGCATAGTTGTTGTGACTTTTCTCTGCCACGGTTGGGAATGGAGCTCACGTAATAAACTTCTGTCAGGTTGCTTTTATTTCCCGAACCTATGGAAGCAAGCATTCAAACGGTATATGGAAGGGGTGGCCAAGGAAGGGCTCATGGCTGTTTGCATGCCCACAGATGCCTCCCCTGTGGCCAGCACCGTCCTCTTGCGATGCTGAAATTAGGCTTGAAAGAAGCATTTTATTGGAATTAACAGGATAGGCTTGGGGGGGGGGGAGGTGCTCTGTTGGAGATTCTGTGGTTGTGTGGCTTTCAAAAGTGCCCCTAGGCCCAAAAGGGGTTTGTTTCTGTCAGAGGCCTTCTTGGGCCTGCCAAGGGTGCCTTTCCCTCACTGCCTAATAAATAGCCCTGTGCGTCGAGGTCGAGGGGCCAAGGCTGTCAAGTCCAGAGCATGGGGCTTGCAGAGAGTCTTGTGCCTCTGAAGCCTTTTGGAGAAAACATGTTAACTCCAGCCTGGCAAGTGAGTCTCATCTACAGAGGGGACCAAGGGCAAGAGAAGAACTGCACGCACGGCGGTTATCTCTGCTGAAAAGTGCATCCAGCAGGTGCGACAATTAACTTCATGTGGAAAATCCCTCCATGTTCCATCGTGATAGGCACTGTTGCTGCCACTGAGGCAGGCAAGCGAGGCGCTGACTAAAAAAGGCAGCAAGCAAACAGTCACGAGGCAAGCGAAGCAGCCCTGACAGCGGCAGCAGCAGCTCAGAAGAGAAGCGACCCCCAGCTTGCAGGCTTCCGTCTACAATTTTTGTCCCAGTATTTTTTGTGGTCTTGGCTGCCAAAGGAGGCAATGTGGCCCATGGGATGGACCACCCTGGCCTAGAAGCTGAACCACCCCTATAAACACGCACACAGACACTTCTTCCTAAATACTGTACTGACTTAACGAATCCAACTTAGGCGGTGGTGTACCAAACTGGAAGCCAGAACACTTCAGCATTTTTCAACAACTTTCTCCACCGTTTAAGTGGAAGTGAAGTGAGCGGTATTTCACTACGACGCGGCTGTGTTACAGAGCTTTGGGCCCACTGTCAACTTCAGGGTCTATATAAACAAGTGCCAAAATACAGTGAAAACAGTTTCCAAAACTGCAGAAGTGTGTGCTGCCTGTGTAGAAAACTGGCAGGGAACAGCTGTCTCTGTGCGTGGAGACATGCAGTTCTGAGCAAATACAGTATTTGGCAGGGAACAGAACTCATTTCAGCAGTGTGTCTATGTGTGTGTAGATAAAACCAGAAACTTGCATATAAACAACTTCTGGCTCAATAACTGACCCTACGCCATGCACGCATTATGAAGAGGGATTTATGCTGCCTGCCGTGTTACTTTTCCCCAAAAGGGCTTGTCCTAAACCAATTTAAAGCCAAGAGGGGGCTGGGAATCCTGTTGTCCTCCAGTTTCTGGACTACACCTGCATACACACCATACATTTAAAGCACATTCTCCCCACCACACACACAAAAGGAATCCTGGGAATTGCATTTTAAGGGTGCTGGGACTCATAGTTCTGTTAATGGGTAAATTACAACTCCCAGGATGGGGCAGGGATGATAGGTTCCTTATCTCTGATATACCAGAAGCATGGAAAACATGCCTCACCATCTGCTGCATGAGCAGCATACACACAGCATTTCATACACAAGCGTTTTTTGGACACTGGGGAGATTGTGCAACCACTTCCCACTCTGGAAACACGATGGTGAGGTAGGGGCAGCTAAATCCCAAAGGACCATGAGTTTAGTAGCTCACACTAACAAAATATTAAACTGCCCACCTAACCCTAGGCAAAAAACCCCACAACACCCCTGGATAATGATTTTCAAGAAACCGGGCACTGTTGGTGTGTACATAACTAGGTTATAAGTTGCATAGCCGGACTGAAAGTGGCTGGGCAGGACTTGGAGGAATTCAGGCGAGGAAGTTCAGGAGGGCAGATTGCTGTGGCTTGAGCAGCCTGCAAGCTTCATCCCAGTGGACAGGGACAGAGAGACAAGCAGGAGAACAGGAGATACAGGTCCCAGCACTGCCAGGCTGGAACTTTTGAAGAAAGACCATAGTTCAGTTGAAGAGCATATGCTTTTGAGTGCGGGTCCCAATTCTTTCTGCAGCATCTTCAGTTAAAGCATCATGTTATGGCAGGGGCTGTAAAAGCAGGCCCAGCACCAGCAGCCAGCCAAGTAGGACAAGGCCCCAGGTTCTTGGAAGGGCCCCAAGTCAGCCTGATCCAGCTGTGCCCTCCTGGCCTGGCCCCTGGATGCTCTTCGGCAGTGGGTGTTGTAGCTCAGCTCCCATCCACAGTGGCTGACTGCCATTTTAAGTTATCCAAAATGTAAGACCCTGGCCCACAGATATATGAACTTTTCTGATATTACTGTATAGGTTTCTGGTCCAAGTAAGACCTGGGATGCTGCTATGGGCTCCCCCCAAATCTGGTGCCAACCTTGTGTAAAACACATCTCCCCAAAAAACCACCACTGCCAGTCTGTATAGCAGAGGGCAATTCTAAGCTAGAAGCTCAAGCAGGCTGACCTGACAGAACGCTTCTTCACATGCCTTAAAAATAGTAATAATAACAACCCTCACGACAGGAAGAATAAATTATGCCAGAGCAAACCACGCCAACTTTATAGGATGGATGCAACATTTTTCTCCCCGGTTTTGTCTTATGGAATTTATACACAGCTCTGGCAAAGAATGTGTTTGTTTGCTTTAGAATATCCCTTTTGCGTCATTCAAAGATCCTGGGCTACGTCCAACGACCCAGTGGAACCAGTAAATGAAATATGCCTTCAGCTATAAAGCACCGCATTGAATTCCGATCACCCACCAGACCCGCCACTTCCTGCATAAACCCAATTGTTGGATGCCAGCCCAGATAAGGAGTTCTCTGTGTCCTTAGTTCCATGACAAATCTCCAAAAAGGTTCTTCACATGGGGGGGGGCAGCCTCCGAGGGAGCCCCTCGGGATTCCGGAAGATGTTTGGACTGCTCAGGGCAATACATACACCTCATTTTGTGAAACATTGACGTCAGGGTTCCCCATTTTGCCTTTTGGGAAAAAACCACTGACCTTAAGGAGCAGAACTACCCAGCTACTGTACAAGCTAGAGCTGGAGAGAACTTGCCCTAACTTTGCACTTCCATTTCAAATGTGTGGAGCCCCATTGGGGAAAGGAGGGTTCCAGTAACCACAGATATTTGGTTGGTCACTGAAGACAGCTAGGATTTGTCAACCTCTGCTTGCTTCAGAAATTCCTGGATTCAGTAAAAACTGACTTGAAAGGAGAAAAGAGGATCTGCATTATCTGGACAGGAAAACCACAGAGAGCAGAAGCGGATGGGGAGGGAAAGCTCATGTGCACTAGAGACCAAAAGGCAGCCAGTTCAGGCGAAGGTCAATAGAGGCAAAGGGACCAAGGCCTTCTAGGGTGTCAGAGGGAGAGGAAGCCCAACACAGCTCAGCTGGCAGAGCATGGGACTCTTAAACTCAGGGTTATGGGTTCGAATTCCACATTGGGCAAAAGATTCCTGCATTGCAGGAGGTTCGACTAGATGACTCTCAGGATCCCTTCAATTCTACAATTCTATTCTATGATAAACACCATGGATTATGAGTTCTTAATCCATGACCAAGTGAGGAAAAATCTGAGTGAGAGTTATCACCTCTGCAAAAAACATAAAACATTCAGAGAGACGTATAAAAGAATAGCAGAGATTTAAATAGGAAGGACTCACAAAGCTTATTTTGAAGAACAGAAAAGAGGACACATTTGCCAACTTCTACTTTTAACTATGGATGACTATGACGACTCTACCCATGAAAAAGAGGACGTGCCCTGGAAAAAGAGGACATATGGCAACCCTACCTAGATGAACCTTCCCCCCCCCCTTCACAAAGCTACGGTTCCTAGAGGGATTTAACAATGAATTTACAGGAAACTCTGGGAATTGTAGCTCCATGAGGTGAATAGGAGACTCCCAACAACTTTCAGCATCCTTGACAAACTGCAGTTTCCAGGAGTCTTTGCAGGAAGCCATAAAGTCTTTAAAGTCCTGTCCTGAACCCCTGGCCTACCTGGCAGCAAGTTAGTAGGCCAAGTCCAAAGTTCAAAGTCTGAAGGTCAAGCCACACAAGTGAAGTCCAAAGGTCAGGAAATGAGGTTCAGGGTCAATCCAAGTAGCCAAGTCCAAAGTCCAGCAGTCAGGAAACAGTCCAGAGTCAGCCCTGAAGCCCAGTTCCATGGTTGTCCAGCAACATTCCAGTGAAGGACCATCAACATGGAGAGCTAAGGAGACACAGCACCTCGACTCTGCTGCCCTTCGCATGCTGATGGACTGCAGCATCTGGGCTCAATGAGGCAGGTGAACCTCACCTGTCCAAGCCTACTCCAGCCAAGGATTCACACACCTCCTCCCAGAGCCTCACCTGGCCAGCTAGAGAGCTGGCCTGTTGGCCCTTGCCTGCCTCAGCTTCCTGGAGCACCCTGCCCACTTCTCCCTACACCTCAGAGCCCGCCATGTTTCTATTTTTATTATTATTATTATTATTATTATTATTATTATTATTATTTATTTCGCACCCGCCATGTTTGTAGAGACAGGGGCCTTCTGGCTCTGGTGATGAGTCCTGCTGCTCTGGTTCCTGTGCACTGACCCCCATCCCCTCGTCATCCGCCATCACTCTGTGAGCGCTTCCTACACCAACCTCTCCTTCCCCATCCCCAGTTTGCTCCATGGTGTCCCAGTCCCCGGCTATACCCCTTGCCAGGATCCTCTTCCTCCTCCCTGTCATCCCGCCAGTTCATGACAGTATCATAGTGCTTCAAATGTATGGTGGGATTGTGGCCAAAGAAATAAAGAAAAGGGGGAAAGCAGATGGGGGAATAGGAGGAAGTCCAGTGAACCTGAACATGTTCACACATTACACTGGAAACAGGTGCAAGCTTGCACCTGTTCAAGTGTTTGGTGAAAGACTGTACACTTTTTTATTTGCACAGCGCAGTTATCATGTACACAGATATTGCACGCATCGAACATTACACGTGAAAAGTACTCATGCATGTACAACTATTTTTCTATACAGGGATGAAGATTGTACACCCTTTGAGACTTATGGGTATCAAAACGGGGGAAAGTTGATAAAAGTCTAGATGTATCATTCTTTATAATGATCTGAGAGAGGACAAGGGTCTTGAGCATTCACCCTGAATTGTCTGCGCAAATTATGTGGGGAGGTGACAGCTGCTATTTATTATTTCATTCTGATTTGTTTGCAAGAAAGGCTATACAATGTTGCATCAAGCGGCTGTGATCCCACACTTTCCTGTGTATTTCCCCCTCACTTTACTTGCCACAAAAGGTATGGAGTGTGTGTATGTTTTGGAAGTTGGTTTGTTACACGTGCACCACATCCGCTTTAATTGTGCAACCTAAATTTGCCAGTATGCAATTGAATCCCACCCACAAGATAGCTACGGCTTCTTCACCCTCTGTGCATGATCAGAATTTCCCAGGATAAATAATGACATCCTCACAGCATGCTGTTAGTCATACCGGGCATATAAACATGTTTCATCATCGTATCTGCCGCTTCTCAAAACAGAAGCAAACATATTGCGGTTTCTCCTGCTATTGTGCTTCCTGACACTATTCCTCATGGCCTCTTATCAAGCACAGTGTTTCCCTTATCTCTCCAGGAGCCAAAGTCTCACCGGGACTTATCCCTCCTGTCACAACAATCCTTACAAGCAGCTTCCAAAGAGCCAAACAGCTTCATGAATGCCATCAATTTTGCTCCATTCAGTAGGCCTCGTGGGCTGGGTCAGGCTGGATTAGCACCAAGTGAGGCACCGGTCACCAACGTGGTGCCCATGGCTGCAACCACCTCTTGTGGTGCCTGGAAAATGTCTTGGGGAGGGGGAATCCCCACACCATTTTGAGGGCCTGCCTCTTTTTCTGTGTTTTTTTTTTTAAATGTCAGCCATTATGCCACACAGTGGTACCTCGGGTTACAGACACTTCAGGTTACAGACACTTCAGGTTACAGACTCTTCTAACCCAGAAATAGTACCTTGGATTAAGAACTTTGCTTCAGGATGAGAACAGAAATCATGCGGCGGCGGCAAGGAGGCCCCATTAACTAAAGTGGTACCTCAGGTTAAGAACAGTTTCAGGTTAAGAACGGACCTCCAGAACAAATTAAGTTATTAACCCAAGGTACCACTGTACTCCCATGGCAGCCATTTTGTGACTGGCGCCCACACCACTTTCTCAAAAATTCCACATGTACCCACTGGCCCAAAAGAGGTTGGCACACCCTGCTCTGAGGAATTATGAGAAATTCAAAGGATGCCTAAAGAGCTTCCTATCTCACGACTCTTCAAACATGGATCTGGACCCGGGGGTGCACATCTATGCTCAGAAGCCTTCTTTAACCTTCT
Organism: Podarcis pityusensis; assembly: GCF_964106645.2. NCBI lineage: Eukaryota > Metazoa > Chordata > Lepidosauria > Squamata > Lacertidae > Podarcis > Podarcis pityusensis. The sequence goes on along the minus strand of NC_138038.1, from coordinate 40,681,411 downwards.
TATAGAGCCCTTCCCTCTCACAAAAACCAGCGGTTGCCATCTTTTCTCTGGCGGCTAGATGAAAGGTGCCAATAATACAACTGGCTTTCTTTTTTTTAATCCCCCAGCATGAAGAGGCAGGGGGGAGCTGCACCTGTTGAATTTCGGCCCGTCATTCAAAGCATAGCAGGAGGCTTGTCTGTGGGAGTGGGGTCTTTCTTTTGGCCTCTCTTTGCTTCCTTTGGGGTTGAAGCAAACAGGGATAAGATGCACCCACGCTCATCCAACAGGGGGCAGCCGTGGCCGTGTCTTGATGGGGGTAGTGTTTGGTGGGTAGGGGGGTAAAGGAAGGATGGAATTAGAAATTATAAAGAAAGCAGGGGAGACAAAGGAAGAAACTGAACACCACCGTGGGCTTAGAGAGCCTACACAACAGCCAGTTCCAATCTCTACACATTCCCAGCGACAACACCCAGAATTCCTGGCTCCCGTCCATTGCTTTCTTTTCTCTGTAATTCGTTGGAAAGGGTGTGAATCGTTTTTTGAGGGAGAGTGACACTCAGGTCTCTGAGCAGATAACCTTGGACTCAGAGGCTGACATGCTTCCCCACACGCCTTCAAGAGGCAGCAAACAAAGGTCACACTTTCTCCTCCTCCTCCTTTAGTGCCAGGGAGCTGCTTCAAAGGCAGGAAGCGCCCGGTCCTGTCACTTTTGTTTCCTCAGAAGTGACGCAGGACAACGGACACATCTATCCTGCAAAAGATACGTGCAGCATGACGGCTTGGAACGCCAGGGTTACGCCACTAACTGTGGACATTTCATGTCATATTTTCGCACCCAGGACCCATATCTGAGGACGCACTTCTTTTTAACTACCAGTATATACTTTTTCTGGCGGAAGTGTTCCCACCCAATTAGCCCCAGGCAGCATGGAAGTTGTAGTCTGGCAACGTCTGAGGGCCGCAGATTCCCCAGCTCCACATTAAGCTATTGTTTATTACCGTTTTGGCCTAACTTAGACACTGCGACTGTCCCTCCCTCTGTGCAGATATTCTGCAAGCTGTGCTTGCAGACATCAAGACAGGAACCAGACGGAAGGGCTAGATATTTAGGTGCAGGGTTACGTGGCCTACCGCCACTTCTTGCTCCCGTGTTAATAACACCTGCACAGGGATTTTGCAAGTCTGGAAAGCAAGTCTCCTGTTTCCTCAAACACAATTTTGGGGCTTCTCCAAATGACCTGTTCACTGAGCCATTCCATTTGCTTTGTTTGCACAAAGCTTAGACAGAAGTTAGAATATCCCCAGGCGTTACTGAGCGCTCATTCTGATTTGTTTGCAAGGATGTTATACAACAGTGAAAACCTTCGTGCTGATTTGCTAAGACGTTTTCTTGTTAACCATTTGTATGCCCCTCACTTTTCAGTGCATTTCCTCATCACTTTCCTAACTCCAAAAAGTTTGTGGTTTTTTTAAGTAAGTTTGTCACGCTACGGTGACATACTTTAGTTAATGAAACCTAAATTTCTGGTATGTGGTTGAATCCCGCCAGCAAACTAGCAATTGACTAGAGGCTCCTTTTGTTAGGGATTGCATACCTGCACCAGTCTTTTGCAAGAAGCATAGTACAGCTCACATTTTGTCTTTGGAAAGTCTCTCAATCAGGCAGTGTATAAGGATCACAGGGCAAATACATCAGGGAGGGGTGTTACCATTTTTACTCTTGATTTTGGATGTTAATTTGAGCTCTTCTTCAACCTAGTTCTGCCAAAATAGACTACAGTGGTGCCCCGCAAGACGAATGCCTCGCAAGACGAAAAACTCGCTAGACGAAAGGGTTTTGCGGTTTTTGAGCTGCTTCGCAAGACGAATTTCCCTATGGGCTTGCTTCACAAGACGAAAACGTCTTGCAAGTTTGTTTCCTTTTTCGTAAAACCGTTAAAACCCAAGGTGCATTGCTTGAAGAGGTGCAGTTGTGACTTGACTTTGAGGAGCAACTCATAGCATGCGGTGTGGTAGCCTTTTTTGAGGTTTTTGAAGACTTTGGCGATTTTTGAAGCTTTTCCAAAACTTCTTTTGCAGCCATTTGGTAAGTTAAACTTTTAAAACTTTTTTTGGGGGGGTTGGATTTTGGGTTGGGGTGTTTGGAATTCAAAGAGGGTGTTGGGGAGGGGTTTGCAAGAATCTGGAAGCTTGTGGTTTTTTTCCTGCATTTTTATGATTTTTTGTGACCATTGGGCCACTCTGCTGTTTTTTTTAAAAAAAATTCTGGGTTTGAATTTCTGTGTGGTGGGTGGCTGGGGGAACAGTTGAGGAGGGGTTTGCAAGAATCTGGGAGCTTGTGTGGGGTTTTTTTGGTTTTTGTTTTTTTTTGAATTTTTATGATTTTCTGTGACCATTTGGCCACTCTGCTGTTTTTTTAAAAAAAAATTCTGGATTTGAATTTCTGTGTGGTGGGTGGCTGGGGGAACAGTTGAGGAGGGGGTTCTTCAGCAAGAAGCAAAGAGTGGAAGAGGAACCTTCTTCGAGTTGTCCCCCAGAGTCTTAGAAAATGTACTGTACACTTTGTTGATTTTTAAAAGTTTTTCTGTCATGTTTAGAAACTTAATTTATTGTTCCTTCAATTTTTGAAATGCTCTTTACAGTATGTGTGACTTTAAAGAGCACTTAATAAACTCTTGTTGTACCAAATTTGGCTTTGTTTGGACTTTTTTTGACCATAGGAACGCATTAATTGAATTTCAATGCATTCCTATGGGATTTCGTGCTTCGCAAGACGAAAAATTCGCTAGACGAAAAAACTCGCAGAACGAATTAATTTCGTCTTGCGAGGCACCACTGTACTGTTGCCCACCCTCACCTTCACAGACAAAAAGAGAGAGAAACCCCAGGATCCTCCAATGTCATGGATTTTATTAGACAAAATAAAGTCCCATGTATGTACAAAAGGCAAGGATACATCCAAAGAAATCCTGAAAGGAAAATGGATGATCGTTGAGGTACCAAAAATATACTATTTTCAACATTCTTTTTTTTAAGTATTTAAAAATATACAAAATAAAATCATTTTTTAAAAAACCAATTTATATCATTGAGAGGTGAGAAAAATTATGAAGAATATAAAAGACTTTATTTTAAAGCCACTTGGTTTTACCCAAGATGGCTGCATATCCTCAGGAGTTTACTCCCTACATACCCAACCATCCCAGAAATGGCTATACCTCACTGCTGTTACAAATATCTAAGGCACAGAGCAAATAACAGCAGTCCCATAACTCTTTTCCTCACTACCACCAGGTCTGATGGGCTCTTCAGATGTGGTTAACCAGGATGACATCAAACCAAGCAGTAATGTGCACGTGTGAACAGCTACCTCAGATAGAACTCCCGTTATCTCCTCACATCGCCTGAAAGGCACTGCAAAGTTCACAAATTCATCAAGGGAATTGGCCATCACCCCCAGCCTGGTGTCCTCTAGATATTTTGGACCACATCTCCCATCATCCATAACCACTGAGTGCTCAAGGGACCATCAGGTAGTGTGAGACAACCGCCTCAGGTAGTAAATGCTGGAGGGCATGGAGCAGCAACAAGGTGTTGTGGGGACAGAACGGCATGTGCCCTGCAGCCTGCCTCACATCCCACAAACTAGCCTTCTGCCCTAAGATGCAAGGGAGAACGCTGTTCTGTTGACACTGTTGACATAAGATCCAACGGTCGTCGCTTCAGGCAATGAAATGTTTTGGGCCGGTCCTGTCAGGTGACAAATGTCTATGTGTGATGCCCCCGCCTCCTTGAGGAAGTACTGATGAATATGTAAATTACATCCACTGGAAAGTGTCAAGTATGGATATGAAACACTGACATGTCACAGACAGCCATGTGTTGGGTTGCAAGCACCAGAGTATTGACATACATTATTAGTGTCCTCGTTTTACAGTCTATTTTGTAATTTCCCATCCTTTTCTAAATGGGCACCCCCTCTGTGGAATTTCTCTCTCTCCCTCTCAAAACAGAATAAATTAGATCCCATTGCCCCTCGTTAAATAGTACATAAATAACCCATGCAAACTTCGCTGGGACATAAATAACAATCATGTTATAAATATGCATGTGTGTGTGCGTACACATGTGCTTGTATATAGATCAGAATTGCCAATGTGGCCTACTCCAAATGTTTTGGACTACAACTCCCATCAACCCCTGCAAGGACTGCCAAGCTGCCTAGAGCTGATGGGAATTGCAGTCCAAAACACCTGAACAGCAGTAAATTGGAAAAGGCTGGGATGGATGGACAGATCAGTAGACAGATCTAGTTCTCTCTCTCACCCCCCCCCCCGCACTGTAACAGTAGAGTTGAAATCATATTAATCTCAGTTTACGTGTATGCCTGCCTGCTTGCCACTGAAAATAATAGACCACCCCCAGCAGGAGGACAAAGTGCAAAACCAGGAAGCATAAATGCAAGAGATCTCGCTAAGCACATGCGCACAAGTTGACCTCATAGGGTGAAGACAGACTTAAAGTACTTGGGGTGACCAAGGCCTTAGAACTGAAGTGACAGGCAAGTCTGCCAGCCAATCATGTTCAACCAACAGCCTTGCCCTTCCTCCTCACTGACACTTGCAGGTAGGTTGTCTGTCTTTTTAAACACACCTTTTAAAATGCTGCATAAACATTCTTATGCATTTATCATTTGTTGCCTTATTATTATTATTTAAAATGGGAAAGGTTTTTTTTTAGTACATGATCTGGAGAGGCCCTTGGTGACATCACAGGGGAGCAGCAGCCAATGAGCACCATGCACAGCCAGGGGAGGCACCCAATCAGCATCACGCACAACCACAGGCTTCTACTGAAAACCTGACGAGTGAGTTGTTGCTTTTTCCAGAGCTCAGCTCTGGAGATAAATAGATAAAGTTTGGACTGGATACAACAAGGGCACTTCCAGACTTTCTCCACCAGTGTGTGGGTGTTGCGTCTGTCTTCTCCCTACGCCTGCTTCCCTAAGAAATCTGCGGCAAGGAGAACAGATGAACCCTTTAACCTGGGAGTTACTCCTTGAGCGATCCTTAGGCTGGGAATTTCTCCGCGAGGAGAGAGAAGTCTTTCACCGTCCTGTCAATCCACTCTTTGTACGTGTGGCACACCACGTAGCCCCGGACTTTCTTTTCGAACATGTCGGCTTCCACAGACTCCAGCATGAGGGGGTCCATGACAGCAGCGGGCGGCGCTCCCAAGGCAGACATGATGGCCGTCAAGTTGCTGAGGAGGCCTTGGATGCGCAAGCGAGTCACCTTCAGCATATCCAGAAGTTCCACTTTGGTGGGGTTGAGCTCAAACTGGTCGTCCCGCACCAGCTGCAGGAACTCCGCGAAGGCGGTGTAGGCCTCGTAATTCTTCTCCACACGCTTGAAGTGGCTGAGAGTCCGCCATTCCAGGAACGGGATGGCGGCCGTTGGCACCCCTTCGTAGCGCAGCCTCCGGGCATCGAAGCCGGAGTCGCTAAACGGGCTGCCTTGGTGACTCAGCTGGGAACAGAGAGAAAGAGAGAGGTTGTGTTTTTCAATTTAACAGGATTTGTACGCCACTCAATCACCCGTAACCTCCAAGCAGAAGAAAGCTGGCGCAGGAATGCGCTGGAGAAATAACCGTCAATAAAGGTTGCGTTGTCTCCCGACACGCTCCGTTTTTATGGGGCTGCTGGTCCCTGGCACCTACATGCCAGGAAAACCTGTTGAGACTCTGCCAAAGGCATGGGACAGGAAAACCGATGTGGGCAATGTATTCCAGGGAAACCACCGGCAGTTCAGGGAAAGGCCTACGGCTCAGTGGCGGGGCATGTGTTTTGCATGCAAACAATTCCAGGCTCAATCCTCAACATCTCCAGGAAAGTCTGGGGCTGAGAAAATCCCCTGCTTCAGACTCTGGAGAGCTTCTGAGCTAGATGGACCGATGACCTGGCTCATTTTAAGCCAACTTCCTTTGTTTCCACTACCTAAAAGGTAGACAATTTTCAAAGGGGTTAAATATTATGAGCAGCAGACGTGCATGTGGGCTCGAGGGTGCCTGCTGTGAAATGTGCCCTCGTCACTTCTCAGAAGTCCTGGGGGTGGCACCCACCAGTACCAGGCTCCTTCATCCCTTTGGAATTCCTTGCAGGGAAGGCCAACAAAAACAGGCCTTTCGTTGTTCCCCAGATCAGCCGGCCGTAGTTCCACCTGAGTTCTTCCCCCTCCCCCCTTTTTACGAGGATGCCGTTGGCAGCTTGGCTGCACGCCAGAGCCCAGGCTGCAATGACCTCCCTACATCTGGCATCTTGTGCCCAGGCAGGTTGCGGGAAGCAGGGCACAGCAAATCTTTGGGCACTCAGCCACTGCGTGCAGGGATCAGAATAAAGGCGAAGGAGCGGCCACCGGAGAGCGGGAGATTTGTGCTCTCGATTGCAGCTTTGGCGGGGGGGGGGGGCGACCAGTGACTCCTCTCTCCCTCGATCATGTTGCAAAGTCAAGGAACAAGCGTTGCGAGAACAATGGAGCAGCCGCGGGCAACCTTTCCGTGCTGTTTCCTGCTGGCGATACAGGTTTGCTCTGGATCCGCCAGAAGGGAAAGGGCTCGGTGCTGCTTTGGCTGCAGGTGCCTTTAGCCCGTAGCCTGAGGCGGGCACAGCCTGTTTGGTTACGTTGCCAGGACTGGCGCCCAGTCTGCAGCATTTCTGAGTCCTGCAGGGCCTAAGCTTGATCTGGTGAAAGGCATGGAGCTTGGTGGCCTTGCCTTGAGGGAAAGGAGTAGACCACCTGCCCTCTTTCCAGCACAGAGCATTTACACCAGAGGTGGGGAGCCAGATCCTTAGGAGATCCCAGCCTCACGGGCCAAATTCAGCAAGTGGAAGGCACCTGTTATCTTAATGATAACAGGTGATTGAGCGCTTTGAAGCCCCAAAGTCACTAGCACTTCAAGGCTCTTGGTTGTGCACCGGCAGCCGTTTTTCTACCTGTACAGCTCCTGACACCGGGTGCGGAGCAAGCGGGTGTTGCTTGGGGAAAACGGTTTCATGGGCCAAGTTTGGTCCACAAGCCCTAACCCTCAGTGATTACACATGTGAGGTTTAAAATCCTTTCACAGGATCATAGAATTTTAGAGTTCGAAGGGACTCTGAGGATCATCTAATCCAACCCCTTGCAATGCAGGAATATGTAGCTGTCCCATACGGGAATCAAACCTGCAACCTTGGCATTATCAGCCCCACGCTCTAACCAGCTAAGCTTTACTTCAGTCCAGCTTGTAATGTGACAGTGAGATGTGTCATATAATTTGATTTAAATTATAGCAATTCTTTCTGAAGGTGCATGCACACTTATAAATTGGCACATCAATTTTTGTGCAAATCTGCACCCTCTGTTTTTTGGGTTATGCATACGCTCTGTGTTGGTTATGCGTAAGCGGCCACCTTAATATACAGATACTGCATATACAAATGCTGGGGGCAAGAAGAAGAAGAGTTTGGATCACTCCCTTTAAGGAGTCTCAAAGCGGCTAACATTCTCCTTTCCCTTCCTCTCCCACAACAAACACTCTGTGAGGTGAGTGGGGCTGAGAGACTTCAGAGAAGTGTGACTGGCCCAAGGTCACCCAGCAGCTGCATGTGGAGGAGCAGGGACGCGAACCCGGTTCACCAGATTACGAGACTACCACTCTTAACCACTACACCACATTGGCTCTCAAATGAAGTCAGATGGGGCTGTGACCTTCAGAAGCTGCTTGTGAATTTTCCATAGGTATATGACCAGGTGCTGTTGGAAGGAGAAAGCTGGACTAGATAAACCTTGGCCTGGTCATTTCTTAAGTCTTTAGCTTTGGTGACAATAATGGAGATTTGAGCCTCACCTATGAAAACGTCCCAAGGATACATTGGAAATTTTTACCCAAAGAGCCTCCTATAACTTCACTACAAACATATCCCCTGACTTTAAAAAGGGGGCCTTGTGTCCTCCATACCAAAGAACGCTGATCATATATCCAATGTGTTGTGTAGTTCTGCAACCAAATTCAGGAACTGGTCCTGGGCACAGAATCCCAACCTTTCATTTTTATGAGAAAGGACGCTTCTAGTCCTTAACGTCGCAAGGAAAGGTTGGAAAAGATGCAGGCAAAATCTTAAAAGCACTGCAAGGGACGGTGGCTCTGAGCAGGATTCTCAGATGTCAGCAGCGCCACTGCTCTGCATAGTTTCCTCTCTGTCATGCCAGGACTGGCAGAAATAAGGAAATGCATATGTATTTGATTCATTTGCCTACTTTGCATAATCCTGCCCTCACTTTATTTCTTCTTTCTTTTGCAGAATATAGGTCTGGAACAGAGCAGGTATTCTAAAAACATACTTACATATATATATATATATATATATATATATATATATATATATGTTTAGACTTTCAACTTGCTGCTTGCTGCTTCTCCATTAAGGACCCCCTTGCTATGGGTGATCCAGAGGATTCTGGGTTACATTCTGGGTGGCATGTTCAGCTCATGAAAAGCACTTGAACTGAAGGTGTAACGTTAAACAAACAAACAAACAAAAAACCCTCGGCAAACTCTCACCCCCACCCAACACACCGGATTTCAGAGGAAAGTGGGGAATCATGAGAAAGCTGCCTCCTGAGGAATGCCCACAAGGTAATAGGCTTCTGAGGAACTAGAGGGATTATTGGGAAATAGCTGGAAAGGGAAACAACCTTTGCGAAGCATACGCAGAAGCCGCTCTTCCAGAAAAAAGGCAAAGCTCTTACATAGGTGTTCAGAAGGGCGGTGCTGTTGGCTTTCATGAGGCGGGCCAGGTTGAAGGTCTGGCCAATGAGGGTGTTGAGAGGTGAATCCCGGTCAGGGGAGACGATGTGGACCAGGCCTGCACAAATGACGAGGAGACTTCTGGCTGAAAAGGAACCAAATGAATATTCAGTGCAGGGTTGGGTTTTTTTAACTGGGCCCACCTCTCTGAATGTGGCTCCTCACCACCGTTGCTGCCACTTCCCTTTCGCTTTCTGTCTCTCCCGTTGCCTCAGTCTTGAGATAAGCTCGCTCAAAGTTCAACCTCCCTCCCAAAATGTGGCAGCATCCTTGAGACAGCCATTCCCATCTGCCTGAAGATCTCCATCAGGTCAATGTTTCCCTAACCTCGGGAGTCAAGACAGGGCCAGTCTGAGGTTTTTAAGGACCCACAAGGCAGCCTCTGTTTACGCTGCGCAGTCATCCGAAGAAGGAACACAGTCCTGCCATTAGGAAGTGGCACATGGATTTTAGGGCACTTCTAAAGGGTAGAGCCAATGATGGTTGTAAGGGTTAGTTAGAGCAGGGGTGGGCCCAAGGGCCGCATTTCCTTCTGGACCACCTCCCAAGGGCCACCTGGAGCCAGAGGTCAATGTAGGAAGAGCAACACATGTAAAGTAGGCTTGTTTCGACACACGCCCCTCTCTAGCCTCCAGTCAGACAACAAAGAGGCGTTGGCAGGGTTCAGGGACACATCCCAGCCAGGCAAAAGCATGCGCCACATGAAGCAGGCAGGACCAATGAGGGGTGTCTAGGGAGAGGGTGTGGCCTGGGGAACGTTCCAAGGACCAGACAGCAGGGCCGGCCCCGGTCGTTTTGTCACCTGAGGCCAAACTAAAAGTGCTGGTCCTCCCTGTTTGCTGCCGCCACTGCTACAAAAACCTGCTGCCACCACCTCCTTGACCACAATTTCACAGGCACACCAGCACTATGGCGACTGGCTTGGAGTGTCGCCAATGGCAAGATGTCTGCACCACAGCGAGGAGAGTTGTAGGAAGCGCCTTGTTTACACTCCCGGTTTCCCCATAACTCTCCTCGTCATGGCACAGGTGTTTTGCCATTGGTGATGCTCTGGGTTGGCTGCCATAGGGCTGGTGCGCCTGCACATTGAGCCAGTGGTGGGAGGCAGTAGATGCAGCCTCCAAGGAGCGCACCACAAGCAGCCTTGGCTACCACAACGACGGGCAACACTCCAGATATGCCGCCTCTGTTGATCCTGCCACTTGAGGCGGCTTCCTCAGCCCGCCTCGTGGGTGGGCCAGCCCTGGCAGACAGAGAGCACTGCAGGGTTAGAGTGTTGGACTACGACCTGGGAGACCAGGGTTCAAATCACTCTCAGCCTGACCTACCTCACGAGATTGTTGTGATGATACAATGTAAAAGAGACAGGGGCGCAAACTATTTATATGCCACCTTAAGCTCCTTGAAGGAAAGGGTGAGATGGAAAGATCCTGTGATAAGTAAGAATGGAAGCAAAGGGTAGCAATTATATTTCATTTAATATTTAATTTGTGTTGCCATGGGGAAGGGAAGGGCCAATTACAGAAGCAACTTCATGTCCATGCCTAAAGATGGAAAGAAGAAGAAGAAGTCCCAGCAAAAGAAGAATGGATACAAAAATTTATGGGATACGCAGGAATGCCAAAACTTACTGGAAAAATAAAAAATCAAGATAACAAACTTTTTTTAAATAAAAGAATGGAAATGGTTTGTTGAATATATACAGACAAATTGTAAACAGATAAGAACATTGGCAGGATTATTGTAATAACCTGCAGTTTCATAAGAGTATATATTTAAAGTAGATGAATAAATGAATTAATTAAGTCAATTTGGATATGCAGAAAATATTAAAAATAAATTTTAGGAACCACAGAAAGAGGGGGGAGGAAGTCAGGTTTTGAAATGTTAAAATGGCTGTAAAATTATTGAAATGTATAATAAATAAATAAAATTTTAAAAAACCCACTTCATGTCTTAGCATGATTTGGCATTAATGAATCGAATAACGACACACACACAAACGTCTCAATGCAGACATAACATGCTTTGGACTGCGACTTGGGAGACCAAATCCATTTCAGACATGATGCTCACCTGGTGACTTAGTTAGTCACCGTTTCTCAGACTAACCTACTTCACAGGGTTGTTTTGAGGGTGAGCAGGGGAGAACGACCCAGAAGGATAAAATGAAATAACTAAGAGAAAATAGTGCTAGCTTGCATCCACAACATTAACAAAAAAAATTGATGCGATAACTAGAGCCATAATGTAACAAGTAGAATCCTCAATATTTTTTCCCCACCTCTAAAAAAAAAACACCTTAAAAATCCAAGCACACACATGCATGTATTAGACCACCTTGGGGAAAAAGGAAGGTTGCACTTACCCAGAGAAAGAGTCATGGTTTCCTCACGGTTTTGAATCCCAGCGGAAATGCCAAGTTCCCTATGTCACCCCCTAATGGTTGGCAAAGGTATCGCTCCTTCCAGGAAATGGCTGCTGTCGCCCCCAAGTGGAGGATGTGGGTATCCCGCTGCTTTCTCAGATCACCTCTGCTGCCCCCAAGTGGAGGATGCTTGAATGTCTGGTCCTGATCTCTCTCTGCCTTTTTCTGAACCAGGAGATGCCCTCTAGTTGTGGGTTTCCTCTGCCCTGAGGCTGCTGCTGCTGCTGCTGGTTGATGAGCCCCACTGAGACAGCTCTTTATATGCAGCCAAGGTGTTGTCCCCATCTTCTGAAATTCCCCAGCCTTCCTCCCCTCCCCTCTGTGGGCAAACACCTCCTACAGAAAGAGGAAGGGGGGGAGGAAGCATCATTTCTGCTTCCTGCTCCTAAGACACTAGGCTGGGGGGGAGGAGGGAGGGAGGGAGGGGAGGGGCAGATTGTGAAATCTCTCCAATTTCCTGCACACTTGGGAAGAGAAGGAGGGAGAAACGAAAAGAAAAACCAGGAGGGCATTTTCCTTTCTGAACTGCACAGGGCTGTAGGTTGCTGGTTCAACCAGTGAGGCTCTGCTCTGGCAGATGGGGCTGGACGATTTGGGCAGCTGCCAAGGCCCAGGTGGCGTGGCATGGGCGACCCCAGACCACCACCCCACTGCTGAGGAGGGGCAACAGCAGCTGCCTCTGACAGTCCCCTCTCTTTGGTAGGGGGTCATCTAGTCCAACCAAGAACTGGGCCTGTCTGGGAGGATTGCATCGTTCAACCTGCTCGTCTTCCTAGCCCGCGACTGCCACCAGGCCTGCCCAATTTTGGGGGGCAGATTAGGGATAAGGGAAAGAGCAGGGCCTTGCCGGGCAGCTGTGGGACATGTTGCTCATCAGTCTCCCCGCCGCAGTCGGAGATGAAGGGAGGATCCCCCGGGGCTGAGGCGGCCAAATCGGAAGGGTGTGGAAGGGGCAGAGAGCCAAGGCCTGCTCGTCCCACTGTCTGGGGCCCGGATCAGATTCTTCCTTTCTTGACGCAGCACATTCCTCTCTCAGCCGCACACATTCCTGTCCCTAAAGCGGATCCTTGCCATGACCTTGTGATTCCAAACAAATCAAGCCTGACCAACTTTCTCTGGTTGCTCAGAGTTGCGAGGTCTTTCCTGGCAGCATGTTTAGCAGACAGAAATCCAACAGGCAAAGTTTCCCCCACCCCAGGCTGTTTTTCCGGGCAGGGGGCAAAACACTCACCTTCTTTGATTCCTGCCCGCCAAGCAACTGGTAAAGGCACTGGGAACTCTGCCCTGGGGGCAGTAGAAGAGAGAGAGAAAGGAGCTTCCATTCACGCCACCCTAAATCCGTTCTTCCCGCCCAGCCCCAAATACACTGGCATTATGCTCCACATTCTGACACAGTTTTATGGTGCCAAGAGCCAGACATTCCCCCCTCTCTAAATAGCAGGAAGAGTCGGGTTGCTTTTGTGTGTGATTGTGTACATTATGTACATTACCCAACTAGGCGAATGCAGGGTGGGGTGAGGAAAGAGGTTGTGAAGCTTTTTCCTACTCGGGAGTAAAGCTTTCATTCGGGGAGAATCTGTGGGGCTCCAGAAGTGGGGAACGGGGAGCTCTGATCGAGTTGGACAAACAAGTGAAGGCCTCGGGCCGTGCCACCTGCCTGTTACAGGCCTCCTGGCACGTCCTGGCATCGGGTTACTGTTTGCGAAGAAACCGGAGACGCTCGAGAAAGAAAGAGGAGCAGCGGGCAAAGCGCCGGGCAAGGAGCCAGGCCTACTGGGTCCCCTTCCAGCTCAGAGACGGGTGGGGTGCGTTCGGAGTCTGGTGGGCCCATCGCAGGCTCCATATGCCAGGCGGAGGGAAGGGAAACCGAGGTGCCAAGTAGGGGAGATCTCGCGCCTGCTTAGTCAGGCATGCCACCCATTCATGCCAGTTGCGTGGGAAGAGCGGCTGCGCGTTCAGGCTCTGTTTGTGGGCTCCCCACAGGCGCCTGACTGGCCACTGGGAGAACAGGACGATGGGCCCTGGGGGCTCTTCTTACATTTTAGCAGGTGTGCAGGAGAGGGGGGTCTAGCAGGTGCAGCTTGCCACATGACGCAGGTCAGAAAAAGAGGATTTAGAGGTGGCATGAATAAAGACTTGGCAGCTGGACTGCCCTTCTTCTCACCCACCCTGGCAAGCCTCCCGCGCCTTTAAGGGCTGCTCGACGGGCAGCGCATCAACAGGTGTGGCTCCCCATCGCACACACAATAGAGAGAGGCCTTACCGGTTGGATCTCTGCCTGTTCCTCCTTTTGTCAGAGGCCCAGAAGCCTCATCTTCTGCAACCACCTTTGGCCACTCCTGCCAGCAGGAACGGCCACAAGTCCAGAAAAGACATTTGAGCAACCCTTCGCTTTGGGGGACAATGGAGGGTGGAGGAGATGCTCCGGTATCTTCTACTTGGGCCGCCCACCCAGCCTATATCTGCACGGTCTACTCAGTCTTCATCTGCTTTCCCACTGCCCCTTCCCTAAAACATGCTTAGAGCCAGGATAATGGAGCTCAGACTTTGCCAGCATATGGTGCCCTCCAGTCCAGCTGTTTTGAACAACAACTCCCATCAGCCCCCAGCCACTTTCTTGAGCTCCCATCCCCACCTGCTTTCAAAGTTCAAGCAAATATTCTGGGCCTGAGGTGTAGATATATATATATATAGATACACACACACACACACACACACACACACACACACACAGAGTATAAGAAAGTCGAAGCAACACTCTTGTTCAGGGCCGGATTTAGGTTTGATGAGGCCCTCAGCTACTGAAGGTAATGGGGCCCTTTATATGTTCAGCTGTCCTTTGTCAACAACAAATTGTCACTGTTTTTTATGTTGAATTTATGCTATATGGTAATTTATGGACCTAATAGGTATCTAAAGCCATTTGCACATAACAAAATATGTATTTTATCAAAGTAATTGTTGAACTGAAATACAATTTTAGGGAGCAGGCGGGGCCCATTACTTACATCATAGGAGCCTACACAACACAAAACACTGTTGCTGTATGTAGGTTTAATTTTATTTATTTTTTATCTTATATTTTGGAAATGTACATCCAGTTTTTTTCTCCTTTCAATTTTTTGGGGGCCCCCAAGAGAGTGGGGCCCTAAGCTATAGCTTGTTCAGCTTACACGTAAATCCGGTACTGCTCTTGTTGATGACAAGGCAACCGTGGTCAGTCCCCCTCCAGCTGCAAATCAAAACATAACAACCTTATAAATCCAGCTGCATCCATAATATTTTTGAAGAGGCACTAAACGAGACGACTTCCTTTCTTTTTCCTTTTTCTTGTTCTTGCAAGCATTACTGGGTGAGCAGAATACGCTTAATCATTTTGTTCCTGCAAAGTAGTTTCGGGCTCCGGTTTCTGATGCGTGGGGCCTTGGCTGTGTCTTATGGGGTGGACCTAAAATTCGTCTTGGTTCACTCACTAGCAACCTTTCCAAGAGTTAATTATTAGGTGCCCTAGACAGTGAAACACACTCTCCTTCCCAGTGACTGATTTCTCTCTCTCTCTCTCTCTCTCTCTCTCTCTCTCTCTCTCTCTCTGTCGCTAAGGAAATGAAGTCGGATGCCTGGACATGCCAACTTCTTCCACTGCAAGTCTGGGCCTATCCCTTCATCTGGACTGGACCTTGACGTCAGGTGGTGAAATCCGCCTTCACCCCTCTTCTGGAGATTCCCCAGCGTGTCTGAGCATCGGAAGCAAAATCTGGGACAGTGAAAGTGACTCATCCTGGCTAGGAAGGCAGGTGGACTTAGCCCCAGGCGACATTGTCTGAGGCCACTTACAAAAGCTCAAGCTCATGTTGCCTGCCTCCTGCCTCTCCCCCCGCAAAACGCTTTTTAAAATAAATGAACAGCAAGCATGGTTGTTTTGACTTTCGTTGCTGCTGCTTCCATTCGAATCTGGCACTGGAATTATTTTGGCTGGGTTTGGGGGAGTCAGGATTCCTGGGTTCTCTCTCTCTGTTCTGCTCTTGGATGGAAGGGAGCAGATTTCTACCTTATAAAACCCCTGCCTGGCCACAATGGTGTAGTTGTAGTTTGAGGGCTGGATTCCAGGGAAAACTCGGAGACCTGGGTTCAAATCCCTGCTGCACTGAGGTTTCTTTTTACAATCAAGAGCATATAAATTTTGTGAAATAAATAAATAAAAGTGCAAAGGCATTCCTCAAACACTCAGAGGCCTTGCAGAGACACCTGGCAGGGCTTTCTGGTGTAGCAGTTGCAGCGTAGAACTGGACTTGGGTTTGAAGCCCAGCTCAGGGCTTGTCCACACTCCTGCTTGTCCAAGTGTCCCTATTTTCCAGGGACAGTCCCAGATTTACAGAAGCCATCCCGGTTAGGCACATACCTCCACATGTGGTGGGAGTGTCCCAAAATCCAACTATTCTGGACAACAGCCATACAAGAAATATGTAAAATAACTAAGCAAGTAATAGACATCACCCCAGAATTGGCCCTACTAAACATCTTCCAAGACAACAATGCCCATTTACACCACAAAGAACTCATAACCCACCTGCTCTCAGCAGCCAGAAACACCATAACCAGACACTGGAGAGACCTGTCAGGAGTAAGCATGGACCAATGGTACCAAATAGTATGGGAAACAGCCCTACTAGAAAAATTAACTAATAAACTGAAACTGACACGGGGACAAACAGAAGAAGACGCCTTCACCCCGGTATGGCTCCCATTTATCACATACACAGCCCAACAGGACAATGACAATAATCCACCAACAGCATACAAATCAATATGGCTAACCTGATCCAAAACACCCACCCACCTCACTCACACACGAAAACAAAGATCACCACAGCCAATCACAAGCAAACAATCACACCCTAGGCCAACCCCAACCTCTCTCACCACCAAAGGAACACAAGTGAACAACACAAGCAACGCTGACACCAAACTCTACATACATTAAACATAATAGAAACACCGCCACCCGACCCCACCCCCATCCATCTTCCCTCTCTCCACCCCCCCTTTCTTTTTTCTTTCTTTTTTCTTCTCCCCCTAATGCCTCAACAAATGAAACGGATTTGTAAAAATGTTACATGAAAAAAAACAAAAAACGAGGCACTACACTTCTGTAAAACAAGAAAATCCTTAATAAAATATTTAAAAAAAAAAAAAAAAAGAAGCCATCCCGGTTTCTGATTTGATCTCGGAATGTCCCGCTTTTCCTTAGGGGTAAAGGTAAAGGGACCCCTGACCATTAGGTCCAGTCGTGTCCGACTCTGGGGTTGTGGCGCTCATCTCGCTTTATTGGCCAGGAGAGCTGGCGTACAGCTTCCGGGTCATGTGGCCAGCATGACTAAGCCGCTTCTGGCGAACCAGAGCAGCGCATGGAAACACTGTTTACCTTCCCGCCGGAGTGATACCTGTTTATCTACTTGCACTTTGACGGGCTTTCGAACTGCTAGGTTGGCAGGAGCAGGGACCGAGCAATGGGAGCTCACCCCGTCGCGGGGATTCGAACCGCCGACCTTCTGATCGGCAAGTCCTAGGCTCTGTGGTTTAACCCACAGTGCCACCCGTGTCCCTTGGAGGACATGGTAGGAGGTCCCTATTATCATCAGCAAATTGTTGGAGGGTATGGAATAGGACACCCCTATTTTCACCAGATAACCTTTTATTTTCATCAGATAATTGTTGGGGTGCCCTTATTTTCACTGGATAAATGTTGGAGGGTATGCTAGAAAGCATCAGTCAAGTTTTCCGCTTGTCCGGTTTCTAGGCAGGGGTCTGAGTGGTTTTTGCCCTTGCTTTCTCTGGGAAAACCTGCTCTTTAGCAATAAATGTCAGTCTGGAGAAAACCCAATTGATGTTTGCTCTGATTCAGTGGTCAAGATCAGATTTCCCTGGTATGAATGAAATGAAATTTATTACGGTCAGAGACCAGCTTGAGAAACACAAATGGAACTACAATCCCAATAGCAAAACAAACATTTAAAACAATATACAACAATAGATTTTAAGTTTAAAAGTGTGATAGGCATATAAACACATAAAAACTTTAAAATAGACTACCTTAGAAAAATTTCCCTGGTAGAAAGCGGCAAGGTAAAGGCATGGCATGGCCGTGGGTCAGCCACCGAGTCTCTCTGCCAAACCTGAGGCTGAACCAAGCCCAGGGAAGGAGCACAGCTCACTGGTATGAGACATATGCTTGGCATGCAAAAAGTCCCAGGTGGATGTTGTTGTTAAAAAATTTATACCGCCCTATAGCCGCAGGTCTCAGGGCGGTTCATAGAATAAAATCATAATATAAAAACACAAAATACATAATCAAATCAAAAACAACCCAATAATCCCCCCTCACTATCTCTAGGTAGGAGTGGGAATCTCACATCTGAAACCCTAGAGCCGGGGTCAGCAAACTTTTTCAGCAGGGGGCCGGTCCACTGTCCCTCAGACCTTGTGGAGGGCCGGATTATATTTTGGAAGAAAAAAAAAGAACGAATTCCTATGCCCCACAAATAACCCAGAGGTGCATTTTAAATAAAAGCACTCATTCTACTAATGTAAAAACACCAGGCAGGCCCCACAAATAACCCAGAGGTGCATTTTAAATAAGAGGACACATTCTACTCATGTAAAAACATGCTAATTCCCAGACCGTCTGCAGGCCGGATTGAGAAGGCGATTGGGCCGGATCCGGCCCCCGGGCCTTAGTTTGCCTACCCGTGCCCTAGAGCCAGTCAGTGTTGATGGTAAACCCAGTGAGATAGACCAACTGTCTGACTTAGACTAAACCTGTTCTAAGCCGACCTCAGAGACTGTTCTGAGGATGAAGAGGGTGGATGGGGAGAACCCAGCGCACTGCCCTGAGCTCCTTGGAGGAATAAGAGTCGATTACAATGTGCCTGACAACAGTTCTGGGGCAATTCTTTACCCACCATATTTCTCGTTTGTTGCTAGACTTCCTGGTAACCGCAATAGGTGCAGAAATCCCAGGGGAGCAGAAAAGACTATTTATGTATGCAACCACGGCTACGTGGATGTTATTGGTCCAGAGATGGAAAGAAGATAAAGTCCCTGCCAGAGAAGAATGGCAGATCAAAGACTTCCGGGTTGGCGCCTCCGGCAATGGCGGAGCTCCTCCGTTCGGGAGGAACTTGCTCCGTGAAAAACAGGGTCTGACCGCCACGGCGAAGGTGGAGACCCATTGAAATCACAAGCGGGAGAAGCTTGTGAACCTGGGATTCAGCTGGCACCTTCTGCGCCTCCTCTACTCGCGGGAAAACCCTGTTTTGGGGATCTGGAGCGACGTGAGGTGAGTGGCGCGGTGCTTTGAATCGACTGCTTTTTTCACGGAGTGAAGCCGCATTGCTGTTGCCGGAGAGCGCTGACTTTTTCCTGTGGACAATTGGATTTTAAACAACTACTCGTGAGTAAATCGGAAAATTGGATTTTTAAATACTTTAATTTGGCACTGAAGCGGGAGGTCATAAACAGGAAGTCCGCCTTCCGTTTTTGTAAATAGACTGAAGCAAAGACGTTACAAGTTAAAGTCTTTGAAAGCTTTTGGCAAAGGATTAAATTTCCATCGGTTTAAAATACAAACCCCCCTTGGAAGCAGGAGAAGAGGGTTTCTCTTTTTGTAATCTATAAAAGTAATAAATATTATTAAAAAAAAAAAAAGAATGGCAGATCAAATCGATGGATTATGCCAAAATGACCAAAATGACTGGAAGAGACAGAAATCTGGAAGACCAAAATTTTAATAAGGAATGAGGGGAAATTATAACCTATCTTAAAAAACCATTGTAAACAGTTAAAATCGTTAGTAGGCTTGGAATAGCACTTTAGCTTAATGGTGAATTTTGGACACAATGGAGATGTAAAAGATTTGGATTATCACAAAGATGCAGGAGGAAATGATTAACAATAAGGCCCACAAAGGGGAGGGGGAAAGTTCTTTGGAATCTTGTTTTTATGCTGTATGTTTGATATGTGACTGTAAAATTTTAACCTGAAAAACCAAATAAATAAATTTCTATTTCTCGTTTGCTTGTTTGTTTATACTGTTCTTTGTTGGGGGGTGGGGTGCTGACTTTATGCCCCTTCTAATTCTTGGATCTGGCAAGTGTTAACTTCTAAGCAAATTCCTGGAATACCCAGGCTAGCTTTCTGGTGAGGTAATGGCCCATGAAGGTAAAAAAGGAAGTGGTTCAGCGCCAGGGGACAAATGGGTGGT
Organism: Podarcis pityusensis; assembly: GCF_964106645.2. Classification (NCBI taxonomy): domain Eukaryota; kingdom Metazoa; phylum Chordata; class Lepidosauria; order Squamata; family Lacertidae; genus Podarcis; species Podarcis pityusensis. Next base: position 40,661,897 of record NC_138038.1, on the reverse strand, counting down.
CCTCCCTCCTCCCTCAACTCACCAGTAGTTAGAAAGAGAAAGGCCAAAGTGGTTAATTGAGGTGTGTAATCTAGAAGCTGGAGGAGGAAGAAGGCTGAAGCCTGTGAGACAGAGACATGCCTCATTTCTGCTTGCAGCCAAGGCTGCGGCCATGACTCTTGGGGTGTTGGTGCTTTGAACCCCTCCATCGTAGGCTCAGGTTGTATGTGTGTGTAAATAAACTATTAAATTGTGGGTGGACATAGCAGACGACACAGAGATTTCTCCAAGTAGTTCTTTATAAGTAAGCTGGAACTGAACTGAACAGCAAACAGCTCAGCCAGCCAGCTTTTATAGGCAGCCAACTGTCAACATTGTAACAACAACAACCAGGGTTTCCCGCCTAAATTAACTGACGTGGACCTGAGTGAAAACCATATACACAATACCCCTGGTGGCCAGGGTGAGAACTTCAGTACATAACATAAACCATATCTCATAAAGATGCCACAGTCTCCGCCGTGCCTCGTTTCAAAGGAAACACAAACTCTGGTTAAGCGCTTCAACAAATAACTGGTCAAACTTGGGGATCCCTGGATGCGGGCAGCCATGCAAGGTTCAAACTAGCAGTTAGCTGGGACAGCGAGAGGGGGGAAACTTTATTTGGAGTTTTGGTTTTCATTGTTGTTGCAGAAAAGCCACAGCTGGCCTTCACCATGCCAGCCTCAAATCAGGCAGAGGGTCTTCTCGGTAGTGGCACCCGCCCTGTGGAACGCCCTCCCATCAGCTGTCAAGGCAATAAGCAACTATCTTACTTTTAAAAGACATCTGTTTAGGGAAGCTTTTAATGTTTAATGCTGTATAGTGTTTTTAATATTCTGTTGGGAGCCGCCCAGAGTGGCTGAGGAAACCCAGCCAGATGGGCGGGGTATAAATAAATTATTATTGTTATTATTAAATCAAAAGTAACATGACAGATGCTATCAAGTGACTGGCAGAGAAATGATTACTGTATTAAGGAGAACTTACATTTTGCAGCATGAAATACAAACTGTTAATATATATATATATATATTTTATATATTTTCCTGGAACAATTTTTTAATATGTGGATTTGGTTTCTGTCTTCCTCTGCCAGCTTTTCTCCTGTAAAATGGGTATTTTGTGGGGCTCATGATCGTTCCTTAGATTTCCAAGAGTTCCCCAGGGTCCAAAAAGGCTGGGGATCAGGGCGTTGATGGGGACGGTCAGTTTGGTGTTGCCAAGGGCCTAGTTCTCACTGAGGTAGCAATTCCTTGTGGCTTGGCTGTACCCCTTACGGCAACAGGTGGGGGTTACAGGCGTTGGAACGCTCTTCCATTTTGAAGGGGAAAACATCCTACACACAGACAATTAGATTTCAGGGGGGAAGGCATGCAAAGATAATTTTTTTGTAAGATGAAGCATTTCAAACACCCCATTTACAGTCTCAAGCGGTACCGCCCAGACGCAGGATTTTTAACACCTCCATGGAAAGCTGGTGGCAGTTATGGTGGTACAGGCGATTATAGCAATTTTTCTGGTAACAGTGTTTGCTGGTGGGGGTGGTGGGGCCCAGTTGTGTGCAGGATCATGACTGTGTGCCAAGCAGAAAATCAAGATTGCAAAACCCCCAAGCCCACTTCCTAAAACACACATCTCTCATATTAAAACAGTTTTGATTAATAACATAAGCAGGAGCCGCAGGCTTTCCAAGTAATTCTGTATTGTTTTAAAGGAGGAAATAATCTCAACTATTTTATAGATAAACAAGCCACTAAAATGTCCTTGCTCCTTAGCTGGAATGTTGCATGTCTACTAAAAATAGGTCCTTCCTTTTACCAGAATGAATCATTACATATTTTGGAGGGGGGAAATGGCCTTGTATAAGGAAACATAAATACAGCTCATCAGAAAGGCAGGTTAAACTGAGATATCTCCCCTCACAGTCCTACAGTTCCAAGAGAAGAGAGACTGATGATTCAACTGCTCTGGGAATTGTAGATCTATGAGGGGAATAGGGGTCCCCTAACAACTCTCAGCAGTGTTATCAAACTATAATTCCCAGGGTTCTTTCAGGGGGAAGGCGTGCAGTGTAGATGGGGCCCTGGTCAGAATCGGAGTTGTGTCCTCAATCTTTCCCAGCATCAGGATCTTTTCCAGGGAGTCTTCTCTTCTCATGAGGTGGCCAAAGTATTGGAGCCTCAGCTTAAGAATCTGTCCTTCCAGTGCGCACTCAGGGCTGATTTCCTTCAGAATGGAGAGGTTTGATCTTCTTGCAGTCCATGGGACTCTCAAGAATCTCCTCCAGCACCATAATTCAAAAGCATCAATTCTTTGGCGATCAGCCTTCTTTATGGTCCAGCTCTCACTTCCATACATCACTACTGCAAAAACCATGGCTTTAACTATACGGACATTTGTTGGCAAGGTGATGTCTCTGCTTTTTAAGATGCTTCCTAAGTTTGCTATTACTACAACCCAATTCTTCAGATTCACTTACGGCATCGTGAAATGAGGGGTCGGTCGAGTTTATTTGAAAGGGAGTCCAATTAAATGCAATAGAACGTTTTTGTTGTTTCACAGTCTGGTTTTTGTTTTGGGGTTTTGTTGAATTTCTCTCATTTCAGTGTAAAAGCCACATCAAAATCTTTTATGCAATACTGTATTGGAAAGCTCTCCCCCTAGGGATGCTTGCCTGGCGCCAGCACTGACAACTTTTCAGTGCCAGGCAAAAACTGTTCTTTAAAATTCTCCCAAGTATTTGGGCAATAATTTTGTTCCGATCTAGGAGTTACAATCCTGATTATTGTATAAAATACAATATTGTATATATTGTATAAAATGCAAAATACTTTTTAAGGCACCTCTAGGCCATCACTATTTCTGGACGGGATTCAGTCACATACCATCATATTCAGGCGGCGCACTTAAAAAAGGGGCTTGAGAGGTCTCGTGCAACGAATCTGCTTCTTTAGAAGACTGGACTCTTTGCAAGAAAATGGTGGGGAAACCCACGGGAAAGTGTGGGACACTTCCTTTGACGCAAGATCACACCTTCCTGCAAACAAACGAAAGTGGATGCTCGTGTCTAATCTACCTGCAAACAAATCAGGATGAATACTAAATGAATAGCTTGTCCGGAAGCAGCCTGAGTGTAAAGTATTGCTTCAATGGATAATGTTTGCTATGTGTGGTATGTTTTGCATATTCCTTTTTAAAAAAAAAAAAGTCACTTCAAGTCTTCCTTGATTGTCGGAAGTGATAAATAAATTGAATTAATTGTAATCATAAGCAAAGCTGCTCTCTTCCCAGGGCTTCATTTGAGCTGGAACTCATGTAGCGGTTGAAAGCATGTGTGCTGAGCCAGGTTTCCTCTGTTTGCCTAAGGCAACATACTCTTTGGACTCCTGCAGTCTGGTGGGTTCCCCGCCTCGTCTACTCTGTAACTTATTATTGATGCAATAAGAGTGCATTAGTGGGAGATTTTTACTGGCTCATGTACACACTATTTCACTTTATGAGTTGTTCTGTGATGCCTCCCCAATGCTATTAAATTGTTGCGCTCGTTCGCTCTGCTTTAGCACATCCAAAGTGGTAAACACACACACAAACAAAAACCAAGGAACATTTGAAGTATAATAAGTTACGGGATTTCAGCAGGAAGTTACCTTTTTGAGGTTCTCTACAATATCCTTTTCAAGGTTCAGTGGTCAGAACGGTGCACACACCGTTCCTAGGGTAGTTGCACCAATAGCTCTGTATTGCTATGATCACAATTATTATTATTATTTATTAAATTTATATACTGCCTTTCTCAGGGCAGTTCACAAGAATAAAAAAATACAAAAGCACAAATAAATAGAAAAACAAAACAAAACACCCCCCCCCCCAACATTTAAAGGACCGTAGAATATTAATCAGCCCAAGGCCTGGTTAAAGAGGAATATTATTTTGCATGGCGCTTAAAGTTGTATAATGAAGTGCCAGATGAATCTCTCTGGGGAGAGCATTCCACGGACGGGGAGCCACTACAGAGAAGGCCCTGTTCTCGTGTTGCCACCCTCTGGACCTCACGTGAAGGAGACACGAGGAAGGGCCTCAAAGGATGTATGTGGAATCCTAGAAAATTTATATGGGGAGAGGTGGTTCTTGAGGTATTGTAGTCTTGAGCCATTTAGGGCTTTGTAAGTCAAAAGCAGCCCTTTGAACTGGGCCTGGAAACTGATTGGCAGCCAGTGCAGTCGGACTAAGATCAGTGTAATAGGCTCAGACCGTCTTGCCTTGATGAACAACTTGGCCACTGAATTCTACATCAGCTGAAGTTTGTGGGGTGCCTGGACTCCCCTTCTAATTCCTGGGTGCCAGACATTTAATTTAGCATGTTAAAATACAAGTCAGGAGCCAGCCTGGTGATGGCCTACTAAATAGGAGCCATTAGCTGGGACAAAGCTCTGTGCCACAGGGCGAACGGGTGGTGCCCCCCCCCCATGGTCAGTTAGTTAGAAAGACAAAGGGAGAGTTTTAGGATAGAGCTTTTGCAATGATGTTGCAGTCCATAAAAATCAGCAAGCTGGAGGGAGGGCCAGAGCCACGTTTCAAAGCATGTTTCGGCTGTGGCTATGGGAAAAGCAAGGCCCTTTTGGGATGGCAGTGCTCTGACTCGCTCCATTGCAGGCGAAAGATTCCATCAAAGGTGTCTCCGAAAAATTTTACACATCACTTGGCAAGACAGGTGAACTAGTATCAGTGTACTGGAAGAAGCAAAGATCTCCAGTGTTGAAGCAATGATTCTTCAACATCAACTTCGTTGGAGTGGTCATGTTGTGCCATAGCTGTCAACCTTCCCTTTTTTTGCGGGAAATTCCCTTTTCCCAGCGCCGTTTCCCGCTGCTATCCTGGATTGTTAGATATCCCATAGACTGTCCCTGGGACAGGTGAGGCTGCTGATCCCTTATTTTCGAGGCTGCTGATCCCTTATTTTCAAATCTGAAAGTTGACAGCTATGTGTTGCGCGGATGCCTGATGATCGTCTTCCAAAGCGACTACTCTATTCCGAACTTAAAAATGGAAAGTGTAATGCTGGTGGTCAACAAGAGGTTTTAAGACTGTCTCAAGGCAAATCTCAAAAAAGTAGTATAAACACTGACAACTAGGAAACACTGGCCTGTGAGCGCTCCAGTTGGAGAACAGCCTTCACCAAAGGTGTCATAGGCTTTGAAGATGCTCGAACTCAGGATGTAAGAGAGAAACGTACTAAGACGAAGGCACGCTTGGCAAATCCAGACCATGATCAACTCCCGCCCAGAAACCAATGTCCCACTGTGGAAGGACGTGTGGATCCAGAATTGGCCTCCACAGTCACTTACGGACTCATTGTTAAAACAGTATTTATGGAAGACAATCTTACTTGGCTACAAGTGATCGCCAAAGAAGAAGAAGAAAGAAGTGTGTGTGTGTGTGTGTAAATAAGCCATATATCAGGGGTCAGCAAGGTTTACCTCACCGGTAAGGTTCACTCCAGCTGATTTCTGGCGTCTGTGTCTGCGCAGACGCTATTTCCGAAGCCGTGGAAGCAAGTCCCCACGCTGCACTGTGCCAGTATAGCACAGCGTGCAGGGACTTGCTGAGCAGGCAGCTCAGTTTGGGGCCGCTTGTGGCCCATGGGCTTTAGGTTGCTGACCCCTGCCATATATCATAAATAAACCACTGTGCCTCATTTCCAAAGGAAACAGTGGTGTAAGGGACAGGAACCCTCAGAATCTCAGCACCGCTGTGGAGATTGGGTTGGCAGACTATATAATATCCACTGAAGTTTCATCTTTAAGTACCGTATTTTTCGCCCTATAGGACGCACTTTTTCCCCTCCAAAAATGAAGGGGAAATGTGTGTGCGTCCTATGGGGCGAATGCAGGCTTTCGCTGAAGCCTGGAGAGCGAGAGGGGTCGGTGCACCGACCCCTCTCGCTCTCCAGGCTTCAGGAAGCTCTGCGCAACCCTCAGGAGACCGGCTCCGAGGGTTGCACAGAGCTGCCTGCAGTCCCGGACTCAGCGCAGCTCTGCGCGGCCATCGGGAGCGGGGCGCGAAGTCCCGCCCGGCTCCTGATGGCCGCGCAGAGGTGCCTGCAGTCCCGGGCTCAGCGCACTTCTCCCCATCGCCAGCCCCACAAGCTCGGGGGACAGCGGGGAGGCGGAGTGCGCCTTCCCGCTGTTCCCTGACCTGGTTCTTCCAGCCCCGCACCTGGGAGAGGAAATAATTTTTTTTTCTTTATTTCCCCCCAAAAAAACTAGGTGCGTCCTATGGGCCAGTGCGTCCTATGGGGCGCAAAATACGGTAGATGAAATTAAAGTTTCCTCTTTAACCATACTACAGTGGTACCTTGGGTTACAGACGCTTCAGGTTACAGACTCCGCTAACCCAGAAATAGTACCTCAGGTTAAGAACTTTGCTTCAGGATGAGAACAGAAATCGCGTGTCAGCAGGAGGCCCCATTAGCTAAAGTGGTACCTCAGGTTAAGAACAGTTTCAGGTTAAGAACGGACCTCCAGAACGAATTCAGTTCTTAACCAGAGGTACCACTGTATTTACAGTTTTCAGAAGGGGTGGAACTTTCACAGATTGTGTTTTTGGCAACAAACCCTCCTTATGCATTCTTGATGGCTCAGTGTTGCCACCTTGTGTCCATGCTGCAACATGGCGGTTTGGTTGCCCCTCACTTGGCGATATCAAGGGACACATTCCTAGCTCGCATTCAGACAAAGTCTGTTCTGAAATGCTCATTCCCACGGACAACTAAGAGCTCCCCTTTCTCCCACACTTCTGCCACTCCCATGTTAAATTAGGCCACGGCCTACAATTAATGACAGAGTGCAAGTCAATGCCATTTTATTTGTTCTCTCCTATTCTGCTCTTGTACCTCATCTGTTTTGCTTTCTGCTAAACCTCTTGCATGAGGGATAGAGAACATGTGGCCCCAGCTAATGGTCAGAAATGATGGGAGTTGGGAGTCCAGTGATGTCTGGATGACCACAAGTCATTGTTGTCCCCCCAATCTTAAAGATTGTCATGAGGGCTGGATACTAACCCTCAGGTTAAGCAAGCTGCAAAATGGGAACCTGCCTCAACAGTGGCTCAGAATGTGTGGACAAATAATTGAAAAGGGATCATGCTGCTTCAACTATTTTATTTGTGGCATGAAACTTGGGAGACAACAGGTAAGTTTGCTAGATGGTCAAGGATGATGGCAGCTGAAGTCCAACATCTAGACCACAGGTAGGGTACCTATGGCCCTCCACTAGCCATGCTGGCTGGGGCTGATGGCAGTTGGAGTCCCAACAGTATCTGCAGAGACACAGGTTTGTCCCCTCACAATGATCTTCTTAAAGCATCACCGTTATTATTGTTATTGTAATTATTATTATTTGATAAGAAATACTTCCCACTGCACCACAGAGTCCCCTCATGAGCTTTTTGCAGACATCACCATCGTATTATAATCATTTGTTTAATAAAAGGCCCCTGCTTGTAACAGGCTTAGAGTCTAAATTAGACAATTCTAGACACAAGTATGGAGGAGCAGGGAGGGCAAAGACCAATAAATACATTTGTCATCTTACAGTACTGAGAATTTCCTAAAAAACACACACACCTTTCTCTGAAACAGGCAGAACATTTACCAGTGAAGAAAAGTTGACTTAACGCCAGCCTGGGTTCCAGCCCCAATGTATACATTTCAAATATCTCCTCCCACAAGATGGCCACCTTGTCTCCTGGTCGGAGTGTCCGTTTTGCCATCCAAAAATCTCCTTGCCTTCCAAACCTCCCCCTTTCCCAAGAGCCCCAGCAGGAAGTTGGAGGTGGAACATAGAACCGAGGCTTGAAGGTCTGGCCAGTCCACCTGCTGACCAGAAAATAAATGTCGGGCTGAATGAAAAAAGGCTTGAAGACACCTTAACGAGTTTTGGTTTTTGGGATGCCTAAATGGGGGAAAAACAACAGCCACAGAGGACACGACTAAGATGGCAACCAAACCACCCATCTCCTCACACCTGTGCTACCTCCCATCTCCTAGCAACCAATCTGCCAATCTCCTCCCTTTCAAGCCACAAGCCCTAGCAACTGAGTGGCTGGTCCCTGACTCCTTAGCAACCAAAGTTCTGAAAACACCCAAGCTGCCTGTTTCCTCACTTCTTAGCAACCAACTGTGATCAATGGGACTCCCCAAAACTCATCTGCACCTCTTTCAAATTGGACTTCCCTTCCCTTGAGAAGTTCCTTATCTCACACAGCTTACCCGATAAAGAAACGCTGATGTTTTTGCTCACCCAACCCTGAAGCTGTTGGGCCTTCTCCCTCCGCCAGCTGCCATATTTGTGGGCTGCCCTTCCTCAGTCAAATCTCTCGGCCTCCGATTCCACTCATCATCGACCCAACCACCATTCTTTGGCTACCATGGAAACTGGCCGCTTATAACGAGGGCACAGCCAATCTTTACCATTCCCTTCTGACAACCAGTGATTTACTAAGATATCTGCTGTCTTAAATTATCTGGATAACAACCCAGGATTCCTCATCTCAGCCTTTCTTTAGCAGAATAAGTGAACAAAATAATCAACTTCATTGAGAACTAATTTTGCTTTCCTTCTGCTTCTTTGAGAACCTGAATTGTAACTTCCTGAATCACCATCCAATTCACCTTTCCGTAGCAACTGATCGCCCATGGTAACCAAACTACCCAGCTCCGTTGCCCTGGTAACAGATGCATCGCCCTAGAATACCCTTCCAGGAATGGGATCGGCTCTGGTAAGCAAAGTATTAGTGTTGGGAACCCCACTCCCCTAACCCATTTCTACCCCAACAATAAATTGCCCTCAGCAAAGAGCCCACGGCCAACCTCTGCCTGGTGGTCAATAAACGCTCTGTGGTAAAATCACCAGTTCTTCGGTCACCATGGCGACCGAGCAACCAGTCCCCCATCACCCGTTCTTTCCTCCCAAGGACCGATGTCCTCTTGGCGATCAAATCCTGTGGCCACATGCATTAATCATCTCGCTTTCCAGAAACCGGTTGCCACCAGTATCGTTGTGTCTCATACGGACCAGACGCCCACCCTTTATTCAACGCCCCACTGCCACCCCATAATCCTCATGGAGCGTGGGTCAATCCGAGGGGAAGACGGCAGGGGCAGCATGGAGGGCATGAGGGAAGGCCCAGCTAATGTTGGCGACCTCTGCGGAGACAGGGTTTGTTCCGAGTCCCCATCGCTCGGGCTGGGGCTGGGCAGGCGAGCGAAGGCCGTCCAGATTCCACGAGGTCGCGGTTTGTCTCCTGGGGCAGGCGCCGGGTCGCCGTGCACGCGCTGGTGGCGGATGAGCGTGGAGGAGCGGCCAAAGCTCTTGCCACAGCGGGCGCAGCGGTAGGGCCGGGCCCCCGTGTGCGCCCTCTGGTGGACGGTGAGGTAGGAGCTGTCGCCATAGCGCTTGCCGCAGACGTTGCACTTGAAGGGTTTCTCGCCTGAGTGGATGATCTGGTGGCGGATGAGGTGGGAGCTCTCAGAGAAGGACTTGTCGCACTGCGTGCAGCGGTAGAGCTTGACGCCCGTGTGCGTGCGCTCGTGGCGCACCAAGTCCGAACGCTGAGAGAAGCTCTTGGCGCACGACCGGCAGCCGAATGGCCTCTCCCCCGTGTGCACCCGCTGGTGGCGGATCAGGTGAGAGCTCAGGGTGAAGCTCTTCCCGCAGTCCGTGCAGTCAAAGAAGCGGGTGGGAGGGGCTGCCACGCGGCGGTAGCTGCGGCGACAGGGGCGGCTACCCCAGGGGCGCCTCCCTCGGCCGGATTTGGCCCCTCTCGCCTTGGTGCTGCCGCCCCCCTCCCCGCCGCTGCTGCTGCCGCCCCCCTGCAGGACTTCACAGGCCTCCTCCCAGCCCAGGACCGGGGCGGAAACCACGGGGGGGTCCTCGGAGTTGGGGTCCTCCGGCGCAACCGGGGTTTCTTCCTCTTCCCAGTCCTCATTCTCACTGGTTGTTCCCTCATCTGGCGAGAGAGTTGAGAAAAGAGAACAAAAGAGTTGTGATTTTAAAACTTTTTATTTGTGGTTTCTGCATTTATTTACTTATTTTTAAAATCCATTTTATATTGCCACAGGCAATAGAAACAGAAACAGAGAGATGATGCTAGGCAAAGACCAGGGGGGCGTGAGGAGCGCCTTCCACAACAACTGCAGCACCATAATTGAAAATGGCCCCCCACCTTGCTAGCCCCCCACCCATCAACTGCCCTGGAAACAAACAGGGCTTTCCTGCTTTTTCTCGCAAGAGGACAGCGGCCAAAATGGCCGCCGCATTTTGTTTTCTTTTTAAAAAATATTTATATTGGCAACTTCAACATAACAACTTATCAAAACATAACATATTCATTATTTCCCCCCCTTTTTCCCCACCCCCAAACCCTCCCTCCCCTCCCCCAGAGACTTCCCTCAGCTCCTGATTTCTCAACACATATTATTCTCTGCATGTTATAAAATTATACAAATCCTTACATTATCTATCTACCATGTTATCAATCAATAAATTGGTGTATGTTTATTCAAAACCTGCCAAGGAGTCCAATTCATTTTGTTGTGTTTTTAAGTAATTTGTATAAAGTTCCCATTCCTCCTTGAAATAACAGTTGTCCCTGTCTCGCAATTTGTGTGTCAATTTAGCTAGTTCTGCATAATTCATCAGTTTCTCTTGCCACTGTTCTTTTGTCGGGATTTCCTCATTCTGCCATCCAATGGCCACCGCGTTTTCATGCAATTTCGGGCTGTGCTTTTTTCGAGCACGATGCCCCGAAAGCACGCGTTTTGGGTGGTGTGTCTGAAAAAAAGCGCTTTTGTGGGGACACGATCTCACATGGGTCATGTGACACATGGGGGAGTGAAGACCCAGAAAACAATGTCCTGGATTTGGGCTACAGGTAGGTAGCTGTGTTGGTCTGCCGTAGTCGAAACAAAATAAAATAATTTAAAATAATTTAAAAATTCCTTCCAGTAGCACCTTAGAGACCAACTAAGTTAGTTATTGGTATGAGCTTTCGTGTGCATGCACACTTCTTCAGATACACTAAAACAGTAGTCACCAGACCCTTATATATAGTGAGAGGGTGGGGAGGGTTATTATTCAGAAGGATGGTGGGAATGGGTGATTGGCTGATAGGTGTGGATTTGGGCATCACTGTGTTGGAAGATATGTGCCAGTCCAGGAACATACAGAGCTGCCTTGCCCTGTGTCTGACCGTTGGGTCTTCCTAGCTCAGTAATGTCCACAATGATTGGCAGCAGCTCTCCAGGAATTCAAGCAGGGGTCTGTCTCTGCCCTACCTAGCAAATGAACCTGGGACTTTGTGCACGCAGAGTAGGCGCGTCAACCACTGAGCTGCCACCCTGCTTCCTCACCTGCCTGGGCCTCTGAACTCACAAGGCTTCAGGATGCTAAGTTAAGGCAAAAGCCGAGCACTCTGCTGCTCTTCCCAAATTTGAACCACTTACTGTATTTTTTGCTCCATAAGACACACTTTTTTCCTCCTAAAAAGTAAGGGGAGATGTCTGTACATCTTATGGAGCAAATGTGTGATCGATCGCTGGCTGCCTTTCAGGCCCCAGCCCCTTGACCAGGTCTCCATAGTTGAATGTTCTGCAGACGGAGGCTGTTTGTTTCCCCAGCGACATGTGACTGGCTGATTTGATTATCTGTCTGGAACCTTTCCTTTCCTTTCCTTTCCTTTCCTTTCCTTTCCTTTCCTTTCCTTTCCTTTCCTTTCCTTTCCTAAAGAAGCTGCAGAAATGTGAGTTGAACCCCATAAAAACAGGATTTTTCCCCTTTGCAAAGTAGGCTCAACAACTTTGAGCTGATCCTCAAAAAAGGGGCTTTTCCCCTTTGCAAAAGAAGCTGCACAACTTTGAGCTGATCCCCCCAAAAATGGGGCTTTCCCCCTTTTCTCCTCTAAAAACTAGGTGCATCTTATAGTCAGGTGCGTCTTATGGAGCGAAAAATATGGTACATCCAAGTGATACCACAATACCATGATCCCCGCAGAACCTTCCCAGAGGCTTCTGGCCCCTTCTAGTCTTGCTCCCTCGTTCTGTGACAGTTTTGCCACTCTCTCACCTGTGTGGGCATCCCTTGTGCTTTCCCTTTCCTCTGGCCTTCGCTCCAGGTCCTGGTTCAGGACTCGCGGCTCATCCCTTTGCTCCATCCAGGAGATCATGTTGGGTTTAACAATGGGGAATCCTGCCCACAACAGGGGGGGAGAAAACAACAGCAGCAGACGGTGAAATCTGAACACTGCAGTCCCGTCGGGTCTCTTCCAAGCATCTCAAATTGAAACAGGAGGCAGAGAATGGATAGATCAGTGGTCCCCCCAAAAACATTTTCCCCACGGGCCACTTGAAAATTGCGGAGGGTCTTAATGATTTTCCTGCCCATCACAGCAATTGTAATGCATTGCACTGGAGGCTGCGGAAGTTTTAATTGTGTTTTTATTGCCTCTTTCATTTCTCATATATTGCATCTGACTGTATTTCAATTTGGATTGCGCAGATTGCAAGGCGAACAGCAAGAATAAATAATAAGATGCAATATAGAGAAATGAAAGAAGCAATAAAAATACAATTAAAAAGCAGTATGAATATTTCATGGGCCGGGCCCCCCCCCCCCCCATTTTATAGCCGCTGCTCCCGAGGGTTCTCCACAGACACGGCGGACCAACTGGACGATGCCTGTGGGCCACTGTAGGTCTGGAAATCCTTGGGGCAGATAGTTATCCCAACCTAAGAGGGCAGCTCTCTTCTTCTTTTTAGTAAGCAAAAGTGATTTTTAGAAAGGAATTCAGTGAAGCTTGTCAGACAGAACCATTTCCCATCTCCTCCCCACACCTGGTGTTCAGGGGAGAGCATTCTCCCCCCACCAAAAAACACCAAGCCAATTTGTGGGGATGCAAGGGGCATATAGAAGGCAAGCACAGTTTGCTTTCCCTGGTTTGCTTTCTTCTTTCTACTTTGGGCAAAAAGTAGGGTCCCTTCCAACTCTACAATTCTATGATTCCTATGGTCTTGGAGTCTGTAAAAAGAAGAAGAAGAAGAGGAAGAAGAAGAAAGTTATTCCATTCTTCATTTTAACATACAGTGGTACCTCGTGTTAAGTACCGTCCCCCTTACGAACGCTTCGGGTTACGTGCTCAACTAAACCGGAAGTAGATGCCCCTTGTTGCGAACTTTGTCCCGGGATGCAAGTGGAAGTCATGCGCGAGCGGCGCAGCGGGAGGCGCCATTAGCGAAAGCGCACCTCATGTTACGAGCAGTTTCCAGTTACGAACGGATGTCCGGAACGGATTAAGTACATAACACGAGGTACCACTGTATATTTTGATATGAAACAGAATGTTACATTAGGTAACATTTGGGGCACTCCTCATCCCCCTCTCTCTAACCTACATCACAGGGTTGTTGCGAGGAAAAATGCACGTCACAAAATGCAGTTCCCCCGCTTGCACCAGGAACTGGTCCATTGAATTCATCCTGCCATCTCATTCTCGTAGAATCATAGAATTTTAAGAGCTGGAAGAGCCCACAAGGGTCATGTAGCTCAACCCCGTGCAATGCAGGAATCATTTTGCCCAACATGGGGCTCGAACCCACAACTCTGAGATTAAGCTCCTCCCTAACCCCCGCACTCTTTATTCTGCTTTCTCTGAACGGCCAAAAAGAAAAGTTGCACATTCAGAACTGAGGTATACAGATCCAGATTCCTGGTCTATACAACACAAATAATGCTATTTATTAAAAGACAAAGAAAGAGGGGGGGGGAGTGAGGGAGTTGCACTGTATGTAGAGATCCCAGGTTCAGTTCTGGGCATCTTCAGCTGGAAAAGAATCACCTAGTACAGGTGTCTTAGCTGGTGATGGGGAAGACTTCTCTCTGCCTGAAACCCTGGAGTACAACCTCCAATCAGCAGAGACAATAGTTCGCTAGATCAACCAATGGTCTGCCTCGACAGAAGACAGCTCCGTATATTCACATACTTTCTTGCTGCCCATTGATGCTCAGTGAATCCAACACTTCCCTCCCTCACCCATGTAGTTCAAGATGATAACACATTTTATTAAAAACGTGCATACAAAATAAAACTTGCAGTCATTTATAACAAGTGTTTCTTCTGAATGACAAGTCCCTGTTTCAATTAAGGGCAAAATCCCCACTGTTCTAAATTGTATGCAAACACGATCCAAATGTAATAAATGCAGTATGAAATAGAAATGTTCACTTCATTGAACCATAGGATTGAAGAGTTGGGAGGGACCCTGAGAGTCATCTAGACTAACCCCCCTGCAATGCAGGAATCACTGCGAAAGCATCCATGACAGAAGGATCAAAGACAGAAAAAGCAGAATGGGAAGAGAAAGAGGGGAACTGACAGAAAAGTGGGGAAGGAGAAAGAGAAAAAAGATAAGAGGAGATTTGGGATCCAATTCCTGCTTGGCTAGAAAGCTCACTGCGTGGCCTGGGGCCAGCCACAGCCTTTCAGCCTAATCTACCTCACAGGGTTGTTGTTTGATTATAATGTGTGTGTGCATGCATGTGCTTGTTCATGCAGGGGAACGGGCTCCTCCTGCCACCCTGTGCATCTTGAGGGAAAGGCAAGACAAAACTGCAAGGGAATAGTGAAATAACCCCTCTAAGAACAGGGTGTTGGGGCAGGGCTGTGGCTACGGGAAGGGAGGGGAGCCTAGCCAGTTTGGGTTTTTTTGCCGAGGCGGGGGGGGAAGCCTCCAGAGGAGCACCATCGAGGCTCCCAGGGGTGTGCCAAACTGAGTCTTGCCAAAGAAAGCCTAGTTTGTGTGCGTGGAGGGGGGCGCAACCGACGTTTTACCCACCCCAACATCCGCGTGCCAATTTCATGGAAACATTCGCCGTGGATAACTGGCAGAGACTTTCAGAAATCAGGAGGTGGACAGGATTGGGTGAGAATGAAGGGATACCTGGATATATATGGAAAGGCGGTGAGGGGGAACCAGCCAGAGAAGGAGAAGGAGCTCCCTTCCTTCCCCACTGGTACCAACCTCCGATGGCCATTGTCTCCGCAACAGCAGGTTGCGCCAGCCCTGATGCCCCTCTTGGGGACGGTGCGGGGTGGTCGTGCCAGGCTGCGCTCTGCCGGACTACGCGGGCATAAGCGTCTGAGGATCTTCTCCACACCCCTCACCTCCCCCCAAACCCGGGTGGGGTTTATTCCCCAGCCGCCTCTTCCCTCCCGTGGCCAGGATCCTGCTCCTGTCCGCTGGCCACCCGCACCTCTCCGCGCCCAGGGAAACGCACTCACCCAGCGCGCTCCACCTCCGGGGCGCACGGCGGGCGCCGATCCCCTGCGCGCTTTCTCCCGGGAGGATGGGGCTGTGCGCTGGGGGGCGGGGAGTGGAAGGGGGGCGCGACCTCGGGGGCCCAGCCCCTTTCTCCACCCCCTAAGCCGGGGGCAGGAGAAGCGCACAGCCGGGCGCGCGTGTGCGTCTGGGTTGCCTGCAGGAAGTTGCCGCCGCCATGTACCGTCCCTCCAGCTCTCCAGGGTCGCTGCGCTCCCGCTTCTCTCTAGGATGCGGAGGAAATCGCAGCTCGGTGCCTTTAACTCCTCGCGCAGGCGGCTTCCCCGTCCCAAACTCTTCTGTCTCTGATGCTGAGCATTGCGAGTCTTCAGCTTTCTTTCAAAAGTCTCGCATGCACGCGCTATTCTGGGATGGGTGCTCCCCACGGCTCCGCTTTGCATGAGAACCCTTGCCGATTTATTCTTCGTATTAACTTTACTAAGGTTTATTCTTCTCCCTTCTACGATTGGATTGAAGACTTCTATAAACGCGCAACATAGGAACAAGGTGCCTACAAACGCAGACTTGCCATGGACAGATTCAATGATATGTGGAATCCGTTCTTACAAATAATGTAATATGTTAAGATCTGGTGAAGTACAATAAAAACCTTGTAAAGTAAAAAAAGAAAAATAAGATTTATTCTTCATATTAATGAGCTGTTCGAGAGTGGAACGGCCTGCCCCTGGAGGTTAATAATAATAATAATAATATTTATACTGTATCCCGCCCATCTGGCTGGGTTTCCCCAGCCACTCTGGATGGCTTACAGCATACAGTATATAAAACATTGTAACATACCCAGCATTTAAAACTTCCTGATACAGGGCTGCCTTCAGATGTCTTCTAAAAGTTACAGTTACAGGTAGGTAGCCGTGTTGGTCTGCCATAGTCGAAACAAAATAAAATAAATAAAATAAAACTTTAAAATCTGAAGAAGTGTTCATGCACATGAAAGCTCATACCAATAACAAACTTAGTTGGTCTCTAAGGTGCTACTGGAAGGAATTTTTTATTTATTTTATTTTTCATTTTGTTTCTAAAAGTTATGTACCATAGTTCTTGACATCTGAAGAGAGGGTGTTCCACAGGGAGGGCGCAACTACCAAGAAGGTTGTGGACTCTCCTTCCTGGGCGGTTTTTAAACAGAGGTTGGATGGCTATCTGTCATGGATGCTTCAGTTGAGATTCCTGCATTGCAGAGGGTTGGACTAGATGACCCTGAGGGTCCCTTCCAACCCTATAATTCTATGATTCTACGATTCTAACATAGCACCACCAGAGTGCTGTGGGGCTTTGTGGGGCAACTAACTGCATTGCAAGCTGAATTGATGGTACCTCGTTCCCGTTGGAAGCATTGGCGTTTAAGTCCTCATGACTAACACGTCCCCTGGATTTTAACTGAAGCTAAGGTTTCTGCATTCGAAAGTTTCTGCATTCGAAGCCCATGGATATAGATATATGGGTGTATGAGCTCCAGCATCGCAATGGTTCTCCAACATCTAAGTCTCATCTTAGAACAGGCAGAGCTGGAGAAATGGACATCACGGCTGATTATTGCAATGCATGCTATGCTGGGCTGCCTTTGAAAGATATTTAGAACTTCAGCTGGTCCAAAATGTTGCAGCTAGGCTGTTGACCAGAGTCAATCAGGGGAAGGACCTAAATCCCTTATTGCAAATGTTCACTGGTTCTAGCTAATTACTAGGCCTAGTTCAAAGCCCTAAATGGCTTGGGATTGGCGTACTTGCAGGACCATCTTCTTCCGCGTTATTAAGGACTTCTGGAGACTGTTTCCTTCACATCCCACCAGCATCTAAATTACATTTGTTTGGGATTTGGAACAGGGCCTCCTCGGTGGCTGCACCTAAGCTGTAGAACTGCCATCCTAAGGGCAGCTGCCTTATCCTTCTTGAGCGTTCTTCCATTGCCGCAGGACCACCTTCTTTTCTAAGCAAGTGTCTAACCTGATAATCTGCTTTATTATTATTATTATTATTATTATTATTATTATTATTTTACATTTCTGGACATTTTAGTCTCAGCATATCTACTTTTCTATGCCCTGCATTGAATTTTATTGTTTTCTGGACGGCTGTTTCACACTGTGAGCATTTAAAAAACAACAACAACAACAACTGAAAGGGATATTGCTAGATATATTATTTAATACATTATTTCGCAACAAGTTTAATGAGAGTGCATGCATGCGCATATAAAGACCTGCTCCTCTACACACTATTTCAAGGGTGAAGAAGGCATCATCGGGCCCAGAGATCCATAGTGTGGTACCTCGGGTTACATATGCTTCAGGTTACATACGCTTCAGGTTACAGACTCCGCTAACCCAGAAATAGTACCTTGGGTTAAGAACTTTGCTTCAAGATGAGAACAGAAATCGTGCTCCGGCGGCGGGGTGGCAGCAGGAGGCCCCATTAGCTAAAGTGGTGCTTCAGGTTAAGAACGGTTTCAGATTAAGAACAGAACTCCAGAACGAATTAAGTACTTAACCTGAGGTACCACTGTACTTTATATCAAAGGTGGAGAACCTGTATCTCTCTGGATGCCATTGGACTTCAAGTCCCATCAGCCCCTGCTAGCATGACTAGTGGTCTGGGATGATGGGAGTTGTGGTTCAGCAGATTTCCCCAGGAGATCAGCAAAGATAAGCAATGAGACCCATTGTGGTGCAGCGCTTAGCAGGGGTAGTCAGCCTTTTTCAGCAGGGGGCTGGTCCACCATCCCTCAGACCTTGTAGGGGGCAGGACTATATTTTGAAGGGGGGAAAAAAGAATGAATTCCTATGCCCCACAAATAACCCTGAGATGCATTTTAAATAAAAGCACACATTCTACTCATGTAAAAACATGCTGATTCCTGGACCACTCGCCCCTGGCCTTAGTTTGCCTACCCATGGCTTAGAGTCAGACCAGGACCTGGGTTATTAGTCTTGTTTTTAAGTACATATTTTGTGTTTTTTATCTTCCCCTCCCCTTCCCACAGAAGGTTCCTGCTCCCCACCTCAAATTAGGCTGTTAGGACCACCTTCTTTGTCGTAACTAGAATGCAAATTCATATATATATATATATACATATATATATATATATATATATATATATATACAGGTAATTCCAGCATATAGGTTCCCAGGCTCTGGTAGAGAATGGACTCCGCCTCATGAACTGTCACCAATTTGCGGCTAATTCTGCCAAAACAAAACACACTCAGGCACTGTCTGGCACCTCACTGGCTGATGAGACCTTGGTACTCCAACAAAAAAGATATCCTTCAACCCTGAAGTTTTACCACATCTGACCTTGACAGAATCTAAAATGCGCTTGGCTTTATGTCTGCAAAAGCTGTACAGTCTCAGTCCAAAGATGGTCATTTGACTGTTATTGACATGGCGCCCTTGCTGTGCTTGGCGCCTTATAGAGTGTGCAAGAGGGCAGGTCTCTGCCCCGAGAGGCTTGCAATTCAGCTTGGGGGCAACGCCAGAGGAAGAGGAGGCAGCAAGAAGAAATGAACAGGCAATGAAGAACAGCAACAGTTGCAAAAATCCATCCCAGCTTAATTTTTTAATAACATTCTGCTTTTGGTCATTTGGCTCAGTGGTGCCACCTGCTGGATATTTACAGCCCCTCCGTGTTTGAGAACAAAGTGGGGATGGTTGAGAGCGTGGATATGTGATTGCAAGTTTCACCGGACTTCTATAAAATAAAAAATTATAACAGTCCACATTTCTTATAAATCTGTAAAGTGGCGTATCCCTCCTATCTTTAAACAAACAAACAAAAATGTATAAAGGTAAAACTTTAAATGGATAAGCATCTCTTCTAAATGTTTTAAGTTATAACCTTGTTTTTCATTGCCAAATGTTTCTCAGAAATATGCTTCCTCCCTACCTGCTCCCACCACAAGGTTGTTGGAAGTGTGTTGCTGCTGCTCAAGGCCATTTAATAGGAATCCAC
Organism: Podarcis pityusensis; assembly: GCF_964106645.2. Lineage (NCBI taxonomy): Eukaryota > Metazoa > Chordata > Lepidosauria > Squamata > Lacertidae > Podarcis > Podarcis pityusensis. The sequence goes on along the minus strand of NC_138038.1, from coordinate 40,642,534 downwards.
CAATGGGGGGAAAGGCTGCAAGGATTATTACTGAGCAGTTTAATCTCCCTGCCTCCGCACCCCAGATTTTTTCCCATGGAGATCAGATCATCAAGGCCTTTTAGCCTCAGGAGAGCTCTGTGAGGAAGGTCAGGCTGAGAGAGAGTGATGAGGCAAAGCTCACCGCACCAAGGGAGCTGCTGAATGGCCTACTGGTGGTGATTTGAACCCGGGTCCCTCTGGTTTTTAAATTCGATTAATCAGCCTAGCCATGGTTGCTATGCACTGCCTCCAAAGTTGGAGACAAGGAGGCTTCTGAATACCAGTTCCTGGAAGTCACAGGAGGGAGAAAGCTCCTGTGCAGCTTGGGTCCTGCCTTGTTGGTTTGCCACAAGCATCTGGGTGGCCACTGTAGGAACAGGATGGTGGGCTAGGTGGCCTGTTGACCTAATCCAGCAGGGCTCGTCTTATGTCCCTAAATTCTAATGTTCTTTATTTACAGGATTATTACGCTGCTAGCATTTTAAAGGTTTTGCCCATCCATTATGATATCCTCATTCAGGTCGGGGCTGCATGAGTCCAGAGAGTATCTGTGTGGGATATTGCCTCTGATCTTATGGCACTTATCCCATACCCTCCAACACTTCTCTGATGAAAATAGGGACGTCCTAGTCCATAATAATGATAGTGATAACTTTATTATTATTATTCATATGCCGCCCATCTGACTGGGTTGTCGCAGCCACTCTGAGCGGCTTCCAACCAGTATAAAAAAATTAATAAAACATTAAACTTTTTTTTTAAAAAACCTTCCCTATACAGGGCTGCCTTCAGATGTCTTCTAAATGTTGTATAGTTATCTCATTGGCTCGGGGATTACATAACTCCATGGCCCGCAGACAGTCTGGGTATCAGTGTGTTTTTGCATGAGGAGAATGTGTGCTTTTATTTAAAATGCATCTCTGGGTTATTTGCGGGGCATAGGAATTCATTCATTCCCCCCCCCCTCAAAATATAGTCTGGCCCCCCACAAGGTCTGAGGGACAGTAGACCGGCCCCCTGCTGGAAAAGTTTGCTGACCCCTGAGTCAACTCCATATCTCCCAACACTTCCCCAATGAAAATAGGAACGTCCTAAGGTAAAGAGGGACATTCTGGGATCAAATCAGAAACCTGGACAGCTTCTGTAAATCTGGGCCTGTCCCTGGAAGATAGGGACACTTGGAGGGTCTGTCATCCCAAGGACTCGCAGATGGAGAAGGGAGCCCACAAGAAGGCTGAGGGCCCTCTGGCAGTCTCCACCTGTGGCCTTTTGAGACAGAAAGTCTTGGTAGCAGCAATGATGTTCTAATGAGTGCCAGGGGCAAGCCACCATTTAAACTTCCCACAATGCTTCAGACCACTCTGGTACTGGCCCTCGGCGGTCTGGCAGGGTTTCCAAGCGCCCAGCTTATTTAAAAGACTATGTTCACCGGACAAACTGAACATGTAAAGCTGTATGGTGAATAGGGTCAATTAATATGCTTATGTGCCTTACTGAAACCAATAAGGGTATTGCTGTATGTAATGGAACCACTATGGTTGTAACTAACGCCTTATCTCGGTGGGGAGGGGTGTTATGTATTGAAGTTCTCACCTGGCCACCAGGGGTATTGTGTATATAGTTTTCAATCAGGTCCATGTAAGTTAATTTAGGCGGGGAACCCTGGTTGTTGTTGTTACAATGTCGACAGCCAGCTGCCTATCAAAGCAGGCTGGCTGAGCTGTTTGCTGTTCAGTTCAGTTGCAGCTTACTTATAAAGAACTACTTGGAGAAATCTCCGTGTCGTCTGCTATGTCCACCCACAACTTAATAGCTACGTCAGAGACATTGTGGGAAGTCAGCGAGACCAGTCCTCTGGGGATGATCTGAGTTCTCTGGGCAGGCGTCAGCAGTGGGGCCACAGCCTGAGGAACATGGGACCCCAACTCTTGCCAGCCTGGCCAGTGGTCAGGAGGAATGATGAGCACTGCGGTCAAACCTGGAGGACTACAGGTTGCCTAGCCCTCATGGCCGGTAGAAGGAAGATCTTCAGCGCCATTTCAGAAATGCACTGCTGGGTGTGATAGGTCTTTCTGCACACAGCCCCAAATTGCAGAGGACCACAGGAAGCGACCAGACCATGGGTCCATCTTGTTCACTGTTCCCTACACTGACTGGCAGAAGCTCTCTGGGGTGTCTGGCAGAGTTCTCTCCCAGCCCTACCTAGGGATCCCAGGGATTGAACCACGGACTTCAGCTGCTCTACCACAGAATGATGACTCTGCATTCTGACCCTGGGCTTGATGGTCACCTTGGGGCAGGGAGTGGAGTACTGATGACAGTAGCTGAGAAGCAGGGCCTCTCTTGAGGCGAGCTCTGCTCAGGGTCTCAGCATGGCAGCATGTGGGGCCATCCTTGTCATTTAATGGTATGCGTCACCCGGGAACACTCGACTGTAGTGCGCCTTTCTGTCATTAGTATCTGATACTTCAAAAATCACCGAGAAATGTCAAAATGAGGAGGCTCTCCAAAATTAAGAGGAGGCACCTGCCTACCAAATCATGAATGTGCAAGTGTGGTGGTGAAGACACAAGAGGGGCATATTTTAATCTCGCTCTCTAGCTGTGGCTTTCAAAAATAAATAAAGGAACAGTTTTAGGTCCCTGCCTCGGGTGTTTATTTGTCTTGTTTTAAAAACCCATCTTGAGTTCTTTCTTTCTGCTCGACTCTCTTCTTACATTTTCTTTTCACCTTTCCTCCAAGATGCGCAAGGCGGAAAACATGGTTAGTTGCTGTTTTCATTGTTTTCAAAGCAATTTTTAGCTGTTTGTATTGCATGTGTGGAAAACGCCTGGAGATTTACGATAAAGCCAGTTCGTCATTTAATGCGACAACAATTTTAGCTGTATTATTCTGACTCCCAACACTCTGTTTTTAAATGTATTGAGATATTGTGGTTGTAATCCGCCTTGGGGCCCTTGTTCAGAGCAGAAAGCCAGAATAAAAATGTTTTTATAAATCAATACAAATATTGGGCAATACTTCAACTTCCCTACATATAAATTTTGTTGCCCGCAGCGAGGGACTTCAGGGGTTCCTGCACTTACACAGGGTTTGCTTTCCTTTGAGTGAAGGTCCATGGAGACTGTGGTGTCTTTAGGATATATGGTTTTATTTACACATATATACATCCTGAGCAAAGGATGAAAGTGCTCACAGCATTAATACTCAAACAGATCTTGCTTCTCCATTAGGTTTTCATGGAAGCTCCAAAGCCCAGCTTTGGGTTCAGCACAGAGCAAGACATGTCCTTGGGTTTCCAGTATCAGCAAAGAAATCTCTCTCGATGAAGAACATCATCTAGCAAGGGGAGGTGGGAATAAGCTCACCTCTTTGTCTCCATGGCAGCCTCTTGGGACATGTAAATGACAGTGCTGTACTTAACTGGACAGCCAAGGCCATTACCTTATCAAAGGAACAGATCTGGCTGCTTTTACCTCATAGATTCTAACTTCACATACACAGGATCAGAGGTTTGGAAGGGACCCAGAGGTATCATGCAGATATGCTGTATCTAAGAAGCTACACTTTTTGGAGAGATGCTTCTTGCTGTGTGAGATAAATTTATCGAAGGTTCTTTCTCTACTTCACTGATTATCAGTCTCATATGAACTGATCTGAAATTACTCAAGTCCCAAACAGATTAAAATCACTAAATTTGCTTTTGACCTCCCCTATATGTTGGCTTCCTGCTGCCAACTAGAATAATTCTATAGTGGGGAAAATCATGTTATTTCTACATTTGAAATTTTAAACCTGAATCACCTTGTGGGTCATATAATATCAATTTTATGCAGCAAGATGGGTGGGCTGAGGCAGATTCCATACTTGTCCCAAATTCATAACAAATTGCTGATTATAAAGTCTTGTCAAATGTGGTATGGACTGGTGCTTTTATTAAAATTTCTTTAAATTGCAATATTTATGAATTTGTTTCTTTTAACCAGTTAGTTACTTGATTGATATAACTAGCTATACCACTTACATTCTTCCTCTTTTCTTTCATAACTGAACTGCAACAGCTTCTATTTTTGGTCTTTTATTATTCCAAAGAAACATAAGTGAAATCATCTGTCATCTCACGATCTGTTGTGCTTGAAGTTCTATAGCTGAAAACTGGAATAAAATGATTTACCTTTGGTAACAAGGCCATTTTAATTGCAGGAGTTCTCCCATAAGTTTTCTACATTTGTTTTATTTGTTTATTTCATTTTAAGTAGGGTAAAAAACAAACCACACGTTAATACCCTTGAGAGAAGAGGAACTCTGTACATGCTCAGAGGTAAAGTGCTCAAACGGTGGCAATCCTATGCAGATGAAAAAATCTGCATTTTGGTTCGCCTTCCAGACCACTAACGTGCAATGTTGGCAAATGGGAATTACTCACTTAATAAGAACAGAACTCAATTAGCTTTGAGCTATATAACACCACCTCCCGCAATTCCGTTCGGCAGTATGCCTCTCCCCCCTCCCCTCCTACTCCGCCATATTAGTTGTAGTCCAGGCATTCTCCTTGAGGCAAACGATAAAGGCACTGAGAAATAACCAGACACGGGCCTGGAGGATAGAACTACATTCCCATGATGCCTTTCGCCTCAGCGGCCATCTTAAATGGAGTCCAAACACCTCTCGGAGAACTTGGTTTACACAGGCCTGATCCGATGAGTGAGCAAAACTACCCTTCCCATGAGGCATTGGGGACGCAGCCGCCGCGAGCTGCCATCTTAGCTGTAGTCCAAACACCTCTTCGGGGGCTATAGCGACCAATGGACCCAAGGCGTAGAGGCGGGGAATAAAACTACACTCCCCACCCGGCATTGCGCGGAGGCATTGGCCGCCATCCCCATTGTAGTCCAAACTTCCCCCAGGTGCCCATAGAGGCGGATGCGTCTGAGGTGGCGGAGAAAACTACTTCTCCCATGAGCCCCCGCGCGGCGAGTGTTCCCTTTTGGCCTTCCCGAGACCGCCATGACGGTTTTGTGTGTGTGTGTTATGCGTTGAGTGAGGTGTGTGTATCAGTATGTGTGAGTGAGTGAATGTGAAAGGGAAGGAGGAAGAGGAGAGGATGAGAGAGGCTGGGGGAGGAGGAGGAGGAGGAGGCTCCACCAGCACCGTGGGGCCTAGCTCTGTCCCTTCCGAGGAGCTGTGGGGGCGAGTGAACCCCACTCCCCGACCTGCCCCTTTGGAGGGGGGTGGGTGGGTTTAAAGGCCCTCCCTTATGTGGGGGGAGGGACAGCTGGGCAGCGCAGAGCCCCCTTGAGGAAAAGGGTGGGGTGGGGGGCACCAGGTTCCCACTCCCCCCTTGGATTGCAGGGCGGGGGGCTGGCAGTGGGGAGCGCCTAGAGGGCCCCACCCCGTTGCAGGAGCAAGGGTTTTGCAAGGTTAACAACCCCCACCCTTTCATTGCTTAGGAGGGGGGCAGAAGGCTGAGAGATCGCCAAGGAAGGCACTGGGCCTTTTCCATCTGGGCTCTGTGTGTGAGAGTGAGGCCAGAGCTATGTCCCTGATTTAAAGGGAAAGGCTGATCATCATCATCATCAATAACATTTGGGGACAGCTTTCACCTAGCCCCCACCCCCTTTTGATCCCCCCCCCACTGCTCTCCAAAGTGCATGGAGATGTTGTTGGAGTAACAAGCCAAGGGGCAAGTCCCCCTTCTCCTCCTCCTCCTCCTCCTCCTCTTCTCCCACCTCCAGTAAGCCCAAGGAGTGGGGAGTGGGCTTAGAGAGGGGAGTGGTCTGCCTACATTTGAAAAGGGGAGGGTGGGTGTTCTGGCAACTAAGGAAAATCTCAGTGGTGGGCAGAAGAGGAGGAGGAGGAGTCAGGAGGAAGCAAGGAGGGTTGGAGGGGGGGGGTTACTGGAGGTTGCACCGCGCATAGGCAATGCCCAAGGCTCTATCCAAAATTAGGGGTGCAGGGGGTCCCTGAGTAGATGTGTGCCACAGGGGGAGCTTTCCTTGTTATTTTTTAGATGTTCGGGGGAAGGGAAGCCTCCTCACACATCATCCCCTTGTTTTCTCCCAAGGGCAAGGAAGGAAACCGTGGAGGGTAGAATAGGAGAGAGGGGGTGAGAGGACTGGGGGAAACTGCTGCTATGAATCTGTAATCGCCTCTTTGGGGAGATCGACCCGCCCCTCCGACTCTTCTCCACCCCCCTATTTTTGTGGGGGGGTCTGAGGGAGAGACGCACGCACACACAAATCCTTCAACAACTGGTTGGATCTCTTCTCTCTCCCCCCCTCCACTGCCCACCATGACAACAAACCCAGCATTAGAATCGCCATCCGCCCCATGGCCACACAGCAGGTGAGTAGCCCATCTCTCCTTCGCTCCCCGCTCCCAAACCCTTCATGGATTTTAAAGGGGGGGCTGCTCCCCATCTCCAATCTCCTCCCATCCTAAGGCACATTTGGCTGGTGCCTGTCTGTGATATGTGAGTGTTTGTGTAGATATATGTGTGTGTGTGTGTGTGGTGTGTGTAGCGATTGTAAGACGTACAGCATCTTTTCTCTTTCGGAGGCTGCTGATGGATGAGGAAGAATCTTTGGTGCCTGGATGCGCTTCCCAAAGGTAAGTCCCTCCGCCGCCCCCAATCTTTCTTGGCTTTGCGAAAGAATGCTTTTCAAGGAATAGAGACCCTTGTCCCTTTTTTCCCGAAGCCAACACTTTCTCCCTCCCCCCCATTCAGAATTTATTCGCTCTCCCTCTCCGATCTCCAACGTGATGCTTTTGAGGAGGACCCCCAGTCGCTTTGCAAAATAACCCCTTTCCCCCCAAATTAGCTATATATGCAGGGCAGGTCGTGTGAACGCACACAGCATGTGAAAACATCACAACAACTCATATGCAGGGAAGGAGGATTGGGGAGGGGGGAGTGCTGTTAAGCTACCGGGCGGGTTGCATGAATGTATCTGTTGGAGGTGGGATCTGGAGCTTCTAAGCCTCCCCCTCCCCCGGCCCCCCCCTCAAATGCAAGGTACACTATTGTGCTTTCCTCAGTTTCCCCATTCCTTTCGGGATCTCCTTTGTTGTTTTTGTTTTCTTGGGCATTCTCCCTCTTTCCCACCCTTACGTGCTGTCACCTTGGGCTGGATTGTTTTGAGTGGGGGCGGGGGGCGTCGGTATTTATTTATTTTTTTGTACCCAAAAGGAAAGCAGGCGTGCGAGCGAGCGGATACCGGGGTGCATCTTTTTTTCTGGCCGGCTTGCTTTTTTTTAACTGGGAAGAGGGGGTCCTCTCCTGGGTGGGCAGCAGCATCTGACGGGCACCAGGGGGAAGCGGAGGAGAGGAGCGGAGTGGCTCCGGGGCGCGCGCGCGTGTCCTGCGCCTGTGTGTGTGGATGTGTGTGCGCGGGGGCAAGCGTGGAACCAAAGTTTCTCCTCTCCGATTTCCAGGGGAAGGAATTGCCGGCCGTAAAGCGCTCCTGCCTCCCTCTCTCTCTCTGTGTTTCTCATGTTTTAAGCCCTGGGGGAGGGAGGGGAGGGGAAGGGAAGCGGAGGAGAGGAGGGGATGGGCCGTGTCTGCCGATTTCAGGGGGCCCTGGATCCGGGATGGCTCCGCTCTCCCGCCTCGAGGAGCTGCGGGATCCGGAGGGATCTGCCGGAGGAGGCTCGCCCCCGAGAGCTGCCTGGACTTAGAGGCTTTTAAAGGGGCGGCGAGAGCGGAGATGTGTCAAGCAGGTTGCAGATGGCGGAGAGGAGCCGAGGGGAGCCAGCAGCCGGCACCGTGCTGGGCCGGGCTGAGGTGTTCGGGATCCCTTGCCAGGACCGGGCCTGTCAGCTCTGAGGCCATGCTGGGGCGTGATGAGGTATCGCAGCCAAGTTCCCATAGACACCACGGCCCTCTCGACTGCCTGCCTGCCTGCCTGCCTCCCACCTGAACCCACATGCGAGGGGGCGGCTGGCGGGCGGGCGGCCTTAGGAAGTCGGGGGGGGGGCTGCTTGTGGGATGTGTTTGGTGACCATTTGCAAGCGGGGGCACTGTGGTATGTGTGTGTGGGGGGGGGAGAGCACAGCAAGATCAAGTGGCTTATTCAGGTTCACCGAGGCCTTCTGCCACCTAACCTGTTCCTCCCCCTTTACCAGCTCATCCCTAATAGCACCCCCTGCCCTAATTTACAAAATATATATCTATCAAAAGATGAAGTGATGATGTTTTGCAGCAAAGAACATCAAAAGGTTATGGGCATGCCCAGGTCTGTCCCTCCCCCTCCAGTTTGGGGAACTGAAGTGTTCTGCTGTCTATACCGTAAGTTCATTGCAGGCAGAGGCCATTCAGTGTGGTGCCACCACTTTCTCTTCTCTAATTCCTCCTTGGATCTTTTGGTTTGATGCTTTAGGCCTTGCTCCCCAACCGGGACAGATCCTTTCTCTGAAATATGTGTTAACTCCCCTTGATTGTATTTGTCCCCTGTTTCCTTTGCTTCTCTCCGCCGTGAGAATTTAGGGCAAAATTGGATGTTACTCGCAAAACAGCACTTGCTCAGAAAACACCAGTTCTGCTTCTGCTTCCCTTCCCCCTCCTCTATGTCATACCTGGAAGAACTTTCCTCTCTAACAACCCAGTGGCTCTGTCACATCATTCACTGCCAATGGACGGATGTGGTGATGTCATGGCGCAAGGGAAGTTCAACTGGACATCATGTAGAAAGAGCAGAGAAGTATATCTGAACCAGCTGTGGTTTTGTGGTTTTTAAAACTTTTCTCAGAGGCCTTGGGATCTAAGTAGTGATGGTGGAGGAGACAATGGGGCAAGCACCTCAGGTCAGGGACCAGTTGTTTTTTGGTTGCATTACTGTGCCATGTACCTGTTGATGGTGTTATATTAACAATTGTCATCAGCGACAGTTGCTAATGATGCAAATGTAGCCCTTTCCTTTTTGGCTTTCCCTTTCTGCTTCTGATATGAAATCTGTTTTCTGAGTTTCCAGCCTCCTCTAGCCAACATCCTCCTCCTCTGCCATCTTTCCCCTGTTCCATCTCTCCCTGCTTCAAGAAAGGCCCTGTGAAAATGGTTGCTCTTAGATTAAGCATGTAGTTTTATTTCAGTGGGACTAATAATGTTTTGGGAAGTGCTACCCATAGAAAAGCTTTCTACAGCCTTGCTTTCATCCTCTGTTTATTACTGTGCGATTTCTCTCCTCTGTATCCTATCCCCCAAAAAGCTCCACTTCCAATCCATATTGACAGGAAGCTCCTTGTACATTACAGTAGTTCTTCCCTTTGTTTTATGAAGGTAGAACTCAAACATCCCATGCCCATACTACTGATAATTGTCGTTTATCATTTTTGTATCAATTCCACATCTGAGCTGCCAGCTTGGCAAGCAGGCCTCCAGACAGAACTGGGAAATTTCTTTTGAGATACCATGTTGGTTCCCAAGAATTTGACTTGTTCCCCCACCCTCAATCAGTGACTTGGCGTTTCCTTCTTTTCTCTTTTTTTCTAAACCAGATACTGGTTTCTAGAAGCATGAAATATTTTTCATGCCCTGCCTGCAGTATTTCCTCGTGAAGGTTCACCTAGCGACATGAAACCTGCAAATGCCTCATTCTAAACCAGAGGTGGGCAACCTGTGGCCTTCCAGATGTTGTTGGATTCCAACATGGCCAATGGCCAGGGATGATGGGAGTTGTAGTTCAGCAGCATCTGGAGAGCCACAGGTCCCCCTTCCTTGTCATAAACCGCATTAAAGCAGTGCAATCTTGGCAGCCACATGTTAACAAGTAACAGAGAATCACTCTTTCTTTTTCTTTTTTTAAAAGGTGCCTCCCATAGCTAGGGTGCTTCTGCTGTCCTTCTCATTTGCTGATCTCCCTGTCTCTTTAGGAGGGGGACTCACCTGTTTCCTTTCAGCCCCTTCTATAAAACAGTAGATTGGGGGGGGGGGGAGAACCGGCATCCCAGCACCATGGGCACCTGTAATTAAAGCAGCTGTAAATCGCAGTGTCTTTTGTGACTTTGGTGTAAGCAGGCAGAATAGTGAGAGCAGTGAAGTCCATCCCTTGATTTAACCTAAAAGGTCCCCATTGAGCTGCCGCATTATTAGAATCCAGCTTCTTTTTATTCCGCTACAGCTTTGTCATTAATATCAGGCTTGTAACCTGCACAGAGTTTTTGTGAGGTGGTTCAGTGTTGCTCTTATTTTAGAGAGAGCCAGGCCCGTGGTTGAGCCGAAGTGATGCGTCAAAGGATATATGATGAATCTCTGACAGAGGTAGGATCTGAGTCCATCTTTCTTACCATTGCAGTAGCTCGATCAGCAAGGCATTTCCTTGGATGCCCCTTACTCCTCTGCCAACAGAATAAGACTAAGTAGATTTTATCAGCTGAGGACAACTACGTTTTTTTCAAGTATTTCAGAAGAGTTACCCTTTTTTAAAAACGCACCCTCCAACCGCTGTAAAAAAATAATTAATTGGGCGCTTTTCCTTCAATAACACTAAAAAACCCACTGCAAAGGTTCTTAGATTTGTTCTTCTTTATTGGCTATTGCTGTATAATTGCATCTAGACCCATGCGTATTCTGTGATTGTATTGGGCATGTGCAAAAGTTGATGTTTAGACAGTGCAGTCAGCATCAGGACCGTGTTTCTAGGTTTGAAAGGTTGCGGCTCAGTGGGGATGAGAGAGCTGTGCTGGATTTTCAGTGATGGGGTGGAGGGGTAGAGAGAAAATCTTAGGGAAATATTTGCTCTCTGTCATGAGCATAAACAGAATAAATAATGTGGAAAGGGGGGAGCTTCTCAATTTTGCGTCATTTACTCAGGTTGCCATGCACCTCAGTTTTTATTGGGGATGAAAATGGAAGCTTTGGTGCTGAACCTTTTTGTTTTGGAGCACAAATATGCTCAAGGTTTCTTCTTGCAATTTTTGCCCTCCCTGCTTGATATTTCCCCCTTCCAAACATTGTTGTGGGTTTCTGATATTTTGACTCCTAACCCATTTTTGTGTGATAACTGTTACAGGGGAGGGAAGTTTGTTTTCCTTGAGAACTCTCCGGAGGCTGAGGCAAACCAGAAGACTCTCTGTTGGATGGGGACCCCTTTTATCACTTAAATTTACTCCCCATATATCCTGCATTTCTCCCATGATGGACCTTAAAACAGCTTATAAAAAGGTGTTGCTGCACAGTCTGCTTAGTGTTAGCAAGGTTGCTGCTTCATGTACCTGAAGATCATGTCTTGGAACAAGTAACCCAGGGAAGGAAATAAATAAACTAGAGCCCTAGCTTTCTTTCTGTATTTTTTCATATAGATCAGGGTGCAAACAGACAGAAACAGCAAACCTCATCCCATAACACCAGCTGCTTTTGAAAGAAAGATAAAGAGGATTCAAAAGTGGCTCCTCTGTGGGATTGGGAGCTTTGTCCGGAAATGCAGGTGTCCCAAAGCCCTTTTAAGCACATAGAATTAATTGTGCGAGAAGGATTGGGCTTGTTGGCTTTGTTTGTTTTTGGATCCTAGTCGTAGTTTTGCAACTATCAATATTGGGTTTTATTAAGTTTGGACAGGATCGTAGAAGATTTAAGACTTTTCAGATGCTGGGAAGCAGAGGTTCTAAAATTGTCAATGAGTTTATTTTCTCTTTTTAAAACTTCTGTTTCTGAACTTTGCCGTGCGGTTATATTCAGCAAAGGTTGATTTGCTCTGCATTCTTGGTGCTGATATTGTAATCTCTCTTGGTTCCTTACTCTGCTGTGCGATATTTCTGAGAGAGCTGTAGGGTGTTATGTCTGTGTATATGTGTAGTTTGTTCAACAGGAGAGCATTTTTTAAAAATTAGTTTTTGTGGCAGTTGGGGCCTGCAAACACATATACCTTTTTCTCCCTGCTCCAGTAAAGTGGTTTGCTCCTAAGGGGTGTGAAGTGTTCCTCCCCTCCCAGTTCTGTTTCGGACAGAATCTAAAGCCATCGCCATATACACAGGCTTCCTGTTTATAACAAGAAGCATGTCAAGAGCTCTCTGTCGCGTGTACGGAGCATTTCCCTGATCTTGGAGAAGAATGAAAATCCTGTGTGTGTGTGTGTGTGTGCGCGCGCGCACACACACACACACACACACACACAGAGCGATAGCACGGAACGAGCTGCTGTAGGTGAAGTTGAGCAATGCAGTCTGTGGCAAAATGAGAGCTGCAAAATGAGGCTCTTGATTGCTCGCACCAAAGAACCAGGCCTGACTGAAAAGTTCTGCAAGACGTCCGGGTTTGTCGCGTGACCTGTCCTAGCCTAGACGGCAATGGGATGCACTGCTTTGCTGTTCCACCCTCTGTGGGGCACTAAGGTTCTTCACAGGCTTAGAGTTGTGGGCCTACTGCAGACCCCAAGTTCCCTGAATCTGCCAAACTGCAGGTGCATATTGACGCTGGACCCCTTGTCCCTTCACCCTTCCCAAAGCTGGGAGGGACACCAAGGCGTCCTGATGTAGTGGGTTGCCCCAATTTCACTTTGAATGGGTGCAATATTTCTTGACCTGAACTGTTCATTCCATGACGCCTTGATGATGGGGACGTCTGCTCTCTGCATCTGGCGTGTTGCGCAGGGCTGATCAGCTTTGTCTGCACCCTCCTTTTCATCTGAGCCACATCTTTGCTTGGCCCTTACATGACATCAGATGTAGGGCAGGTGGCCTTGGTGCGTCCATCATGACCTTGCAGGCCGCATTGGAAATCTTGGCAGTCTTAGCCGGGCCTGTGAGCAAAGGGTTTCCACCGCTCCAGTTTCTTCTTCCAGCACATTGCATGTTTAACAGTTTCCTCCCCTTGACGATTATGCCAGGATCTCGGTTCACTTGTTTTTGCGTTTCAGTTTGCCTCTTCACCTCGGTGGCTGCCACTTTCCTTGCCCACCTGCCTGCCCGCCTTGGAAAGCGGTGGCTCGCTCATCGCTTGCGCACCTCTCTCTCTCTTTCTCTCCCCTTGCAGCCCAGAGAGTAGCTGAAGCGGGACGTAGCCAATGTCGTCCAGCAAAGGGGCGGGGGCTGGAGCTCGCCGGCGGCGGACGCGGTGCCGGAAGTGCAAAGCTTGCCTGCGGTCGGAGTGTGGGGAGTGCCACTTCTGCAAGGACATGAAGAAGTTTGGGGGGCCAGGGCGCATGAAGCAGTCCTGCCTCCAGCGGCAGTGCACGGCGGTGAGTGGGGAAGTGGCAGGGAGGGTGGTTTGCAGGGTGAGTTTCTGTCCAGGGTTTGGGGCTGCTGGTCCCCTGACTCCAGCGCGGCAAATAGAGGGGCAGGTTGGTGCAGATTGGTAAGGGAGGCGTAAAAAAACAACCCATTGATTTTATTAAAGTTTTCACGGAAAAACTAATATGCCCAACGGCAAAGTGGTAAGGCACTGGCTATCCAATAGCGGCATTCAAAGTGTGTGTCACTATTCGCTCCAAAATGAACTGGACTGCCATGCCGTATGAAAGTCCAGAGTCACCTCTGTTAACTTATAGGAGAGGACACTAAAGTTCAGTAAAGGTATCTTCTTAGATCAGTGATGGCCACACTTGGCCCTCCAGGTGTTTTTGGGCCTACAATTCCCATCATCCCTAGCTAACAGGACCAGTGGTCAGGGATGATGGGAATTGTAGTCCCAAAACACCTGGAGGGCCAAGTTTGGCCATCACTGCTCTTAGATGATTCCTCAATGTCTCTTTTGTTGTGCCAATTTCTCTAAAAGAGCCAAAGACCATACCTTTCATCGCCAACCATCCAATGTGGAATATGAACTGTGTTTCCAATTATGTCCATTTTCTAACTTGCCTGCCCATGAAAGAAACATGACAAGTGATTTCTGGGTTAATTGCTTGAGATGTGCTGTGATTTTAAATTAGCTAAGAAAATTTGAACGTGATTTTAAATGCGGCATAAGTTTCTGGTCCTTAGGATTGTGAAGGTAAATGCCGTCAAGCCTGCATTGAGGGAGTCTTCATAAACTCTCATGCACTCCAGGTTCTCTCAAGGGTTGAGGCAGGTCATTAAAAATGCCAGCCGCATCTCTTTTCAAAGTCCTCATTCTTGCCGCATGTTCCTGTCTCTTCTGGCTTTGCGTGTGACTCTCAGATACGTCAGACGTGTAGAAAAAAAGTGTGGGGTACAGTTCTAACCGGGGTTTAATAATTCAGGATGCAGGTGGGGGGCTTGGCATGGAGGAATTCTCCATGCTTACAACTATATCTGCATCTGTGCAAGACCACACTGCTCCCTACATATAGAAAGCTAGTATGTTAGGGAGGGAGACTTGGAAAGTGAAAGTGTCTTGCCTGACATGCTGACTTACTCCCTTCTGCATGCAGGATTTGTATTATTATTATTATTATTATTATTATTATTATTATCATCTCTACATAGGAGGGCTTTCACATACTCAGTTTGCCTCACGTGCTCTCTGATGTGTCAGCACTGTCCCTCGAGCTATTTTACTGCATGTTGGAACCTGCTGAGCGTTGCATGTAAAACCAGATCACATCATGTGAGCAAGTGAGGAACTTTGCAAAGGAACTCTCTGCATCTAAACAGCTGCCATGTCAGGCAGAAGAGCTGCAGGTTCTTCTTGCAAGCCGGCTTTTGCTTGCAGGCTTTTGTTTGTATATGTGAGCATTCAAAGATGCCTCCGTCTCCCAATCCTGGAATTGTGTAGCCCAGGAACTGAGTTTATCACATGATTTGGGTTTCTTGTTTCGCATGTTTTGGATCTGCTTTCTATAGGCTGCAGGAGACTTGTTTGATTTGAAGCAAAAGTAATCTTTGATCTGTTTAGATGCTGCAAGCCGCAGTTATTCTAGGAGCCTCCCATCCGATCATTTCTCCCCAGTCTCATAGAAAGTCCCATAGCAATTGCTGAGTGCTATTGTTTCCCTGAAATATCTGTAGAGTGGCTTGTCTTGTGTTTCAAAGTCTTATGTCAGTGATTGCCCCTCTTATGAAAGCTCAGGAACCCAGTGCTCTGTGTATGTGTGTGGGGTGTGTGTTCCTTGTGAAAGAATTACAGAATCATAGAATTGTCGAGTTGGAAGGGACCACGAGGGAGCCTTCGAGGCAAAGCAGGAACCTACCCAACGTGGGGCTTGAATCTGCAACCCTGAGAATAAGAGCCTCATGCTCTACGAACTGAGCTACCCCAGTTCGCATAGAACGCGTTTTAACCAATACTTCTGATGCAAAGTTTAGAACCGGGCATTGCATTCAGTGGCGAAAAAATGCAGTGCGTTCCCACGAGCACGATGGATTGGGAAATTGCCAAAGATAGGCTTCTTCAGGCATCTCAGCTGCATGGGAGAGCCGCTGCACGCATCTAATGTACTGTCGATTCGTTGACTTTTCCCGCAGTTCCTCGTTATAACCTGTTTCTGCGGGGTGGGAAGGAGCCTCACATGAGTGAACCCCCATCCCTACCCCCGACCCTCCACCCCTGCCCCTCACTTCCCACCCCTCTCTCGTTGCAGCCAGTTCTACCTCACACGGCCGTGTGCCTGGTGTGTGGGGAGGCCGGGAAAGAGGACACAGTGGAGGGCGAAGAGGAGAAGTTCAACCTGTCGCTCATGGAGTGCACCATTTGCAACGAGATTGTGCATCCGGGCTGCTTGAAGGTGAGGGAGTGAACGAAAGAGAGAGAGAGAGAAACTGGCCCTTTCAAACGACAACAACAACCCCACTCTTTGGGCCTAACAGATGCTGTCACCCCTTTTCTCTTTTGCAGATGGGGAAAGCCGAAGGGGTCATCAACAACGAGATTCCAAACTGTTGGGAATGCCCCAAGTGCAAGAGAGAAGGCAAATCGATGAAAGTACGTCTGGGTCTGCTTTGCAGTGTGGTGGGGGCGATGGAAGACCTTTGCACGGCCAGCCCAGTGTGGGTTGGGGGGGCCATCCGTGCCCTTCCAGGCCAGTCTTGCTTTGGGAGGCTCTGTGTGTATGTGCTGGGGAGGGTGGGCGTAATGGAGCCAGGTTTGTGTGTGTATCCTTTCAGTTTGATTTTGCCCTTTGGGCTCCTTGCCCTAAGTGGCTGCTTCCACATCCAGGTTAGGCTCCCAGGTTCTGTGCTTTTCCCTCGCCCCCTCCCAGCCAGCACTGGGGGGGAGTGATGGATGGTTGTGGGGCCCTGGGCGCAGGGAATACGCGGCCTGAAATTCCTCACTCCCGTTACTCCTGCTCAGTATTTCCTGTTGTCATGTGGAAATAAACTCTTCTTGAGGCCTCCTGGCCCACCATCCTCAAAAGAGAGCGGAGCTGCTTGTTGCCTTGGTAGAGTCATGCTTCCAGACCTCATGAGGCAAAGGGGGTGCTGAATCACTGGGCCCTCAGATTTCTCCCCAGTGAATCATCGCCTGTATGCAACCGGGTCTCTCCTCCCCAACCAGGGTCTTGTGTATCTAGATATGTATGTATAAAATGGCATTCCCCTAAAATGGGGTCTTAACAGCTTGTCTGAAGCTTAAAGTGGAGAGATCCACTCAAATCTCCTGAGGAGGAAGTTACGTACAGCAAAGATCCCGCCCCAATTTGGAGCAAGTTTTATTTTTTCAGCTTCCAAATTCCAAAAATGAAGGGTGCTAAAAAGTTGCAACATGACTTGGGAATTCAAAAGTTATTCTGGTTTAATTACCGTATTTACTCAAATGTAATGGGTAATTTTTTTGGCCAAATTATGTCGTGAAAATTAGGGTGTGCATTAGATTTGATGGCACATTTACATTCGCAAGCAATTACTTTTTTGGTTCCAAGGTTTTGAAAATTGAGGTGCGCATTAGATTCAATGGCACGTTAGATTTGCGTAAATATGGTAATATTTATTTTATTTACCAAACAAAACTAAATTGTGTGTAAAAGACATAAAAATCATATAAATGTATTATATATTAATGTTTTATATATTATTATTATTATTATTATTTTATTTAACATTAGCTGACATGTTCAGAAGATAAAATTGAAATTATTTGATTCTCAGAAAGCAACTTATATGCTTCTTTACCAAACATAGACTCACCAAGCTAAATGTTACCCAGTCACAAAAATAATAGCAGATGTGCATTCCTCACGCTCAGAAATGTATTAAGACCTCTCACTGAAGAAATTTGCAAAAATTAAGTTTTGTCCCCTAAATTGACACTCCTTATGTGTCCCAGCCAACTGTGTACCTCCAGGAGGCAAACGAATGTTGTGGTTGATGTTCTGCTGATGATAAATATAAAAGGGCACATTTTCCATTTTGGAAACTGCCCACGAGGAGCAACATTTTGAAAAGGCTGTCGTGCTTTTCAGGGGAGAATCTGTGTATCACAGTGGTGATGTCTCCCCTGCCTGCCTTCCACCAGTTCTTTCCTCAGCACGAAAAGATTACAAGAAATCAGGGTGGATTTGATTTAAATCATGATTTAAATCACTAGTCAATAAGACTTGATTTAAATCATTTTCTTACAGAAAGACTCATTCTTGCTGGTATAATCTTAATATTTACAACCAGATGAAGGTTTTGGTTTTGGAATAATAAATTTTCAGAATACTTTTTACAGTTTACAAAAATTACTGATTTGTTTATATTATTAGAAACACATATACAGATAATTATGAAATTATTGTGAGGTTTAATAAGTTAACTATTTATATTTGGACAATGTTTTCTGCTGTACTTTATTGGAAGGAGAAAAACAATCATTTCCTTAATAATAATTTAAACAATTTATGTAACTAAAGCAATAACATTATAGCATATGTATACATGTTTGTTAACTTATGCGATTAAACAATTAAAAAAACAAACTTAGA
This sequence comes from Podarcis pityusensis, assembly GCF_964106645.2. Lineage (NCBI taxonomy): Eukaryota > Metazoa > Chordata > Lepidosauria > Squamata > Lacertidae > Podarcis > Podarcis pityusensis. The sequence goes on along the minus strand of NC_138038.1, from coordinate 40,624,721 downwards.
CCGAGTTTTAGCACACATGAAAAACTTGAAACAAATGACTATTATGTAATTTAAATAGAAACCTATCTTTAGAAAGATTTTTCCTCCGAAAGCATTTTATTTTTAAAATCTGATTTAAATTTTTAAAAATCTGATTTTTAAAAAACTTTTAAATAAAAAAATCATTGATTTTTATCCACCCTGCAAGAAATGCAAGAATCTTATTCTTCCCGCCTTCCTTTTTTATCCCCCTTTGGAGTCCCTGAGCAAAACTAGTGTCTGGCTCTTTGTCTGCCGTCTGGAAAACATGTTTACGCTAGTCCACGCTCAAGGACAACTTGCCATGTTTAAAATAAAACTCCCCACATGTGTTGAGCCGTCTTGCGAGTGGCCGCATCCTGCTGCTGTCGGGTCTGTGCCCAATGCAGGTGACCCCTATCCTGCTGCTCTTGAGAGTCCTCTCGCTTTTGCCAAAGCCCATCCCACCATCCCCCTGTTCTCTTTGGGCAGCAGGAAGTGGCTGGCAGGCTGCTTGCCCTCTTCCTCCCCCTTCCCTTGCTCCATCTTGCACGTAGGTGACCGCTAACTGCCCCTGCCCCTCTCCCCTCCTTGCGCCCGCAGGACTCGGGCGACGGCACGGGGAAGCGGCGTTCCGACAACGGCGAGGATGGCGTCCGGTGGAAGCTGACGGACGAGCCTGCTCAGAACAAGAAGAAGTTGGCGCCGGCGCCGCCTTTGCCCCCGCCACCCACGGAGGAAAGCCCAGTTCAGGCCGGGACCCACAAGCGGAAGAAGGAGAAGGAGCTGCCACCCCCAGACGCAGGGCCCAAGAAAAAGGTCAGAGGCTGCCGCTCTGTCTGACGGATGTTGCGTGCCTGGCCAGGGACCCAGGGCCCTCTCCTGGGGTCTCCAGTGTGGTTCTGGGCACCACAGCACCCCCCTGAGACCCTCCTTCAGTGCTAACCAAGCCCCTCTATCTTCCTGCCCCCTTTTCTTTTTTTACAATGCCTTTCAGGATCTTTCCCCCCCTTTTGGTGGGGGATGGTTTGATTTCAAATCAAGGTGATTTACATTGGCAAGGTGTCAAAGGGCGATTTAAATCATGGAGCCTGTTCCTCAGATTTCCAAATGTGTTTCTGAGCCCACTAAACGTGGAGGACCTCTGGCCTCCTAGGATCACCCCACTAGAAGACTCCAGCTGGATCATACCAATGTTCCATTTTGGCCAAGCATCCCATTTCCTCGCAGTGGCAGACAGCTGCTTCCAGGAAGGCCATGAGCAATATGCGAAGGCAATAGCTCTTTTCGCGTTTTGTCTCAGAGCAGCTGAGATTCTGTGCCAGGCTGCCTCCGAGCGGGGAGGTTCTTTCTGACACCCCTTCTTTCTTTTGACCCAATGGGGTGGGGGCCAGAGGAGGGACAAACGGCTGTTCCTAGTGATCTGAACTGATGGCTTGCAGAGGCTTTTTGAAATTAGGCCTGAGATTGCTTAACATGAGGTTGAGCTCTGTTACTCCTTCCTACTGAGAGTGAGATCCAGGAGTTCCAGTTCCTTCCTGGCACATTGGAGCAGGAATGGAGCATGTGTTTCAGCTCCAGAGCCAGATCAAGAACTGGCCTGCCCTCAGCACCCTGCTTAGGGCAGGTATATGGGGCTGCCCACCTATCAGTCACTGGGCATCGGGTGGCAGCTTCTCAGACCCAATGATTGGTGCTGACAGTCAGCCCTGCTTTGTCCATTTGCAAGTGTGGTTTACATTGGACCCCGCAAATGGGCATTTTTAGTCCCTGAGTTGTTGATCAGGCTTATGGTTTTGGTCTTCTGCGCTGACCCCACTAAGAGGGATGGGCAGAGGGGAGAGCTAACTCCTTCCTCCAGAACATCCCATTGCACCTTTTCCCTTTGTTTCTTTACACCCAGTAACTTGCTGCACCTGATGGGACAGCCTCCCAGCTTGCCCTCATTCCCAAAGGCTTTCCTTTGCCCTCAAAATCCTTATTGGGTCTTCTGAATTAGAGACACTGCAGCCCAGAATTCCAACAGTCTTCTCTTCTCTCTTGCAGTTAAAAGGCACGCGGGAAAAGCATTTGAAGAAGGTGAGTGCTTGTGAGTTTTCTCGCCCAGCTTGAGAACAGGGGGATAGCAGGGGGAACCAGGACACGGAGGCTGTGCGGAGAGAAGTGGAAAGGGAGTGACCTGCTTACCAGCATGTGAGTGCACCTTGTATTTCTCTAGCACGTTTGAGCAAGACGTGCGCCTGTTCTGTCCACCAGCATAGCTCTGCACAACATCAGGTCGCAGAACCTCCATTCCATCCTCCTCCGTACAGTATCAACCCAGGAAGCTGCCTCATGCCAACTCAGACCATTGGCCTGCCTAGTTCAGTCTTAATCTGCACTAACTGGCAGCGGAGCTTTCTAGGATTTGAGGCAGGGAGTCTCTCCCAGTCGTACTAGGAGAAGTTGGGACTTTCTGCATGCTAAGCAGATGTCTGACTGCTCAGCTTTAGCTCATCCGCTACCTGGTCTCAAAAACACCCCCAAGCGAAGAAGAGTCCACCCCCCACCTCCTGGGGCAGTTGTCTTTCTGCTGTCAAACAGCTTGTGCTGTTGAGGAAGTTTCTCCTAACATTTAGCTACAATCAGCTTCCCTGACGTTTCCTTCTCCGTCCTCTAGAGTGGCAGAGGCCGAGCCTGCTGCATTTTCACTGGGCAGAATGCCGAGCCATCTCCCAGGTCCCAATCCCTTTCATATAAGCCCAGGGGGCTGCTGTTGTCAGATTCCAAACGGAGGTTCACACAATTCAGTGCACGTTTTTCTCAAGTCGCTTGCGTGTCCTAAGACGCATCTCTCTCTCTCTAGCTCACTTGAACTTTTGTTTGTCTCTCTTTCTTTCTCTCTCTCTCTCCCCTCTGCCCGCACCTTTCCTTTCCAGGCCACTGAGCAGCAGCCCGATGGGAACAAGTTGCAATCCATGCAGACCTGGAGCCGCATGGGCAGCGGGGACTTTGAGGTGAAGGGCACCATCTCCCACCCCTCCATCCACTTGAATCAGATCACCGCCAGCGACTTAGAGGTGAGAGGTGGGGTTTAGCTGGGGCGTCTGTGAGTGGCTGGCAGCCTTCAGGCACGTAGGAAGAGCCTTGCCCAATCAGACGTAGGGGAGGCCTTTTGGGAAGCCCGAGTGGGTTTCTGCAATGCCTGGTACCGAGAGAGGCATCCTGCAGAAGCAGAAGCAGTTTCATGTGGTGAAAGGAGAAGAGCAAGTCCTTGGTTCTGGCTGAGGCAGTAGATAGGAGGTAGCTGGGCAGCAGCAGCCTTCTCCTGTTTCAAGGCTGAATTTTATTTGTTTATTCTATCCCACCTTTTCCCATGGAAACAGACGGCAGCAATATGTGGCTCGTCTCCGTTTTTGATCCCTGCAGCAGCCCTTTGACGTAGATTAGGCTGAGAGACGACACTGTTCCCAAGGTCATCCAGTGAGCTTCAGGGCTGAGCAGAGACCCTTTTCTTTTTTTTCATACAAAATATGTTCTCACTGAGCCACAATCCCACATGGGGGGGGGGGGGGGGAAACGCCTTCAGGAAAAGTGGGCTGGGATTCTCTGCTAAGCATATTCTCAGTTTTTTCATTGCCTTCATTGGTCTCTCATCCAGAGCAGGACATGTTGAGCTTCCCAGGTGCCTTCACACCGTAGTCTGATGCTGTCACTAAGTGGCTACTCTACCCCCCAAAAAATTCTTGCCGGTCCAGCTGGCTTCAGGGGCACCCCAAGTGATGCATCCTTTTCATGTGCATCGCCAGCAACCCCACAGACTGCGGCAACGGCTGCCAACTTGGGAGGCTTTAAAAGGGGTTTAGTGGAATGGATGGAGAATAAGGCTCCAGAATTGCAGTATGCCTTTGAATACCTGTCGCTGGGGATCAGGAATGAGAGAGTTGCCCTTCTCATAGAGTCATCTGGTTGGTCAATGTGAGAACAGAACGCTGTGGTGTGATTGATCTGATCCAGAAGGACTGCGCTCGTGTTTCCTTTGGCCACTAGGTGGGGCTGCAGTCATATGACAGGGAATATTATCCCACCTGACCATTTGGGGAGGGGGGTATCCTGCCAAAGGACAGTTCCCCAGGCTGACAGCGGCACCCTCCTAGCGGGATGTCAAATATGCATAAGTGAAGAGCACTGAGATACAGCTGCGAATACAGGCGTTTGCGATTTTCACAAACATGATGTGGTTACTTGATCCTTTACAACTATTTGATTTATAACCTGTCCATCTCAAAGCCACAAGGCAGGTAACGTCATTTGGAAAACACTAAAACACTCCGTAAAAAAATTACTGACCAGTGGCTATTGGTTTTTCCAAACTTGCCCGCTTTGTCCAGAAGATGCCCCAACTTGGGCTTTGGTGAGTCTCCAGGCAACTTGATTAAAAAACAACAACCATGTTTCTGTCTTGTCTTCCAACAACAACGTTCGCTAAAGCGCCCTGCAAGCAACTGTTTGAAACAGTTTCGTTACAGAAACATTCCAAAGCAGGGCATGGCAGAAAAGCAGCGTCCAGTCAAAAACTGCTAAATGCTTGGTCAGAGATGCTGCTACGGCAGCAAAGTAGATTCCTTGCCCACCTCCATGGTTAGATTTGTGGAGAAAGTGGTATCAGCCTCCTGTCTGAAGGGGGGTGCAGCTGGACCTGGAGTTTTCTCTAGAGACCTTAACTAATCACTCACCTTTGTGGGTGCATTCCCCATCATCTAATCTAGATGTTACGAAGGCAGCTGGATCACGTAGAGGCCAGACTTAAAGGGCTTGCTCTCTGTTGATCTTGGGAGGTGGTTGGGGGTTGCTTTATTCAGTCCGCTTGCATTCCGCCTTGTCTTCTGTTGTGGAATTCCAAGCAGACTGTACGTGGGAGCCCTGAGCCCAGGCTGTGTCTCTTGAGTGTTGAGAGTTGCATTTCATATATATCTAGGGTAGCAGGATGCTGGGATCTTCCCTCCTGGCAAGAATCCGTTGTTTTGAAACAAATATGTCAACCCTACCATTGGTAAGCGCCAGGTCTGGATTTACCATAAAGCAAAATAAGCACATGCTTAGGACATTAAGGGAAGAGGGGAGCACCACAGAAATTTTCCATTGCTGGATTTACCATGGACCAGCAACTTCACTTTTCAGTTCGCAAATTCTGAGACAAAATCTATCTACGTTAATTCAGCTGTAAGATAGTACTGTATTTTTCACTCTATAAGACGCACCAGACCACAAGACGCACATAGTTTTTGGAGGAGGAAAACAAGAAAAAAAAATATTCTGAATCTCAGAAGCCAGAACAGCAAGAGGGATCGCTGCGCAGTGAAAGCAGCAATCCCTCTTGCTGTTCTGGCTTCTGGGATAGTTGTGCAGCCTGCATTCACTCCATAAGACGCACACACATTTCCTCTTACTTTTTAGGAGGGAAAAAGTGAGTCTTATAGAGCAAAAAATGCGGTAATTAAATTGTGTTTTTCATGGAATAAAGTGGAAGTGTACAAAAAAAAAAATAGACATTTTCCATCTTACTGTATGTTTTATTTAATTTCAAACAATAACAATTTATTACACGATTTCTATTTTGAATTAGATATATGTGGGGGTACCAAAATCTTTTTAAGTGCTTAGCCTTAGGGCCTCTAAAGGTCTTAATCCAGTCTTGGTAAACACCCTCTGGAAGGGGGATCCTAGAACGGGGATCCTAGAATCGTAGAATTGGAAGGGACCACTAGGGTCATTTAGTCCAACCCCCTGCAATCTTTTGCCCAACATGGGGCTTGAACCCCTAATCCTGAGATTAAGAGTCGCATACCAACTGAGCTACCTCAGCTTCTTTTTCAAGACAACATGTGATGAAAAGGTCCAGGCAGGGTGGGATTGTGGTGCCCTCCAGAGAGTGAATTCCCAAGACACATCCACCCCCAGCCAGCATGACCAATGGTCAGGGATGATGGGAGTTGTAGTCCTGCAAGCAGGGAGGGCATCCGGATGAAAGCCAAACCAAGCTAGCAACCCAGGGCACAAGCTCTCTTGACTACCGGTCTTTCCTTTCCCGCCAGAAGCCGAAGGGTCCTCCGGGCCCCCTGGAGCCCTCCACGCAGTCGGACAAGTCCCACCAGCGGGAAAAGTTGGAGCGCTTCAAGCAGATGTGCCAGATGTTGGAGCGGGTGAAGAACAGCAGCAGCTCGAGCTCCAGTTCGGACTCTGACTCCGACACGGACTCTCGGGGCTCGGACGGCTCCAGCGGGGGCGTGTCGAGCCGAGCCGCCTCCCCAGCCACCCGCTCCCAGCGCCTGGCCGCCCTGGGCTTCAGCGCCAGCGAGGACGACGAGGAAGAGGACGAGGAGGAAGAGGAGGAGGCGTCGGAGGGCGGGCGTCGCAACGGCAGCTCCGAGACAGCGCGCAACGGCAAGCAGCCGAAAGCTCGGGGGAACTCTCAGGAGAAAGAGAACAATCACCGCCCGACCAGCCGGGGCAGCGAGCGGGCCAAGCAGCAGGCGGGCGGGCGCAAGGCGGGCCGGCCCGCCGGGCAGACGGGCCTGCGCATGGTGGCGCGGACTCAGTTCCTCAACTGGCCCCTGGTGCCCTCGCCGCCCAAGCCTCTGCTGCAGCTGGAGCGGCACGTGGTGCGTCCGCCGCCCGACAGCCCCGAGCCCGACTCCCTGCCCTTGGACAGCGGATCCGACCATATCATGCAGCGGGACGTTTGGTTGGCCGTCTTCCAATACCTCAGCTATCGGGAGCTGTGCGTCTGCATGAGGGTGTGCCGGACGTGGAGCCGTTGGTGAGTGCCGGGGTGGCCGGGGGCTTGCCCGGAGGAGCAGGCGGGGAGCGCCAGAGAGGTCCCGGGAGCAGGGCGGGGTGGGGGAGCAGATTTTAGGTCGCACTTGTACAGCTGCTTCCTGTTGCGTTCCCTGAACTGCCTGGAGCCATATTGTTTGGCAGACCCAGGATGGGCATATTCAGCAGCTGCGTAACCTGTGAATGGAGATGACGGGGAGACAGGAGTGCGAATGCCACAAGCGCTGATGGTGACACCGACAATCTCAGGATGGGTAGTAGAGTTGGGCCATAATCTGGTTTTCAACATTGCGATGTATCACCAGTGAAACATCACGATATGCTGATACCACGATGTCCGAAATAAGGATGTAGAGGTATTGGCTGACTTCACGGTTTTTCCTGCATTGTGATTTTTGCCGGCGCCTGCTCTTGTGATTCTTGTGAGTTGAGCCAGCACAGATAACGGGGTGCAGAAATCGAGAGACTCGTTGGCTGGCTTCACGGTTTCCACCCGCATTGTGATTTTTTGCATAGCATACATACATGCATAACATGCTTTGTGATATATTGCCAGTTCAAAAGTTAGGAAACGGATATCACGATACGACTTCAAAACCGGTTTTGGATGATGTATCGCTATATCGCCCAGCCCTAATGGGGACTGCTGTGTCTGGAGGGAAGACTGGTCTGCGTTAGGGAGCCTTGTAATGTTCTGATGGAGATTTTCTGCCTGAGCTCATGCGTGGGATTTCTCTTGGCGAGAGCTGCCCATGCCAGGAATGGGGGGCTTATTTCTCTTTGCACTGAGCTGTGCATGGCACGGGAATGAACCAAGGAGGGGTCTCAGGGCCGCTATATTGGAGATGTCCCTTTCTTGAAATCCTGGACAGCTGCTGCCAGTTAGTGTTGCCAGCACTGAACTAGATAAGCGCAGTTGTCCAACTTTATGGCAGGCAGGTTCCCAGCCTCTTCACGTGTGTGCTCCTTGTTCCTGGGTTACGCTCACTATTTCTCTTTATTTGCTCAGTATCTTAAGGAGCTCAGGGGGGCTGGTATCATATCTCTTCCTCCCTCTATTGTCACCCTCACGAGATCGACCGGGCCAAGGTCAGTTATGACCCAAGATCTCACTGGTCTCAAGGAATGCTGGGAAGTCCTCTCCCCCTAGATAAGCAGAGCGTCCTTGCTGGACATGGTGCTTTCGAGCAGTTTCCACCAGCCTGGGCATGCTTTGTAAAAGCAAGGCAAGCAGCAAAAGATGACCTTGATTTTTGGAAGTTTCAACTGTGGGAAGGAAGAGGCCAAGGTCAATGAGACAGAAATCAGAACAAACGCAGTGATACGCACTTGAAGTTTCTCTGTACGTGATAATGAAGGCTTCGGGGATTTAAGAAATTGCCTTATCCTTCTGCTTTCAAGCCCTATTCTTCTTCAAGGCTTCTACGCATATCTATGTCAACAATCTTATTATTATTATCCATTTTTGGCAAAGCAAGTAGTAAGAAACAGGAGTGAGGGGTGGGGAAGGCAGAACAGTCTTGCACAGGAGGGGTTCAAAACTCAAATGCCAAGGACAGTTGCCACGTTCCTCCCTGTGCTTGCCATCTTAGCCTGCTTTGGTGTCATTTGCCAGCAGTGTCTTGCCATGTGGATTGGTGGCAGGGAGGTGTTTTCTTCACGCCATTACAGAAAAGTCCCACTGTCTTGCAGGTCGTCCTGCTGTGCGCAGGCAAATGGAGCGGCTCCTTCTACGTGGCAGACCTCTTCTGTCTGAACATGGGGTCTTTAGCTATGTAGCTGTCAGAACCTAAAAGTGGGCTTAAAAACCCCCAAAACACTTCCTTTTTTAAAAAAAAACCACTTCCGCCTTGCTAGTTTCACTTTCCGATGGGCAGGAAACAGCTTCCCATGCCCAGCCCATGCGAAACGTATCAGGGCTATGGGGATAGAGGAAAAGGGGTGGGAGCATTCATTTGTATATTCATTGCCTAATGTGATGCTCCATTTTGACTTCTCAAGAGTCATGTTGGCATAACTTAGGGTTGCAGCTTGTCCTTGGCATGCAGAGGGTCCAATGTTGAACTCCCAGCATCTCTAGTTAAAAGGATCTCTAGCAACCAGGTTTGGGAATCACGCCTTTTGGAGACTTTGGGTTTAAAACAGAAAGAAAGAAATATTAGCAAAGATATCCAAAAATTAAACACTGCAGAGGGGAAGTTTGTATTGGGGAGGTCCAGCTATCCTTCTGGAAAGCTAGTCTGCCATTTCTGATGGTTCTCATTGAGGAGCTCCATCTCTCCTGGCAACTGCTGGGTCAAACTGCAACCTTTGATCAATTCAGGGTTGATTGATTACAGACCAATACAGACACTTCCATTTAACTGAGCAACACAGAATTTTTAAAAAGTTTTTTCTTAATGCAGTTATAAAAGCGACAAGTGGCAGATGCAATATTCACTCTCTAGGCAGGAGTGGGAAGGCTGTTTTTGCACAGTGTTTGTTGTGAGAGATGTGTTCACCATCAAAGACCAATGGAAGGATGCCTTTCCCCCTCCAGAACTGTTTTTTTCCCCTTCTCGTTGTTGCATGCAGATGTAGGCAATTGACTTGATATGACGGGTCATTTAAAAACTCATTGGATTGACTTAAGAAATTTTTTTAATTGTGCGGCTGTCCTGCTTCTGAGACATAGTTTGGAAGCAAATGAATGAAAACTTTAGCTCAGGAATGAAGACCCTGTGACCTTTCACATGTCTTGTGAATGAACCCCACCCTGCGCCCTTAATAGCCTGTAGTGGGTTTTTACCAGCCAGCTAAGAGGCTGGTCTCTTGTGTTTCCATGCTGGACGCAGAAGAGGAAAACCCCTTTCTTCACAGCCAATGCACAAAAGCAGGATAGTAGCCTTAAATTACCTCTACCAAACAGGATGGCAGAGCTGAGAGAGAGAGGCTTCTCTTCCTTTGCACAGGACAGAAACCCAAACGTCCTTGGGAAGGAAGGGAAAGATTTGCCTCTCCACCTCCACCAGCCCACTGAATTTTTGGTCGCCTGTGGCTACTAGCCAAGTGTTTGTCTGAATGTCAGTTTGCTGGGAATCCCAATTGGGAAGAGTTGCTGTGGCACTCGGGTCCTGCCTGCCACCTTCCTGTAGGCACCTGCTTGGCCGCTGTGAGAGCAGAGTGCTGGACTTGGGCTTGATGCAGCAGGACTCCTCCTACATTAAGTACAATCCCGGATGCGGGTGGCGCTGTGGTCTAAACCACTAAGCCTCTTGGGCTTGCCGATTGGAAGATCGGCGGTTTAAATCCCTGTGATGGGGTGAGCTCCTGTTGCTCTGTCCCAGCTTCTGGCAACCTAGCATTTCGAAAGCATGCCAGTGCAAGTAGATAAATAGGTACCATTGCGGCAGGAAGGTAAACAGCGTTTCCGTGTGCTCTGGTTTCCGTCATGGTGTTCCATTGTGCCAGAAGCATTTTAGTCACGCTGGCCACAGGACTGGAAAGCTGTCTGCAGACAAGCACTGGCTCTCTCGGCCTGAAAGCGAGATGAGCGCCGCAACCCCATAGTCGCCTTTGACTGGTCTTAACAGGCCAGGGGTCCTTTACCTTTTTTATATATACAATCCTGGATCAACCCACCAATTCTAAACCTTTTAGCCCTGCTAATGAACGATTGCACACAGATGTGTTTTTGCACCCCCGCCATCTCCTGGGCTGAGTTCTCCCCTTCTGCCGCTCTTCCCCTCGCCCCAGGTGCTGTGACAAGCAGCTATGGACGCACATTGACCTGAGCCGTCGGAAATCCATCACTCCCTCCATGCTGAGTGGCATCATCCGCCGGCAGCCGGCCAGCCTTGACCTTAGCTGGACCAACATCTCCAAGAAGCAGCTAATGTGGCTTCTCAACAGGTTGCAAGGTATTGTGGGTTTTTTGTGGGGTGTGTGGGGTGTGTGGAGGAGCACTTACACCCCCTTTGCTAATCAAAAGTCTCAAGGTGGCGCACAATGATTTAAAGTTAGGCAGTGGTTTCTAGTGAGCGGCAAAAGCGGCTATATGAGCACACAGCCCAGTTGCAATGCTGCTGCTGGATCTCTGGGCCATGGCAGGTCTTGGCAGAAATCACCCCAGCCTGCAAACACCTGGTGTAGCAACTGGATGTTGTGGCTCAGAGGGAGCGTCTCTTTCAGCTTCTGTTTCCCAGCAGCCAGAGGCTCTGGAAGGAGCAAAAGTGCTTACAGACCTACACACCCCGCCCTGGTCTTCAGATATTCCAGTTACTGTTGTTATCTGAATAAGTATCTCAGTTGGTTAGAGTGTGGTGCTGATAACGCCAAGATTGCAGGTTCGATCTCCATAAGGGACAGCTGCATATTCCTGCATCGCAAGGAGTTGGACGAGATGATCCTCCGGGTCCCTTCCAACTCTATGATTCCATGATTATTATTTATTAAATAATTGCAGGGAACCAGGCAGAGGGGCTTCTCAGTAGTGGCACCCACCCTGTGGAATGCCCTCCCATCAGATGTCAAGGGGAAAAACAACTATCTGACTTTTAGAAGACATCTGAAGGCAGTCTTGTTTAGGGAAGTTTTTAATGTTTGATGTTTTATTGTGTTTTTAATATTCTGTTGGGAGCCACTTCAAGTGGCTGGGGAAACCCAGCCAAATGGGCAGGGTATAACTAACTAACTAACTAACTAACTAACTAACTAACTAACTCACTCCCAGGGCAGTTCACACACACACACACACACACACACACACACACACACACACCATAAAGAAAATGAGAACAGGAAATACATAATACATAAACAAAAACAAACCAATAACACCCCCCTCCCACAAGCACATTTAAAAGGCCATAGAATGTTTGATCAGCCAAAGGCCTGGTTATAAAGAAAATATTTTGCCTGGCACCTAAAAGGCAAGGCAAACCTCCCTGGAAAGAGCATTCCACAAATGGGGAGCTACCACAGAAGAGGCCCGTTCTCGTGTTGCCACCCTCCGGACCTCTCATGTAGGGGACACACGAAGAAGTGGCTCCCTGTCGCTAACTATCTGGGCCTCAGCAAAGTCATTGAGAAAGTAAGCCCAGCCGGAAGTAGACTTGAGTTGTCAGGGTTTGGCATATGGCTTTCAGGACTGAGTAGTAAAGAAGTTTTTGGGGCCTTGTTTGTTAGGAGGTGGGAGATAATTGGCTAAAGGGAATGTCTGGTGTCCAGAAGGGGGACTGTGCCTAGGCGGTACCACCTTATTTTACTTCTTTAAGGCATTTGCATCCTGTTGTACAGCACAGAGAGGCTTTCAAGGCACCTTACAAAAATTATCACAGTCAAAATGATAGCTGTGTTTGGTATCGGGATCCGAAACGTCCCCATGGCGACAGGGTTGTCCAGGTGGCATTTCCTGCCTTCGGCCTTGGTTTCCTTGGCGATGTCTTGGGAGGGCGGCCTGATTGATTCAGGGCAGACACTTCCGATAGAGGCGGGACCTCACTTTATGGAGTGGTCCCTCCCCATGCAACAGGGGAGGAAAACACTAATCCTTCTGCATGGAAAACCTGTGTGGTCATGAAATTGGGATGAAAAGAAGATAAGAAGTGAATGGGGATGTTTTGGAGAGAGATATATATATATTTATGCGTGTGTATGTGTATATATATATATATATATATATATATATATGAGAAAAACTGCATGACCAGGAAAGGGGTTCCCTCTTAATCTTCTCCTTGACACCTTCATGCCCCCCCAAATGTACTTTGTTTTAAGCAAAGGCACCCATTGGATGGGGTGGGGGGAGTCCCCACACCCTGGAATGAACCATGGTATCAAATCCCTGGGTTTTTTTATCATTATTTTTTAAAGAGTAAGTTTCTAGCATTTGAAGAGCCTGCGATACAAGACAAAATATTTCCCTGCTTTTTCAAAATGAGAAATGAGCCTGCTTCCTCTTTCAGCATTTTACTTTACAAACAGGCGCCCCAGGAAAAAAATTCTGCTTCTGGAGAGGAGCATTGAATCAGGAGAGCCAACCCTATCCCCCCACACTCTGAGTCTCACATGGAACAGCCCAGCCACAGGTGTCCCACTTCAGTGAGCCACTCTGCCTTGAAGCAGGAGGTGGTTTGGTTGGGTGGGCAGCAGGTGGAGGAGATGGGGAGCCAGGGTCACGACCCAGGAGCAATTCCATACACAGGTGCAAGTCTCCTACACTCTAGCCTCTGCTCTCTGGGTGCACAGAAGTCAGTGCCCCCCCCAGTCCTTTGCCCTCCAGGCTTCCTGCCCTCTTGACGGTGGGTGCGAGGGTATATTTTTTTACTGGGGGGAGACCCTGAGCTGCGAAGCAGCACTCGTCACTTCTCAAAGGAAGTGGGGGCAGGACCAGCTGAAGGTGCGGAGGAGAACCTCAGTGACAAAGTGTCATCTCCTCATCCCCCCCAGGCCTCAAGGAACTCATCCTGACAGGCTGCTCTTGGTGCTCCGTGTCGGCGCTCAGCACAGCCAACTTCCCCTCCCTGCGGCTCCTGGATTTGCGTTGGATTGAGGACGTCAAGGACTCTCACCTCCGCGAACTGCTGTTGCCTGCCCCGGATGCCAAGCCGGGTAAAACGGGGCGCGCAATGGGGTGGGGTGGAGAGGCCCTTTGGGGAAGGGCCCGCAGTCGACTCTGTTCCTTTCCTTCATCAAACTGCAGGCATAAAATAATGGATTGTGTTCCTTGCTCTCCCTGCAAAATTCTTCCAGGACATTAGACATCATTAACTGTATATTACTGACCTGCACCTTTCAAACAATTGCTTAAAATTTGCAACCAATCATGTTCCATCCTGATTAGTTTTTTAAGTACCAGGGAATTTTTTGTTTCATGCCGTATAGACAACAGTCCTAGCTAGCTTCCTCTGGAAATACTTGCTAAGAGAAGGGGATTTGTCTGTACTTAAGGTGATCCGTAAAAGTGGGCACCTTGCTCATCAACCTGGAATCTTATTTCTTTATTTTTTAAAAATACCACACAGTCCATTGCCTTGTTTCTGGGGGGTGGGTGCTTGTGTTTCAGGGGCAGCCAAGGCGACGCCCTCTCGAAACTGGACTACAACTCCCATCAACCCTTGCCATTGGCTCAGCCAGCTGGAACCGATGGGAGTTGGAGTGCAGCAGCTTCTGGAGGGCTTCCTCGGATACAAAATCTGCAAATGCCGTTGGACAAACCTCAAACTGCCACCCTTTAACAGCAGCTTGAGCCGGCCGCCTCCAAAAGGGATTGCGCCCTCTGGCCTGGCTGCCCTGCCTAACTCGTCTGCTTCCTTCCCCCTGCAACCGCCAGGCCAGACCGACAGTCGGGGTCGGCTCCAGAATGTTTCCGAGCTGCGGCTCTCTGGGCTGGACATCACGGACTCCTCGCTGCGCTTGGTGATCCGGCACACGCCCCAGCTTGCCAAACTGGACCTGAGCCACTGCAACCACGTGGGCGACCAGTCTGTTAACCTGCTGACTGCTGCTAACTCCCCACTCCGAGAGACCCTTGCCGAGCTCAACCTCGCCGGTGAGTGTCGGGGATTTCCTTCCTCTCCCCGAATGTCGTTCCTCAGTCTTCTCTCTTACCAATTTTGGTTTGTCTCATTTATATTCCACCTTTCCTCCAAAGAGCTCAAGGTGGCAAACGTGGTTCTCCCCCAGCCCATTTTGATCCTCACAACAGCCCTGCGAGGCTGGTTAGGTTTTTGGATTTTGGATTTAATATCCCGCTTTAGACCTGAAGGAGTCTCAAAGCGGCTAACAATCTCCTTTCCCTTCCTCTCCCACAACAAACACTCTGTGAGGTGAGTGAGGCTGAGAAACTTCAGAGAAGTGTGACTGGCCCAAGGTCACCCAGCAGCTGCATGTGGAGGAGTGGGGAATCGAACCCGGTTCACCAGATTACGAATCTACTGCTCTTAACCACTACACCACACTGGTTGACTGTCATAAGGTCAGCTTTGTTGGCGGGTGGGGATTTGAACCCTGGTCTCTCCCAGGCCATAGTCTGACACTCACTACACCATGTTGACTCTCTCCTGGTTGCTCTGGTACCAATCCTTTCCTGCTCTTTAGGCAAGTCTTATCATAGGTCTCCACCACTTAGGACGTCCCTACTGGCACTTTTTGGGTCTTGTGCTGCCTATGCAAGCCTCAGTCGTCTGCCCCCTCCTTTCCCTAGCCAGATCTGAATGTTGCAGGGAATGGTTGTCCTTAAACAAGAACAACAACAACAACAACAACAACACAGATGTAATTTTTATTGTTACCTCCACCTAGTCCCAAGCACAGCCTCAGAACTTCCAAGTGTGGCTCAGGAAAGAGACAAGAATGACTGCTTCTTGTCAGGAGACAACGCAAAGAGCAGCTAGACAACTGTGCAGGGTGTATCAGCCTTATAAGTGTGTGCTAGTTTTACAAGTTCTTAAACTATCATGGCTCCCAGCCATCCCCCCAAATCCTAGGAATTGTAGTATGTTCATTCTATGCTGAGAATCTAATTAGAAAGACCAGTTCCCATAGTTCCCTCAGCCGATGAAATTACTATTAGGCCTATTAAATATGTAGTGAAGATATGCCTTCCACCCTTAGAATAAGTGAACTTAGATATTTCCTATGCATGCCACCTAAAAAAACCCCAAAAACTTACATGCCAGGCATGTTCGGTGGGTCGTTGGCTTGAAAAACTCCATCCCCGAGACCTTATTTTTTGCGTCCTCACTTTCAAATTTCCCTGAATTCTTGCAAGCTGCAGATTTAGCCTATAGTTTGCTTTTCCATGCTGAGATAGTAATCTTGCCTTTTTGGAGGGTGGAGGCCTGGTCCCTGTTCCTTTGAGAACGAACCTGCTTTCCCCACACCAGGGGGGATCTGAAGCAAAACCTTTATTCCTGACTTTTGACCTGCCTGTTCTCCCTTTCCCTACCCCTTCTCCGCAGGGTGCAACCGGCTGACGGATCAGTGTCTGCCCCTTTTCCGCCGCTGCCCGCGCCTCTCCCGCATCGACCTGCGCACCTGCCACCACGTCACGCCCGAGGCCTGCGCCCGCTTTGCCGAGGACTCTGTCTCCAACAGCACCTCCGTCCCCCCGGCCCCTGGCTCGGCGCCTCCCGAGCCTCCTTTCCGTTGCCCCGAGGAGAAATTGCTGCTGAAGGACAGCTAATACCCGCCCTGGGGTGGAGGCGCAAGGGAGACTATGCCTTGCCAGTCGGACAAACCGGACGCGGACTCTGAGAGAACCTTTTTACTTAAAGCCATGCACTGAACCGGAGTGGCGTCTCCACCCCCCTCGACGTGCGCAGCTAAAGAAGAGGGGTGGAGGGTTGTGCTCCCCCCACCCCACCCCACTCCCCACCCCTGCCAGGGTGGGGGTCGTCTGCCTCTTGCTCCACCCCCCCCCCTCGTTCCAGGACAGAGCCACGGAGTAAGTGGGGCCTGGGGTAGCCTTGTTGCTTTACAATGCTGGGAAAAGGCATTTTCCTCCTCCTCCCATCATGCACTGCGTCGTACTCTCCGCCCCCCCCCAACCCCAACCTGTCTGTGCCGCAGTCGGTACCATGGTCTCTTTCTCTCGGGGTGAGGGAGGTTGACACACAGCCTTGAAATGCTGGCTCAGGAGGAAGGCAGCTCATTTTATGGTGTCAGGTTATTTTTCTCACTCCGGCCCTCTCCCCAATGCATATGTGCACTCCAACCTCCTCCATCCCGCCCCCCCACATGCTGCCTTTATGATTTTGAAAGTGTGTGTGCCTGCCTGCCTGTCTTTCCCCCCATCCCTCCCTCCCCAAGCACTCATTTTTTCAGTGCGGTTTTTACAAAGGGTGGGGCGGGGGAGCCAGGCAGCTGATACTTCGATCCCTCCTGCCCCCCCTCACTACACACCCACTGAAATTCCGTCCGCCCCACTTCCACTGGGAGGGCACAGGCCGTGGGTCGCCACGCATACGCGGGGGCTGAATGCGCAGGCGGTCTCCCGCGGCCCAGATCTGGACCCCGTGTTCCTGGCCCTGCAAGCCAAAACGATAACACCCCCCCCACATGTGCGCACATGGCAATCCGTACACATGCCGTCTCCGCTGCTGTATTGTTTACACACGCACACACAATCGACATACACGCATGCGCACGCAAGCTGTGTGCGTGGAGACTCCCCGAAGAACGTCCGTCCCACAACACTTGCCTCCCCGTCTTTAGTCCCCAGCCGCCCCCCACCCCAGTTCACTGGTAGACCGTGGAGAGATTCAGAAGCTTGGGATATCCTTCCCAAAAACGCTTCGGATCCACCTTGTACGTCCCTGTGTGGAAACGCACATCAGAAGGCTGCAAGGGAGCACGCAAGGCCAAGTGTGACTTGAAACGTCCCGTCTCTCTCAGCGCTATCCCTTGTGCATGCAAGGAGCTCGTAAGGAGGGAGCGCCTTGAAAGTGCCACGGCCCTTCACATGTGCGCAGGCAGGCACGGCGCCTCTCCTGCTGCCCTCTGTCTGCATAGCACAGCTCCTAAGGCCTCCCTCTCCGGACACCGTTCCGTACCGCGAAGGTAATGTTGGAGGAGCCGTGTTGAGAAATTAACACGAGGAGCATCCTCCCTCCGCCTCCAGTCAGACAACTTTGGGGGTGTCGCTACCAGGAGCACCATAAAAAGGTGGCCGCTTGCACCCATACATGTGAACCACGCACCAATTCTCCACCCTCACCCCCCCAAAGCACATATACCTGTTAATCCAAACAGCCCTGCCTGCTGTCACCCCCCTTGTGTATTCCTCTTCCATCCCATCCTGGCACCTCCGCCTACCATTCCACTCCAGCAGTATTTCCAACTTGGAAGTCATGATCCTTCCTTTCTATCTGCCCCCTGCCCCCTGCCAGTAATGTGTGTCTGTGTCAGCCCCTGGGGGGGTGGGGGGCAAGCAAGATGAACGGCTTGAGCCTGCTGTCTTGCTATGCTTGATTTTTACTTTTGAAAACCCCTCCCAGGAGAGGAGATCCTGCTGTCTGCCCTGACCCCCCCTTCTCTGCCAGCCCCTCCAAACCCTTGTCCCACCCCACTTTCCTTCTTTGGTCCATAAGCTTTAATAACCACTTTTAAGGGAGGGGGGAGAGCAGAGAGCTGCGTTTTCTTTCCCACAGCACCACGCATGTTGGGCTTGGGTAGCCTTGTCTTAATTCTGGTCGCCCTCCTCTCGGCCGCGGAGTTGTCAAACTTGAACACACACGTTTCCCCCCTCGGTTGCGTTTTCTTCCCACCCCCGTGGTCGTTTTTTCCCTTTTCTAAAGAGCGTGGTGGCAGGAGGAGAAGGGGGGGGGGGAATACTGTAGAAAAAAGGCACGAAAAAGAATGTTCCGGACCGAAGACGTGCCTGTTTGTCGGCCATTTCTTGGCTCCCTTCTGCGGCGGAGGTGGGATTGATGTGGCTAACGGGAGCTCTTCTTCCCTTCCGCCACGCTGGCCCGTCCCTGGAAGGGAGGCTGGTTGCAGCCGTCCAAGGTGCCCAGCTCTGCTCACTGAGCCATTTTTGCTTCTTTAGGTTTCCTCCCAACGGGGATGGGACTCGGCTGGGTTTCAGGAGGGAGAGGCGGTCAGTCGCCAGTGGGGGGCATCATCGCAGGTCACCCGGATTCCCACAGCTTGGGTGGGGGGAAGCCTCCCTGCCGCCCCCCCCAACCCAACTTTCTTGTTACAAAGATTTCCCGGAGCCCCTTCTCTTCCTCGGCCCCCTTCCCCTCCACCTCCGCCTGGGTCCTCAGAGGGTGCCGCCATCATATGGGGAGGAAGAGGAGAAATGGCTTGAGGCTGGGTTGGGTGGTGGTTTTTCTTATTTTATTTTATTTTTGGTCAAATCGGTAACCATAACTACTTCTTTTTTTGTTGGTTTTTTTTTGTTAATATATACTTGAACGTTCATTTATTACTAAAGCATTACTTGAAAAAACACACACGCAGCGATAGGTTGTGGAATCGGAGGCGAGGTTTTTGGTGTCTTTT